>NC_012873.2:11887323-12197894 GCF_000003195.3 Sorghum bicolor | reverse complement strand
TTTCTCATATCCTAATCTTTTTTTCTTGATCGGATTCGGAGCGGATTGGATATCATGCGGATTCGGATACGAATACTGATTTCTTAGATGTCGGAAATGGTACGGATTTGGACCGGTATCGGAGCGGAAGCGGACTTTTTAAAGTCGGATAATATGTGCTTACGTGTTATTTTTTATGATGAGAAACAATTCATTAACCAAAGTCATAAAGCAGTTGTACAACAAAAAATAATCACCATCCATCCACCACTTTGATTTAAGATCTCAAAAATTTAATACATGCTAGCGGTTTGAATTTAAGAGTATAAAAAAGTGTGTAAAATAAGTAAATATTTTTAATGAGGCAAAATTTTGCCTTCACTCTGCCTTGTACTAGTCTCTTCACTTTGGTAGAATTCTTTCATCAAACGAGCTTTATTGTGGGCTACAATATAATTATGTTTGTGTTATGGGCAAGGCTGACTTATATTCTTTTCACTTGGACTCCTTAAAATATTCGGATTATCCTATTATAAGCGTAAGATAATCCGTGTTCAATTATCAGATAATCCATATCTGTCGGATTTCACCAATCCCATATCCTACATCGCATCCGCCTATAATCGGATTCGGATTATCCATATCCGCACGGATACTAAAAACATTTATCCATATCCTTATTCAGAGCGGATCGGTGCGGAGAATTATCCATACCACTTTCAACCCTAACTGGATGAAACCATACTCTACCCAATTTTATTTCTGTATGTCAGAGTAAAGAGAAAAAGGTGAAAGTAACGTTTATGACAGGAGAAGAGATCTGCGTTGAGGGAGAGCCCAACGCTCCAGCGTGGCATGTGGCTTCATCCCTACCCGCCTGACATAAGTGCCAACTCAATAGGGATAGATGCTTGCAGGCTTGTCAGATTAGCTTCGTGAAGCTGCGGTAGCCCAACTGCAGAAAGCAAGCATGCTAGAGAGAAAAGGCTACAGAGGAGAGAGAAGATAAAAGATGTTACAATACAAAACAAGTGTGGCTTCCGTTGTATGTCTAGCAGCCCCAATTTTTTGACACTTATGTGTCACATAACTTTATGACGAGACCACTATTGTTATATGCCACCATTGGTGGTGCCCAGGGCGAGCCCAACGCTCCAGCGTGGCGTGTGGCTTCATCCCTACCCGCCTGACATAAGTGCCAACTCAACGGGATAGATGCTTGCAGGCTTGTCAGATTAGCTTCGTGAAGCTGCGGTAGCCCAACTGCAGAAAGCAAGCATGCTAGAGAGAAAAGGCTACAGAGGAGAGAGAAGATAAAAGATGTTACAATACAAAATAAGTGTGGCTTCTGTTGTATGTCTAGCAGCCCCAAAATTTTGACACTTATATATCACATAACTTTATGACGAGACCACTATTGTTGTATGCCACCGTTGGTGGTGCCCTGAGAGATTAGCTTCATTACTCCTTGGATACGTGATGTATGATATTTTTTTTCTCGAGGCACATGATTGTAGTAGCTGCGTTGTGGCTGCCCTCATTAGTCGTGACCTACTTAAACACTTTGTACTTTGTAAAAAATAAAGTTGTTAGCTAATAGGGCGTGCCCAACGCGATGACTCACTTGGTGGTCTCGTCAGGCCACGTAGGCTCGGATGCCATCTAGAGATAAAGTGGTGGCTTGTAGAGTGTCAGTAGTTCTTCTGTAAGCTGTTGTAGCTTAGGAGAGAGAGTGTAGTCTATAGAAAAAGCAGAGAAGGAAAAACAAATGTGAGACATAGAAAAAGGCAAGTGATAGGACTGCTGAGTAAAAGAAGTAGCGGCCTCCAATGAGACTTTATTAGCCTGAGAAGAGAGATATCTACATGTACTGTTACTTTTTAGCTGAGAACAACAGCAAGTGCTGCCCGCGTTGGTGGCGCCCAGAGCACATACCGACATACGCATGCAAAAGTATATACCACATGTTTAAGTGCGCCCACAGGTATGCATGCTCATTATTTTGTTTTAAAACATACTCACTGAGGCCTTGTTTAGTTCATCCCGAAATCCAAAAAGTTTTTCAAGATTCCCTGTCACATCGAATCTTGCAGCACATGCATGAAGCATTAAATATAGACGAAAATAAAAACTAATCACACAGTTTGACTGTAAAATCGCGAAACGAATCTTTTAACCTTAGTTAGTCTATGATTGGACAATATTTACCACAAACAAACGAAAATGCTACAGTAGCGAAATTCAAAATTTTTTCACATCTAAACAAGGCCTCAGAGTCACAATAATGTCATTCGAGTTGATCTACGAGGCCTGTATGTATGTAGGGGAACTGTAGGGGCAATACGTCAATCACTTCCTTAGGGCATGTTTAGTTGAGTGCAGTAAAGTTTATCGTTCGTTACATCGAATATTTAGACACATGTATAAAGTATTAAAAGACTATCTACGAAACTGAAAATACAACTAGAGAGTAATTTATGAGATAAATCTTTTGAGCATAATTAATCCATGATTAGACACTAATTGTCAAATAAAACGTAAATACTATAGTACCTGTTAAACTTTAACAACCCTATCCAAACACTCCTTACAATCTAGTTGCATGCTTTGATATCTAGGCCTTGTTTAGTTCACTCCGGAATCCAAAAAGTTTTCAAGATTCTCCGTCACATTGAATCTTGTGGCACATGCATGAAACATTAAATATAGACGAAAACAAAAACTAATTACACAGTTTGTCTGTAAATCGCGAGACGAATCTTTTGATCCTAGTTAGTTCATGATTGGACAATATTTGTCAAATAAAAATGAAAGTGCTACAATAGCGAAATCCGAATTTTTTCAGAACTAAACAAGGCCCTAGTGTTTGGTGGATAGGGAATCTACCATAAGATGCTAGATTTCCTTGTTCGTAAAAATTTTGCGGACGAGCTTATCCATGTCTTGTAATCTTTGTCATTAATAAATAAATTAAGGACTATTAGTGTGTTATATCGTTACTTAGTAATTAGCACCACTAATAACCTAATTAGCACACGAAACATGGTTACTAGTGGTGCTAATTAACATATTTATTTTAAATTCATGATTATCATGATAAAACTAGTATTAGTACATATTTACTAGTGTCTAATTAGTTGTTGTTATTATTTTAAAATAATAGATATAATTAGTCAATTATTCTCATTGCATCTTCTTTCATCTATCTAATTCATGAAAAATGGCTCGTCCCATCTATCTAACTAAACATACATCACGAATATTCTTATTCTAATATTCATGGATCGTCGTATCCTATCTAACCTCACTCTCAGACCAAATGCACCTGATTTTTTTTTTTATTTATCCCTCTTTCCGAATTGCAAACTTATTGACGCTTAAAGTGCCCAAATAAAATAAAAAGTAATAAAAAAAGGATGGGCGAGGAACAGACGATCCTTACTAGGCTACTTGTAGGCCTACATGGTGGTTGGGCTTTTGTATCAGCTCCTGGGCCTTTATATCTCATCTCCATGAACGTCATGCTGGTGGGCCACACCGATTTTGGCGGTCCATGGGTCGTGTACTGTAGCACAGGGAAGGAAGGTTTGAATAGAAGCACGCGCGGGCGCGGCGCAACTTGGAACGAACATTGGATGGATTTTTTAATTCTCCGTCACATATCTTACGACATATGGCCAATAGACCGGCCCGGCATGGCCCACAGCACTCAGGCCGGCACAGCGCCTCGTGTCTGGCCGCATGGTCTGTGGGCCTAAATTCGTGTCGTGCCAGTCAGCGTAGCCCGACAAAATTGCAAACCGGACCGACTCACAGCCCAATTTTGTAAAAAATAAAACAAAAATGACCACACAATGACAATATCCCAATAAACACTTCATCAGCATAATGCCACAATTAATTTATAATAACTCTCAACTTTTCAAATTCACAATCATCTTCTCATTCTCAGATCACAATTACATTTCAAATTCACAAAGAAATACAAAATAATAAGAATTCACAATCTTCTCAATCCCGTTAGCAGGCCGGGCCATTGGCAGGCCAGGCCGCTAGGCTGAGCGGGGGGCATCGGTGGCACCGACTCGTTGCCGGTCCGACCCCTCAAATTCGGGCGGAGCTGTCGGGTTGCATGGCTTTGTATAGGGACACATACATAGAGCACCAAATATAAATAAAAAAATAAATAGTTATATAGTTTGTCTATAATTTACTAGATAAATCTTTTAAACCAAATTAGTCTATGATTGAACAATATTTATTAAATACAAACGAAAATGCTACAGTAACCATTTTACAAAAATTTAGAACTGTAGCAATTCAGTTTGTATTTAATAATTATTACTCCCTCCGTCCTCAAATACTGCTATTTCTAGCAGATTTCAGACAGATTAGTGTGACAAACAAAAGACCATTCTACCCTCAATTAATTTGGGTTCCACCATTTAATCATGCACGTTAAACCATAGTTCTCTGGTTCCAACGAGCTGCATTTAATGCCAACTAAACAGACTCAAACAATTACCATGTGCCAAAGTACTACTCCTTAGAAGAAATTAAATGGGCTGGTGGACTACGGAAATTTCGAGAAGAATTAAATGGGCTGGTGGACTGAGTATGCTAGTAGAAATAGCAGTATTTGTGGACAAAATTTTCTTATAAAAATAGCAGTATTTAAGGACGGAGGGAGTACTCAACTATACACTAAGTAGGCTTAAAAGATTCGTCTCGTAAACTGTACAACTAGTTCTTATTTTCGTATATATTTAATGCTTTATGCATGTGCTGTAAGATTCGATGTGACGAGAAATCTTAAAAAGTTTTTGAATTTTAGAGTGATCTATAGTTCTGAAAACTTTTTTGTTTTCTGTACTGTAGCATTTTTATTTTTATTTGGCAATTATTGTCCAATCATAGATTAACTAGACTTAAAAGATTCATCTCGCGATTTATAGGTAAACTGTGCAATTAGTTTTTATTTTTATCTATATTTAGTGTTTCATGCATGTGCCGCAAGATTTGATGTGACGAGGAATCTTGAAAAGTTTTTAGTTTTTGGGTGAATTGAACAAGGGCCTTATTTACTTCTACCCAAAATCCATTTTTTCAAGATTCTCCGCCACATCGAATCTTTAATGCATGAAGTATTAAATATAGACGAAAATAAAAACTAATTGCACAGTTTGGTCAGAATTTACGAGAGGTATCTTCTGAGCCTAATTAGTCCATAGCTGGACAATAATTACTCTAAACAAACAAAAGTGCTAGAGTGTCACGAAAATTTTCCCTTTAGAAACTAAACACGGCCAAAGCCTAAATAAGGCCTTGTTTAGTTCACCAAAATTTTTAATTTCGAGTATTGTAGCACTTTTATTTTTATTTGGTAAATATTATATAATCATGAACTAACTAAACTTAAAAGATTCATCTTGCGAATTACAGGCAAACTGTGTAATTAGTTTTTATTTTCATCTATATATGTAATGCATGTGCCACAATATTTAATGTGACAGGAAATCTTGAAAAGTTTTTAGTTTTTTGGGTGAACTCTGAATGAGAAATCTGAAACTCTGAATGAAGTTGCTCAAGCAAGAAGGGAGTGCCGCATTGTTGGTTTGGCTCATAAGCCATGGCAGGTATAAGAGAAAAACACTGCTGACAGATTCAACTAAGGCCTTGTTTATCTTGTTTAGTTCGCAAAATTTTTTGTTTTTGGGTACTGTAGCATTTCGTTTTTATTTGACAAACATTGTCCAATCATGGAGTAACTAGGCTCAAAAGATTTATCTCACAAATTACAGGTAAACTGTGCAGTTAGTTTTTATTTTCGTCTACATTTAGTGCTCCATGCATGCGACCAAAGATTCGATGTGACGGGGAATCTTGAAAAATTTTGCGAACTAAAAGTTCACCCTAAAAACCAAAAAGTTTTCAAGATTCTCCGTCACATCGAATCTTACGACAAATGCATGAAGCTTATATAGACGAAAACAAAAACTAATTACACAGTTTGCCTATAAATTACGAGACAAATATTTTAGTCCTAGTTAGTTTATAATTGAATAATATTTGACACAAATAAACAAAAATGCTACAGTATTGAAATCCGAAATCTTTTCGGAACTAAACGAGGCCTAATAATAAGGCCTTGTTTAGTTCCGAAAAATTTTGGAAAATGGACACTGTAGCATTTTCGTTTGTATTTGACAAATATTGTCTAATTATGGACTAACTAGGCTCAAAAGATTCGTCTCGTCAATTCCGACCAAACTGTGCAATTAGTTTTTATTTTCGTCTATATTTAATACTCCATGCATACGTCTAAATATTCGATGTGATGAAGAATGTGAAAAAATTTTGCAAAATTTTCTGGGAACTAAACAAGGCCTAAGTCTAATAATAGAGTGATTCTTGCACCACCCTGGGGCTGAGCCAGCCAAGACAAGGCCATAGCCGAAAAGGGGAACAAGGAAAGCATATGACTAATGGGGACATGGGCGAGCAGGAAATTGCAGAGGCAGCCCGGACATGCATGTCGTCAGCATGCAGAGGGGCGACTGGGCGAGTCGTCAGTCGGGGTTGCAATTTCCATGCATGATGAGGTCAGCATTTGAATTTGATGTTTCTCCTCGTCCTCGCCGCTCTGACCTCTCAAGTCTGACATCTGAGCTCAAAAAAATTACGCCTTCGCAAAAATTTTCAAGATTTTCTGTCACATCGAATTTTTTGGTCGCATACATGGAGCATTAAATAAATATAAAAATAAAAACTAATTACACAGTTTACCTGAAATTTATGAGATAAATCTTTTGAGCCTAGTTACTCCGTGATTGGACACTTGTCAAATAAAAACGAAAACGCTACAGTAGATAAAAAACCAAAATTTTGCCAACTAAACAAGGCCTTATCAAGATTTTCCATCACATCGAATATCGCAAGACAAATCTTTTAAAATTAGACCTTGTTTAGATACACCTAAAAATCTAAAACTTTACAAGATTCCTCGTCACATCGTATCTTACGGCACATGCATGAAGTATTAAATATAGATAAAAAAATAACTAATTGCACAGTTTACTTGTAAATCACGAGATGAATCTTTTAAACCTAGTTACTTCATAATTAGACAATGTTTGTCAAATAAAAACGAAAATACTATAGTGTCAAAATCCCAAAACTTTTTACATCTAAACAAGGCCCTAGTTACTCCATAATTAAACAATATTTGTTAAATAAAAACGAAAGTGCTACAGTATCGAAATCCAAAAAAAATTATGAACTGAACAAGGCCTTACTAGCCCTCGTTTAGTTCTAAAAAATTTTACAAAATTTTTCACAGTTTTTATCACATTAAATCTTTAGAATCTTTAGACGTATACATAAAACATTAAACAAAAATAAAAATAAAAATTAATTGCACAGTTCACCTGTAATTTGCGACACGAATCTTTTGAATCTAGTTAGTTCATGATTCGTCAATATTGATCAAATACAAACGCAATTGCTACGGTGCTCATTTTGCAAAAAATTTGAAAGTAAACAAGGCCAATGTTTAGTTGCTGAAAAATATCAAATCATAGATAACTAGGTTCAAAAAAATCATCTCGTAAAATGATAGACAAACTATGTAATTAGTTTTTTATCTATATTTAATGCTCCATAAATGTGTTCAAATATTCGATGTGACGAGGAATCTTGAAAATTTTTGGAATTTTAGGATGAACTAAACAAGATTTTGCAAAAATTTTCAGATTCCATGTCACATTGAATATTACGACATATATGGAACATTAAATATAAATTTAAAAAATAACTAATTGCATAGTTACCTATAATTTACGAGACGAATCTTTTGAGTGTAGTTAGTATATGATTAGACAATATTGATAAAATACAAACAAAAATGTTGTAGTGTCTATTTTGCAATTTTTTTAACTAAACGAATATAGCTCCCAACCACACCGTTAGAGGCATGCTTAGTGGTGTCTAAATAGCTAATCTACGAAACATTTTATTGGCCGTCAAAGAAAATTTAAATATTTAGCGACTTCAAATAGATAATCTACCATGATATTCTAAGGCCTTGTTTAGTTCCAAAAATTTTTGCAAAATAGAAATAGTACCACTTTCGTTTGTATTTGACAAATATTATCTAATCATGGACTAACTAGACTCAAAAGATTCGTTTCGTCAATTCCGACTAAACTGTGTAATTAGTTTTTATTTTTGTCTATATTTAATACTTCATGCATGCGTCTAAAGATTTAATATGACGAAGAATCTGAAAAATTTTATAAATTTTTTTTAGAAACTACGGTGTTTATCTCTCGTAACATAATTCTCTACTACGGTGTTTATCTTTTATTATTTCTATGTTTCATCTATCTAAGGTATGCACGTTCAGCTCCCGGTGCTCGGTACGTTTTTCAACACGAAAGCAAAGCAAAGCACCTCGCTCTGCCTTGTTCCCTGTGTCGAGACAGGCAGTGTAGCAGAGCAGACGGTGGCGTAAGCAGTGTAGCAGAGCAGGAGTAGCACTGTAGCAGGCTCAACAGCAGCATCCGCATGACCGCATCGCATGGGGGAGCGAGCGGAGCAGATGCAGCTGACGCCGGAGAGAGACAAGCGCTTGTTGCCTGCCTGTGATTGGGAGTTGGGACGCAGAAATGAGAAATGGAACCGCATTTATTAGCCTTGTTTAGTTTCAAAAAACTTTGCAAAATAGCATTTTCGTTTGTATTTGACAAATATTTTCCAATCATGCACTAACTAGGCTCAAAAGATTCGTCTCGTCAATTTCGACCAAACTGTGCAATTAGTTTTTATTTTCGTCTATATTTGATACTCTATATATGCGTCTAAAGATTCGATGTGACGAGAAATGTGAAAAATTTTGCAAAATTTTCTGGGAAGTAAACAAGGCAGAAACTCCTTCATCTGACGTGAATAGGAAGGACGCGCGCGCCATCATCACCAAGTACACCGTTACAAGATCCGTCAGCCAAGCCTGTACGGGAGCCTCGACTCAGTCATCATCCGCCACCGTGCCATCGTCCGCGCCAGCCCTAACACCATGTACCCCTGAGCCTTCCCTTGGTCTATAAAAGGGGACGCCAGGACTTAGAACGTGGAAAGTTAAAAACCCACGCTCGCATGTGGACGATGTACCCCTGAGGATGCCACATTAAATAGGATGCCACATGCGAGCATCAAAACCTAGAATTACGTTCTTCTAGGCAAACATCACAGAAAATAATCTATCCAAACCACAACGGTACACAGTATAAAAAAGTCTTGCATCCTTCTGCCTTGTTCAGCTTCTAAAAAATTTGCTTTAGGCTATGGTAGCATTTCCATTTTTATTTAACAAATATTTATATAATTAATTTTTTATTTTTATCTATATTTAATGATTTGTGCATGTACCGAAATATCTAATATGACAAAAAATCTTAAACAAAGCCGTCTTCGTAGAGCAGTGACAGCAGGATGGAGATACGCAGACGCTGCTTTCTAGGGTGGTAGTACAACCAGCTGCTTTCAGTACAGATTGTCAGACAGCGACAGGGTAGGAGGATCGAAGAAACCACTGGCTCGCCTTGGGAGTATTTGGTTATGAAGATATTATTGTAGTATTTTTGTTTTATTTAATAATTTGTATTTAATTATAGATTAATTAGAAAAGATTAATCCAGCAAGTTCTCTTCTAACTATGCTTTAATTTTATAAATAATATATATTTAATATTCTATGTATGTGTCCAAATATTCAATATGACGAGAGTTAACAAAAAATCACTAATAACCAAACAAGGCTTTAGTTCATAAAAAGTTATTAGATATTATAGCATTTTTATTTATATTTAACAATTATTATTTAATTATGTACCAATTAGACTCAAAAAATTTGTCTTAATTTGTCTTACAAATTACAGTTAAACTGTGCAATTATTATTATTATTTATTTATATTTAATGTTTTATATATGTGTCGCAATATTTAATATAATGAAAAATCTTAAAAAGTTTTTGATATTAGGTGAAACTTGTTACGGAGAAGGCAGCCTCCACATTAGCGCACCCACTCCAATGGAAGTGCATCACAAAGATATTAGTACGTCAGCAGTAGGGAGGCAATTCGTTGATTGATAAGCCATGACAGATACTCAGCTGCACGTGTGGTTGTTCAGTGTTATGCAGATTGATTTTATTTGCAGAAAAAAAAAGAGATCACTAGCAAAGTAACAGGCTCTGCTCTTCATAAATGGCTCCAAGAAAGCATAGCAGCTACTCAGGTTCAACAACGTTGGGCTACTTCACAGCTAATGCTGTTATACAATAGGACAAAACATAATTCAGTAGTTGCAGAGACCAAACAGAACATGAATTAGAGGAATACTTAAGGACAGGAAATGGACAATTTTCTGTGACAAGGAAGGGCAAAGTTTGCAGGGAACTAAAAGCAAGCTGCTGGCATCATCTCTCCCTCCAATGTCCAAGTCAACAAAAGAGATCGGCAAAGTTAATTGATCATTTCAATCAATATACCCAATAGACCCAACAAAGAAAAGAATACAGCTATAAAAACGAACATTCTCTGGGTTCAAATGGCTTCAATGGCAGCACCTCCTGACTTTGGCCACTCCTGAACCAGGCAAAATGTAATGCAAAAAATCTGGTGGAGGTGGAAGAGATAACAAACTTAGAGAGCAATGTCCAGCCTTGGCTCAAAAGAGAATCCAGTGAACAGCTGCAGCGGGAACCTCTTCGAAACAGGGCTCTTCACGGACCACTTCCATGACTTGTGGTTTATTTCAAAGGTGAGAAGAGCTGGCGACCCATAGCTCTGGATATAGATAAGATCATCTGCCCCACAGCTTGCAAAAACATCATCGAACTCACCAAATCCTTGAAAAAACTTGTGAGGCATCCGAGCAACCTCACACCACTCTTTGTTATGGAGCTCCCAAATGCCAATTCCCTTGATGATCCCAGGCCTATCTTGCTTGCCAATGCCACCAACCAGCACAAGCTTCCCACTCAGGTTCATCAATCGGCCACACGTAAGAGCACATGGCACTGGAATAGCCATGCTCATCAGAGAAGTGTGGTTAGGTCTTGCAGTGAGATCATACATTACAAGACAATGGCGATGCTCATTATTGTTCACCAGAACTCCTGTGGAGTACACCAAATAGTAGAGGATTCCATCACAGATGACACACTCGTCGCCACCTCTCCATCCAAGCAATACTCCAGTGAAGGGAGTCACCCAACTACCAGAGACCGACTCATACAAATGGATGGTAAACTCCCACTGATAATACTCTGATGGAACCTGGTTGCTTCTTGCAACAGCCACAGTGTAATGATGAGAACTTCTGTCCACAGAAAAGGCAAGAGCACTGTAATCAGCTGTTTTGCCCCCAGGAGCATCAAGAAGTCTCTTCCAGTCCTTAGTGATGGGGTTGCACACCAAAATGCGGCGCCTGTTCTCACTGTCCATCAGGCACACCAACCCAGCCGATGAGGATGTAGACCAGTTGCTCTTCTCAATGCAAGGGAAATCAAATCCATACCATTTGCGGAGGCTTGGATCATAGGCAAAACCTGAAACTGCATCCTCACTACAGGTAAACATGAAGTACCATGGCTTCTGAGGCACCATTTTGCTCCATGCGTGCCTCTGGGCATGCACAATCTCATGCCACCTTTTGCAAACAGACCCAGATCTTATAATACTTGCAACAGGCAAGAAGGAAAGAACCTTCTCCAAGAGATCATCAGGGAGAACAGCGTCCAGCGACACTGCCACATCCCCATTCTGATCGTCATCGCTGTCTTCAGAGACCGGTCTGTATTCTATGACCTGTGAACCAATGTAGGAAGAAGGATAGAGCTCCCACTCTTCTGACCCCATTGCCAACATCCAGTGAATAACACAGTAGCTAATACAAGACCCTGCAAGAGATAATATTGCAATAAAGTAAGGGATGAAGCTAGAGCAATATGGAAACGTCTATCTGAGTATTTTCAGCCCAACCAAATTTTCTGAGTAGAGAGTACATGTAAATAGAACAGCAATGTTCAGGTTAGGTACTACTCAAATTTATCTAGACTCTATAATCTGTACCACCATGTATTTAAATACGATGAAAACATGTTGGTGGCTGTCTACATCTCAAGGGATACTCACAGCTCATCACAACTGACCAGAACCAAACACCAAAAGTATGCTAACAGACTAAACTCGCCTAGATGAAAAGGACAATAATCCAACCTGACCAGTCTACCTTTCAACGACAGGGTTTAATCGTAAGATTAACAAATGGCAGAGGGCTCCCCAGTCTTCTCTCTCTTTTTACTTGTTATATTAAAAAAAAACTTTTCTCGATCCCTATATTTGTCTTGTGTCATGAGGATTAAACAGATACTAAATGTCAGAAACAGCTACTAAAGAAACGGATCTTGGGGGGAACAAATAGCAGGAATATGGACAGTAACGTCTCCATCACAAATGGAACCTCTCCATTATTTTCCAGAGAGAAAACATTGATTTTTGGCCACCACATTCAATTTGCCGCGGAAAGGGCCACATCACGATCATTAAAGGCGGGCACAGACAAATAAAGCAAGCAGCACAGGCAAGGTAGCCAAGAACAGCACTATCTACCAACCAAATTTTACCAAAAACCGCACCACGAAACGCACGCCTAATGGCTACCAATAATCCTTGACGCCGCACAAAATCAGGCACTAATCCGCAAATCAATGCATGAAGTACAGACAAAAAAAAAATCCCCCAAACAATCCGGTCCCTGTGAATGAAAATAAGAATAAATGGGGGCGAAGACGATGCGATTATACCTCTCCTCAATCAAGAACAGAAATCCAAGAAAAGATCCTCCCCTTCCCGAATCCACCGAGCCGCCGTGTCCTCCAGAGTCCTGGCGCTTTCAGAAACAGATTGAACATAGATTCAGCGCCGACGAAACAATACACCAAAAATCAAATCTTTACCACAACTCAGAGACCAAGAAAGTAGAGAGAGACGGAGAGGATACCGGCCGCTGTTTCTTGCGCTCCGGCGGCCAGTGACGATCGGATGAGGCGCGAATTCCCCGAATCTGGTGGGGGCGAGGGGGGTTGGGGCCTTGGTGCCCTCCTACTCCAAGAAAGAGATGGAACAGTGGGCTCTCTCCTGCCCCTACATTAGGTCAGGCCCCCCATGGGCGTCGCGTCTAGCGGAGCGCCACAATGGCGTATATATGGAGGCGAGACAGAGAAAGGGGAAGGTGCTTGCTTCAAGCAAAAAAAAAAAAAGTTAGGAGAGGGTCGATCGGTTCAGCTTCAGAGGTACAGTACAGGGGACTGATAAGTGCTATTAGTGGGATAGGGAGAGAGAGAGAGAGAGAGAGGTACAAGAGGAAACGGAAATTCTATGGAAGGTGCTTTTAACTCTACCGGACATATCCACCTGACAAGTGACATAGCTAATCTCACTGTCATCGTACTATCTCTACTAACGCATTCGTATTCTCCTGCCGACTTTAATATTAGTCTTCATTAGTATAGTATCTGTTGGTTCCGAAATATGTGTCCTTAAAGATATTTGTGCCAGTCAAACAGTTTTAAATTTGATTAGATTTGTACAAAATATTAGCAATATTTATATCTCTAAGTAAATTTTTATTATGAAAATAGATTCAGCAATTAATCCAATGATATTAATTATGTGCTATAGATATTAAGGACACTCACAATGCAAGACTCTATCACAGAGTACAAGACAATTAATTACATATTATTTATGGTATTTTGCTGATGTGACAATATATTTATTGAAGAAAGAGATAGAAAAAATAAGACTCTAAGTTTTATTTAGACTCTAAGTCCACATTGTTCGAGGTAATAAATAACTTTAGGCTCTATAATAGAATCTGCATTGTGAGTGCCCTAATATACCTCTTATATATATTTGGTCAAAGTTAAAAGTTTTTGACTCCTCAAACCATGAGAACCACATGTATTTTGGGACGGAGAGAGTACTCACTCTTTTCTAAATTATACAAATTATTTTAGTTTCCTAAAAAAACAAAACTGACTTAGTATAATTTTAAAACAGAGGGAGATCATATATACTATAATAAAGTCTTAAAAATTTTAGTATTTTATCCATTTCTGCACAAGTATGCCTCAGTCTAGGAGCAGAGCTTATTAAATACTGCCGATTTTAGTCTAATTACTTCTTGGTATAATAACAAAGTCAGAGTTGTCTTATATATCTCAAAATCTTTGTTGAGCAAAACCGTTATATGTGCCTCTTGTAGATTTTAGATGAAACAAACATTGTATTGTGATTGACAAGATTACTCCTATTTTCTTAGCGCCATCATTAACCGCCGTTGATGTATGTGTCGACTACTCATGGTGGAGAGATTGTTTTTTTTTTCTAATAACATAATAACAGGGCTTTCCTATGCATGGATTCGGTGTCCCACTGAAGAAAGGCCACAAGAGAAAGTTGGATGAGGCCTATTTTATGATTGGTGGGTGAGGCACCCATGGGCCACCTTTATTACGGCCGGCTTCACCTAATTTAACCCTTCTCCGATCCATCCGCATCACTCATCACACACGAGTCGCAACAACGATTGTTTATCTCACGACCCATCCCCCCCTCCCTCGTCGCATTTTTTTTTGTTGCGGCATGCGTATTGTTCCATATATATATATATATATATATATATATATATATATATATATATATATATATATATATATATATATATATATATATATATATATATATATATACAAAGCATCCGCCTCCTCCGTCTCTATCTATCCTTCCTAGCATGCGCTTGCACGCTTGCTTCTGGGCTCTTTGTAAGGTCACCAAAGGTGTGAGCTCACCTCTCTCAACTTTGTTGCTTTGCTTTGTCATGCCGTGTGCATGCACTAAATAAATACTTATTCTGAGAGTTGCACAAACAAACATATACAACAATATGTTGTAATACAACACAAGAATTTTATATTTAACTTTGCCATTTTCCTGCTGATTAAAGGGAAAAAAGACATTTTTTAATTAAAAATTGTGAGAAAAAACATAGTCTCTTAAAAGGACTAAAAAGTTTCTGTTCCTAAGTGTGAAGATATTTCTTTGTAAAATGAGAGAGAAAAAAACGTGTACAGTGTAAAAGCTCCAAGAATTTGGGATAATATTTAGGCCTTGTTTAGTTCCGAAAAAAATCATCTCGCAATTTAATACAATTATTTTTTGTTTTCGATTATATTTAATGTTTTATGCATGTGTCATAAGATTCGATGTGACGAAAAATCTCGAAAAGATTTAAGTTTTTAGTGTGAACTAAACAAGGCCTTAATTCTTAGACCTTGTTTGGTATAGCTTGTGCGCTCCGGTTTCTCCGGGAAAAGACTGTAGTAGTACTGTTTAGAACTATATGGATAGGGTAGGGCCGTTTCAATTTTTTGAGGTGAAAAATAAACGGGGAAGAAGATGAGCTGGTGAAGCCACGATCTCTAGCTCTGTCTACTCTATGCTACAGTACCACTACAATAATAAACAGTGACGGAGCTGGAGCGTATGATAGCCGTGCCAAACGGTCCTTTAATGATAAGTTACATGAATAATCTTAAACTTTTGTTGTAGCCAGTATAAGAATCTTGTACTGTGAGTCAGTCACACACTCACACTAGCTTGCTACCCAATAGGCGTGACAAACCTACCAAGAGCATTGTGACTGATAGGGACAACACTTCATATACATATCCACTCTTGTCTCAGTCTTGACATTGTGTCCATTCTTTTATTTTGCCCATTAACCGCACTTACGGCCTTTGTCAATAATTAGACTTAGGAGCTAATTAAGACAGCAAGAAGGCATCTAATAAAAGAGAAATGTTATATCAAACCAATAATTCTTCTAGTCGCACTAACAAGGGGAAAAAAATCATAAGGACATATGGTGGTAATTTTGAAGAAAAAAATTGGTACACTCATCTTGATATTTTGGTGGAAGAAACATCAGTTTTATGTGAACATATTTTTTTTTGTCAAAAAGTGGCAACTCATCAACCAACTAAAATGGCAAGTTAAATATGCTGATTTTCTTATATCAATGCATAGGCAATGCATATCTGTTTTGCTTCTTCCACCTAAATCATATCAACAAGGCCTACATTGGTAGGGACGAGATCAATTAGTGAGTCAAGAGCACAGCAGCCAAAAGAAGCTTGCTAAGCTTTGTTTTCACACCAGATGCAGTGGATACAAACAAAGGGACAAACAAGGTGCACGCCTTGGCATGTTGCACAGCATACGGCATGGCGTGAGGCTGCCCTTGCAGCATTTGGACACTCCAAAACCCCAGCCGGACCTGATGCACACAATCTGTCCCATGTGCAAGCAAATCACATGCATGCCCCCACAACTTCCTAGCCTTATTTTCTGCTGTGCCCACTGCACTAGAATCTAGTGATCTTCCATGATACATATATACATGCAACCTTTTGCAGCTGCCATTTCTCCTCTCATGTCACTGCTCCAAAATGATCAAAGAGGACATGTTAGCCCTTATACGGCGGTGTGTGAGGTTGCTGCCCATTCCGATTTGGAGATTGCTTGTAGATGTGGCAATGCCTAGCCTAGCCTGTCCTATGTGGTCTTACCTGCATTTTTGAACAAGGGCTTGGCTGTTTGAACAGGGGCATGCTACTTTTCAAACTATTGATTATTGAATCGCACCACAACACTCGCTCCAAGGATCATCATCAGTTGTTTCTTACCGTGCCATCTTCTCTGAAATTTCAACTTGCATTTTTCAAAGGAACATGGACATGCTTTTTCCACCAATTTTCATCTTTATGAAATGAACCCACCTGACAGCAACATCAACATTGTTCTAGTGGTGGCAAAGCAGTAGGATCTCAACTATGTTCCAGAAAAATATTGAAAGGCATGCTACCTAGTGCACTAATGAGAATGGCCACTAGGTATATTAGTGTCCACTACTATGTATATGTATCTATGTGCCATGTGCCGGTAAGCATGCCTCAGTGCCTTTTCATGTTGCATGAGAATGAAAGCTAAGATCTTGCTTTCCAACTTTGAGCTGGCATGAGTCGGATGCAGACCAAACCTATACGGTCAGTGCAATTCACCATCATATAAAACCATGATAACTACAAAGTTCGTCGACAAAGCATTTTGAGTCGTCCACCAAAAATAGCATCAAAGCCCAGCTCAAGAGTGCTTGGAAAGGGCCCCGCAACTTTTCAGGTTGTGACAACTCCACTTGATAAAAATAAAAAATAAAACCTTTTTGCTTGCTTTTACCTGTCTATAATATATTTATAAATTTTGTTGATGTTTTCATGTTTTATTAGACTTGGACCACTTATGTCGAATTTCACCTTGAAACACATTTAGCATGCATTTTTTAACGTAATAGCGGTGGTTTTATGTCCAAGGCATCTACCTTGCATTTGGTTTCGGTGCAGTGGGATGAGATGCTTCCCTGGTTTTTTTTGGATGAACTTGTCCTACATAGTGATTGATTAATATTTAGGAAGAATGAAATCGTCCCAATTCTTTGTTTGATTACAGGGATTGGGTAAAGTTGGATGAATGGTGCAATTCACAGTTCACACTGTAAGGAAAATGGACCCTAGGCCCATTTATCTTGGATTTTGGTGTTTGATGATCAATAATATCAAATTGGACTGCTAATATTTGTTTTGTAGTCCAATAGGGTGCAAACGTGACTTGGACAAAGGCGACATGATGATCAACACCTCAAGCAAGATCTTAGAAGCATAATAGAACTCCCAAGATGTCAAGCAAAGTCCAAGTATGAAGATGGAACTAAGTCGGACATCAAGATCATGAAGAAACAAGTGAAGAAAAGGGAAGACAGAGAGGACCAGACGCTCCCCTGTCAAGGACTGGACACATCCGATGGGCAATCCCAGTAGCAAAGGCGTTAGTCACAGCGACTGGATGTTGAGCGAGGCAAATGACCGGACGCTCGAGTGTCACTGTTCACTAGCGCAGCGTCTCCCCAGCGATAATCGGATGCAACAACAGAAGGATGACCGGACGCACTAAACACCAGCGTCCGATCAACTCTAGAGAGGTTCTAGAGCGGCACCAGCATGACTGGTCGCATTCGATCACAAGTGACTGGACTCGATAGTGCATCCGATCAGTATGCGCACGCCCAACGATCAGGAGGTCTAGACGCGTCCGGTCAGGGCGTTACTATCATCCGGTAGTGGCAGAAACATAAGTTTCGACTCCAACGGCTAGTTTCTCCATGGGGCTTATAAAAAGATCTCCCAACTAGGCATTTGAGGTGTGGAGAGTTGAGGAAACATACCAAGGGTATTGATACACTATTTTAGTGTTCTCCACTTGCATAGTGCTTAGTGTTTCATTCAGTGATTAGCATAGGTGCTTTGTGAAATGCTTAGGTTATTAGACCATCGCTTATATGCTTCCTCTAGGTTTAGGCCTAGTGTTTAGTGAGGTTTGCACACCTCTTATCTCTTGGTGCTTGCACGCACTATTGTTGTACTTGGCGGGGCTTGTAATCTTACGAGATCACACCAACCGCGCTTGTGGTGTGGCCGCCACTGTGTACCAAAGGAAACAAAGCCCGCGACGATTCAGTCAGAAGCTTGATAGTGAAGACGACAGAGAGCGTTCTAGGAGAGGCTTGGTGGAAGGCACATTGGAGACCCACTTGCGTGTGGGGAATGCCCGAGGCTATCCACAGAGTTACATGACTTGAAGCTTGGCCCTTGCGAGAGATTTCTTGTGAGTGGCTCCAACGAGGACTAAAGAGAAGTTTGAGCGCTTCTCAATACCTCTATAAAAATACTAGTCATCAACGAGAATTTGCAATTCTACATCATCTTTAACTTCTGCACTTACTGAAAGGTCCTTGTTTAGTTTTGGTAATTGAGTGACAACTTAGGTGGACTAATAGTGTTTATGTGAGATACACAGGAGATTAGTCCACAGGTGATTATGTGACGATGGAGGAGCTCATTGCATATGAGACATGACATGGAGTTATGTGACCAAGGTGGAGAAGATCAAGATGAGGCTTGGCTTGATGGACCGGTTGCAAGAGTGAAGGGCAAATCAGAGGCTTTGAAGCGAGGGACCGCGTGTGACGGTGAAGCTTGAGCAAGACTTGGCGCTGATGGACCAAGGCAACGGTGAAGAGCAAGTGAGGTCAAGATCGATGAACCAATACGGTCATGTGATGATATGAAGTGGATCATATCATTTGGTGATTGTTTGGTGCATGTGTTGCATCAACATTAGAGGAGATGGAATGGAAAGCGCAAGGCAAAGGTATAACCTAGGGAATTTCTGTTTCATCGGTCATAGGTGTGTAGAGAAATTTACGACCGGATTTAGGATCGATGACCATACTATCAAGAGGGGCAAACTTGTTTGCATATCAGTCATCTAGTGCCACTTGAGTGATCTAACTTTGCATACGTGTTAAGATCGAGTGGCATGGAAAATTTGAGAGTCTAGCTCCTTCAAAGAAAATGTTTGTGAAAATGCTAACACACTTGCACATGTTGGTACACACATGGTGGTGTTGGCACACTTTAAGAAGGAGGTGGAGTTTGAAGGGTAGAGAGGGGTTTGGGTTCATTCGACGCTTTTGAGAAAATGATATGCATATTTTCTATTGCGCCAATGGAAAGTTTGGAGAAGTCGCGGGAGTGTTTTTCACACCGGACGCTGGCCTCGGAGGCACCGGACGCTGCACCTGCGTGTTCGGTGCGCTCTCGATTTCTAGCACAGGTGAACAGCGAGCATCGGATGTTGGTGTCGGATGCAAGCCAGACACTATTCACGCGTCCGGTGGTGCATAACGTGAGCAGTAAGTTTGCGAGTGTTTCTGATAGAGAGCATCAGACGCCCAGGAGAGTGTCTGGTGGCTGCGTTTGGTGACCCTGGGTGAAATACACCCTCTCTGCATATGGGTCCGGTGTGCACCGCACGCGCCTAGTGTGGACCAGCAGAGCGTCCGGTGCTACTGCTTCAGGCGTGAGTGCGAGTTAGCTATTGGCGGCAACGGTCGAGTTCAAACGGCTAGTGACACGTGGCTGTCGTCTGAGCATCGGACACTGGGTTTGAGCGTCCGGTGGCTCATTGCAACGCGTTCGGTGCCCACGTGTTTTGCCCAGTGAAGGGGCAACGACTATTTTAGCCCTTGGGGCTATAAATAGTAGTGGTGGCTGGCCTTTGGCTGGTGCTTGGCACCCTTGGGACTTAGTATTCATGCTTAGGGAGTGCTAGTGAAGCCTCTAACTCACATATGCTTGATAGTGATCATCCGATTGTGTGAGTGAGTGATTCTAGTGCGAATGCATCAAGAGATTACATCGAGTGGCACTAGGTATTCGTGTTGCAAGCCGGTGGTGCTTGTTACTCTTGGAGGTTGCCACCACCTAGATGGCTTGGTGGCTTGTGACTCCGTCGAAGCACGCAAGGAGATTATGCGGTGCTCCAGAGAAGAGATTGTGAGGGATATGGTGCTCACCCCGCGGGGATCATGAAGAGCAATTCTATTGGATTGTGCGTGTCATTGAGCTACCTCACTTGTGGGTAGGTTCTTGTGGTGTCCTAGTGAGGACGAGGTTCATGTACCTTTTAGCCACCGAACCACCAAGTGTTGGTCGACACAACGGGAATGTAGCTTGGTGGCAACCAAGTGAACCTTGGGAGAAAATCTTTATGTCAACATTGTTCTTCCCTTGGTTTGCAAGTCCCTAACACAAGCTTGTTCTTACATTCATATACTTTTGCTTGTGTAGTTGCTCTTGTAATAAGTTAGCTTGTGTAGCTTTCTAGTTACCTTCTTGCTTGTGTAGCTAGAAGTAGTTCCCCTTGCGTGACTAATTTGGTTTATGTAACCTTGTTAGTCACATTGCTTAGTTTGTGTAGCTATGTAATTTGCGCTCTCTAATTTGGCATTGGTTGCCTTGTTATTGAGCACTGCTAGTGAGCTTAGGAGCTTTGTGCTTTTGCTTACTAGTTGTGTAGGAGCTCCCTGGTTTGCAAAGTACTAGTGTCATAGGTTTATGTGACCTTGCTCCTAAAACTGGTTAGGTGAGCTCTTGCTAAGGTAGCACCTTGTTTGCTTGTTTAGGATCTTTTTTTACAAGGTGATAGAGAATTTAGATAGAGGGGTGTAGTCTTGGCTAGACCGATAGTTTTAATTCCGTATTTGTTTCAGTTAGCCAGTATAAAAAGTTTTTAGAAAGGACTATTCACCCCCCCCTCTAGTCCGCCATCTCGACCCTTCACTTACATTGCTACCTTGGTTGTGTGCTTTACTTTCCTATTTAGATGATAGGCTAGTTGATAGGATTGGAACCTAGGTTGCATAGATAAAGATAGCAACACACCTAGCAAAACCTTAGTTGCACATTTAGATAGACGACTTTCTTGCATAGGTTTTGACTAGGTGGAATTAGAGGCCTTAGTTAGAAGCAAAATTTTAAGTTGCCTAATTCATCCCCCTCTTAAGCGTCAGACATTCCCTACACACACTGTCAAGTACAAGTACAATTACATATGGTTCCCATCTACCACATGTGGGACCCATAATCAACCATACACACATCTTCCGCTTCTGCAACCCCTCATCTTCCTCCAATCTTTCCCATCATATAGCTAGCCATATAGCCTTGCATTGTGATGGAGATGGAATGCTATGCCAACTGGCCTCGCCACACCACCACTATCACACCGCTTCAACCCACATATCCTCGCACGTGTCATGTTGTGTCCATTCTTGCCGACATCGAGCTAAGCCGCCATTAGGTCAGGCCTCCCCTTGCTATGAATGGCTTCATCCTTGCTCCATGTCAGGCATAGTGGCTCGCTCTTACCGGTGTTGCTTGTAGCCACAGTTAGCAAAGGGTTAGCAGATGTGGACGCTGAGGTGGCGAAGGAGTGGTAAGAGGAGTGGAGGTGTGCTGATAGGCAAAGAAGGGGTGATGAGAAGGGGCAAAGAGTAGACAATCACTAACACTATGTGGTGGGGACGATCATGTCCCTTTGATTTCGACTGACCTTTATATAATAATATGTTCTGAAAAGAGATCTTCCTATCCTAGGTGACTCCAAACCACATATCACACCATGCTCATCCTTGTCCATGCCAACCTAAATCGCTCTCAAGTTGGACCTTTCCTTGCTGTGAACAACATCATCTGCACCCCACATCGGGCTATAGCGCAGCTTGCCCTTGCCGGCTCTTTCTTGTGGCTAAAGGCGGTGGAGGGGCTAGGGGCTAAGGCCAAGGAGGAGCAATGAGAGGAATGGAGGCTTGCTGAGAGGTGATGGAGCAGTGTGCAAGAAGGATACAGTCACCACAGTCTATGAAGGGAACAAGCTTATTGGTAAGTCTTGAATCTTTCAAGAATATTCTCTTAAGAGAATGAATGACTCCAAACTAAATAACACAAAAAAATATCACTCCAACACATCTCTTTTCATCCTTGGATACAATCGCATGATTAAGATATAAAAAACAATGTTCTATATTTCACATGGAAAATAACAATGAAGAAACATGGATTGATTGGAGAGGAGTTTTTTTTTCTTTTGGGAGGTTTATTTTTTCTTTGGTTCAGTTGTCCGTGCACAAGAGAATTTTTTTCAAAATATACCTATAGCTTACATGCATTGAAGAAAAAAATGATGAATAACAAGTTCTTTGAAGATTTAGGACGAGATGGGACGTGTTGATTCCAACACTATTATTTTGGATTGTCATCAGGAGTAACAAGTGGTGTCGTAGCTCATAGTAAAAAACTAAGAAAATCTTAAGGGTCACGTGGTGACGGAGCAGCCCATTAACATCTCAGAGATCACACAAGTCATGTCATCTGACATGGAGCGTTGGATTTGGGGTCTGAAAACATCTTCCGAAGACCGCACGCGATTATGTGAGGTTAAGATGAAACTGATGGTAAGAGAGCACAACATGTAAGATATGTATGGTCCTCATCTATCATACTAGTTTTTTAGGTTGAGTTAGGTTCAAGGTCTTATGTTGTGGGCTCTAAGTGGACCTGGACCTAAGGGGCAGCGACTCGTGGGTACTGCAAGTTAGGTCTGATTCACTGTGCACTATAACACGAAGGAGCTATTGGAATAAAGACATGCTTAGAGGCAGCAAAGGAGTGCATGAGAAGAAGATGGCCAACTGATACCATGTGGATAGTGTTAGCGTATGACATATCTGCCCAATGTCTAGGTTCATTGTACCTTGTGTCGTATAAGGTTGTTGCTAGATTGTAGATAGATATGTATAATTATGTTGTAACTTATCCAGGTGTAAGCCACCGTCAAGGGGTTGTTCCTTGACATCTATTTAACATGGAATCGAGTGCCAGGGTGAGGCATCTTGTTAACCCATCTTTACATGGTAATAAGGGCATTCTTCCCAATGAAGTTCATCGATCATGGCGCTTCCGCCTTCCTCCACCGCGCCATTCGCTGCATACTCTCTGCTCAGCTTCCTTCCGGTGACAAAGAAGCTGACCAAGAACAACTTCCCTATGTGGGAAGAGCAGATCATGTCTGCACTACATGGCGCTCAAGTCGCGCACTTCATCAGCTCTGTGTCAAAGCAGCCCGAGCAGTTCCTTGCTCCGAAGGGCGGCAAGAAGTCTGATGGTGACGACGTCGAGCCCCCCGTCGAGAACCTAGAGTTCGAGAAGTGGGTCGCCAAGGACCAACAAGTGCTCAGCTTCTTGCTGACGTCGCTTGGGAAAGAGATTGGATCTCAAGTCACATACGTGAAGACGACGGTCGAGGCATGGAAGGCCATCACGTCGTTGCATGCCTCTTAGTCCAGGGCACGCGTCATCAGTACAAGAATGGCACTCGCCACAGCCTCTAAAGGTTCATCGACCATAAGTGAGTATGTCACCAAGATGAAATCACTTGGAGATAAGATGGCTTCTGCAGGAAGGTGACTAGAAGATGAGGAACTCGTTTCCTACATCTTGACTGGTCTAGACCGCGACTTCGACTCGGTGGTGACTGCGGTCTCTAACCGGGTGGAGCCCATCACCGTCAACAACCTCTACGCTCAACTTGTTGCTCATGAGCAACGCATCGAGGCTCGGAATGCCTCAGAACCCACCGCCAATGCCATCACCAAACATACACGCAACATCTCCAACAATGGTGGGCGTGGTGGCGGGTGTGGCAACCGTGGCGGATTCCATCGAGGGTCCTAGAAGGGGAACCATGAAACACGGTTCTAGGCCGGCGTCTTCTGCTAGCTTTGCGGCAAGGAAGGACATGCCACCATAGATTGCTTCAAGAGGTTCGACCATTCTTTTACAGGGCCTCCACAGAAGAACGCTTCAGCAGCAACTCACTCCTCTGGGGTGGATACAAACTGGTATATGGATACCGGTGCCACGGACCATATTACTGGAGAACTGGATAGGCTGACGGTTCGTGATTGCTATCATGGTGGAGAACAAGTCCATGCCGCCAATAGGACAGGTATGGAGATAGCAAACATTGGTCATAGTTTTTTGCACAACCCTAATCTCCATCTCAAACATGTCCTTCATGTTCCACAAGCTCACAAAAGTCTATGTTCTGTAAATCGTCTCACCCGAGATAACCATGTGTTCCTTGAATTTCACCCTACATATTTTTCCGTCAAGGATCAGGAAACGGAGAAAACACTTCACAGCGCCCGATGTGAAGGAGGTCTGTACCCGTTGCGTCCCCTTTTGAATAAGCACGTTCTGAGTGCCATCAAGCCGTCCGCGTCGCTTTGGCATCATCGACTGGGCCATGCCTCGTCGTGCGTCGTCCAGCAAGTCCTGCTTCGCCATAATCTTCCGTTCAGTCAAGAGTCCAATAATTCTAGGGTGTGTGATGCATGTCAGCAAGGCAAGAGTCACCAATTGCCTTACCCTAGGTCTACCAGTTTGTCAAGTCATCTTATGGATCCTATTTTCTCCAATGTATGGGGACATGTGCCATCTTCTGTTGGCTGTTATAGCTATTATGTTAGTTTTATTGATGATCATTCCATTTTTTTTGTTTTATTTACTTCGACACAAATCTGAGGTGTTCCAGTGCTTCTGTGACTTTCATAACCTAGCTGAACATTAGTGTGGCCACAAGATACGCGCTATTCAGACATAATGGGGAGGGGAATATCAACTATTAAATTCCTTTTTCAAGCGTATAGGCATTGATCATCATGTTTCTTGCCCTCATGCTCATCAGCAAAATGGGTCAGCTGAGCGGAAACATCGCCACATTGCTGAAATGGGCTTACTCTCCTCGCCCATGCCTCCATGCCACTAAAATTTTGGGACGAAGCCTTTAGCACTGTTGTCTTTATTATAAACCGACTCCCTTCCAAGGTCATTAGTAACTCAACACCATTTGAGCGTCTCTTTGGAACTGCACCAGACTATAGCTTTCTTCACACCTTTGGGTGTGCCGTGTGGCTGAATCTCAGACCCTACAACACAAGAGAACTTCAATTTAGGTCTAAATAGTGTGTATTCCTTGGGTACAACAATATGCACAAAGGTTTCAAGTGCCTTGACCCCCAGGAAGGGCGCATCTATGTTTCCTGAGATGTGGTGTTTGATGAATCTCTTTTTCCCTTTGCCAAACTCCACCCAAACGCTGGAGCTCGCCTCAGATCCGAGCTTGACCTCCTTCCTGATATTCTCAAAAATTCTCCTTTCACTACTTTTGGTGATGCCAATTTACATGACCAAAATATGCTGTCTTCTAACGCTACTAATGCTTTGCCAAGTTCTGGTGATGCTGTGCTTGACTCAGGAACAAACACGGATGAAAACACTGCCGACATGCACTTGCATCAGAGGGGCTTCAGGTGTCACCCACGGGGGGACAACTCCGATCCCGAAGCTGCTCCTCCTCGTACCTCTGACGATCAGACCGACAGACCCGGCGTATCTGCTCCGGGTTCTGCGCCCTCGTCGCCGCAACCGCGTGATCCCACGCGCAACTCAGTGCCTTCCTCTGGATCTTCTACACCGCCCTGCGTCTTAGCTTCACCAGCTGCTGCACGCAGCCAGCCACAGACGGATCCCATCGAGGGGGAGTCTGCGCGGGCGCTCCAGCCCATGAAGATTGAGTCTCTGGGATCATCTGCGGCTCATGATCCGGTGGCTCCACCTGTGCAGCGACCGTCTACATGACTACATCATGGGATCTAGAAACCCAAGCAGTACACCGATGGAACAGTATGGTGGTGCATGTCTGCTATGACTAAGACCTTGACTGAGGAACCTGTAACTCTTGCAGATGAAATGGCTGATAAAAATTGGGTTGAGGCGATGAACAGCGAGCATCACGCCTTGATGAGAAACCAGACTTGGCACCTCGTGCCACAGCCACGTGGGAGAAATATAATTGGCTACAAGTGGGTGTATAAAGTGAAGCGCAAGGCAGATGGTTCTATTGATCGGTATAAGGCTCGGTTGGTTGCTAAGGGTTTCAAGCAACAATATGGCATCGACTATGAGGACTTTTAGTCCGGTAGTGAAAGCGACCACAATACGATTGATCTTGTCTTTGCAGTCTCGAGGGGATGGTGTCTTCACCAGTTGGATGTGCAAAATGCGTTCCTTCATGGAGTATTAGAAGAGGAGGTTTATATGCAGCAACCACCTGGGTATGTTGACAAGAGGCGTCCTAATTATGTTTGCAAGTTGGACAAAGTGCTATATGGGCTAAAACAAGCACCGCGGGCATGGTACGCAAGGCTTTGCAACAGATTAGAGCAGCTCAGCTTCACTCCTTCAAAGTCAGATACCTCTCTCTTCTTCTATAACAGAGGTCGACATACTATGTTTGTGTTAGTCTATGTGGACAACATAATTGTTGCCAGCTCTTCGTCTGAGGCTATGACAGCACTACTCAGGGACCTGCAACAAGACTTTGCTCTCAAAGATTTGGGAGAGCTACACTACTTCTTGGGGATTGAGGTCAAGAGGGATGCAGATGGTCTAGTGCTTAGTCAAGGGCGCTATGCAACAGATGTATTGGCCCGATCAGGGATGGATAAGGCAAAAGTGATTGATACCCCCTTGTCAACTTCTGAAAAATTGACTGCCTTGGCTGGATCATGACTTGGAGAAGCAGATTCCACAAAATATCAAAGTGTAGTTGGAGCATTACAATACCTGAACTTGACACGGCCTGATATATGTTTTGCAGTGAACAAAGTATGTCAGTACCTACATGCTCCAACCACTATGCACTGGAGTGCTGTTAAGCGGATTCTGAGGTATGTCTGGGGTACAACAAAGTTTGGACTCAAAATCAGGAAATCAGATTCCATGATGGTTAGTGCTTTTTCGGATGCCTATTGGGCAGGCTGTCTGGATGACCGCCGTTCAACAGGAGGCTTCGCAGTTTTTCTCGGAGGAAATCTCATCTCTTAGACGACACAGAAGCAGGCTACTGTATCACGGTCGAGTACAGAGGCTGAATACAAAGCACTGGCCAATGCCACAACAGAGATGATGTGGGTTCAGAAGTTGTTAACTGAGCTAAAGGTTCATCACCCTCGTGCAGCTCGGCTATGGTGTGACAATCTAGGTGCTAAGTACCTATCAGCCAATCCTATGTTCCATGCCACGACTAAGCACATCGAAATTGATTTTCACTTTGTTAGAGAACAGGTGGCAAACAAGTTACTTGATATTCGCTTCATTAATTCTGGAGATCAGGTAGTAGATGGGTTCAGTAAGGCGATCTCAGCAATGAAGCTTCGGCAATTTAGGCACAATCTTAACCTTGTTAGTGGCTAAGATTGAGGGAGTGTGTTAGCGTATGAAATATCTGCCCAATGTCTAGGTTCATTGTACCTTATGCCGTATAAGGTTGTTGCTAGATTGTAGATAGATATGTATAATTCTGTTGTAACTTATTCAGATGTAAGGCACCGTCAAAGGGCTGTTCCTTGACATCTATTTACACACGGAACCGAGTGCCAGGGTGAGGCATCTCGTTAACCCATCTTTACAGATAGGATGAGCCCATACCTTTGATTTGGTAGATGGATCTGTTTAGACTATTTTGCATTTATTACGTGATATTTCTTTAAGGCCTTGTTTAGTTACCACCTAAAAAATTTTCACCCATCGCATCGAATCTTCAGACATATGCATGGAATATTAAATATAGATAAAAAAATAAACTAATTACACAGTTTAGTTGAAAATCACGAGATAAATCTTTTAAGCCTAGTTAGACCATGATTAGCCTTAAAATGCTACAGTAACCTATATGTGCTAATGATGAATTAATTAGGCTTAATAAATTCGTCTCACAGTTTCCAAGCGAGTCTTGTAATTAGTTTTTTTATTAGTATCCAAATACTCCTTCCGACATCCTACAAAACATTCGATGTGACATCTAAAAACTTTTCATACTCCAACTAAACAAGGCCTAAAGGGTCCTGTCGCAGGTGACTCCAGACCAAACATCATTGGAAAACAGGATCGGCTCAATCCATCTCTTGTTCGTACCTTTTCGTTCTTGGAAACTAACAAATAATCAGAGAGAAAAAAATATGTTATACTTTTCATGGTAAGTATAAACCCCTTTGAAACGACGAATTTTTTTATGTGTTTCTTGCATTTTTTATGTGAGAAGGAATCGATTCCTGTGAAATTTTTTGTTCTAAAGGGGACTAATAATAATGAGCATGGATTAATTAAAGGGCACATGTCCGTTATGCACAGGCACACCCAAAAAAAAATTTCAAATTTCATAGCACTTAACATCTATTTTTGCAGAAAAAAGGAGAGAATAAATAATGGGTCAATGGACACGAAATTGAACTTGTGTTCGGCGTCAGCCTGCTGTACATGTCCATCATCCAAAAACCTCACTGTTGTATCTATCAATAGTCACGCCTCACCACTTTTTACTTTCTTATTAGGGATGTAGATTTTCAGGAAAACGATGTTAAGTACTGTTGACTGATTTTGTTGTAAGAAAAAAATACTGTTAAATAGCTGATAGATTTAGCTGATAAGCGAATAAAACATTTCCCTAGTCGAGGGGGCCAACATCTGCGAAGAATAGCAACGGCCATCCTTGAGTTCAACTGTGCAGACAGAGAAAATACAAATATTCAAATTTAACGCATGAGCAGGTAGAGCAAATATTGAGATAGCAACGGCCATCCTAGAGCAAATAGAGACGAAAGACTCCAAGAATCCAGTTTGGCAGGTAGAGCAAATGGTTTGGAAAATCAACATAACAGTAGTAACGCATGAGCGAAGAAGATGAATGAATTATCAGCACGTAGGCCCTGTTTGGATACTCTAACTAAGTTAGAGGTTAGAGTTATTCTCTAGCTCATGACTAGCTCTCAACTAACTTTAACCAAAGAGATGTTTGGATGCAAGGGTTAGATTGACAATAAATGTACTTTCTCATTCATTTGGCTCCTTCATAGCTAGATTTGGTGTGGCCGACTGTTGTGTGGTATCCCCTCGCTCACAAATGACATTGCTCCACATAGTACCTTGTATGTCGTTTTGCCATTGCTAGCGGCGAGTCATTTTGCCATTGCTCCATATGGTACCTTGCGGGCTGTTTTGCCATTATTGAGAGGTGGCGACACGGTTGGAAGGCGGCGACACAGCTTGGAGGTGGCGGTGCGGTTGAGAGGCGGCGGCAAGGCGAGCTGGGAGGCGGCAGTGCTGGTAACCGGACGGGGTCGTGGCCGGGAGGCATCGCGAGTAGGGATCCCGTGTGACATAGCCGATCCCTTTCCCTGTGTGCCCCGCCTCAAATAGCCCCAAATAGCCCAAATAAGCACCTCTTTGGGGATAGTTTTTTGGGTGAGTTAGATGCAAATAATCTCAATCTAACCCTTGTATTTAGATACTTTAGAGCTTTTAAGTTCTAAATAGCTAAATCTAACTCTAACTCATGGATCGCCATAGAAGATGAATTAATTAATTTTCATAGCCGTACACTTATCCAGATAAACAGATAATCTCGACAACTGCAGCGGTACCAGCAGGCGCTACTTGAGCTGGACTGGAGGGCCTCCACACTTTTGGGAAACCTGGATGATGGTCCACAGGGTTCGGTCAGTTTGGGTATTTTACACTTGTAGCGAGAGCACGCAGGGATGGCATGAATTGCTGACAATGTGCTGATGAGTGTGTTCCAACGACAGGATATCTTATGATTTGGCCATGCCCTCACCATCTTTTCTCAAGTTCCTCTCTGTTTTTTTCCCTATTCATACACATGCTTGCCTGAACCAATAAACAAGATAAGTGCAGACACTGCAGAGACCATCATCATTTGGGTGGTTCTTTTCTCCAGGGAGGTAGTAGGTAGCATGAATGCAGACTTTTGCTTTGACCTGCATCTGCAATCTTGCATGTACTCTGTAGGATGAATTTCAAATACATTTATGTTCAAGTTCTAGGCCCTGCAAAAAGTCGATTGGCCACCTTACTACTAGCCATATACATGATTTAGCGATTAATTGCCGAACCATATACATGATTTAGAGATTAATTGCCATGCTGGCTTGGTGCCTGCCTGGTGGCATGACAATTTACTGAACTACAGGCTGCAGGATGCTAGAGATACATACCCCTTTGGAAACATCTGTAGCACATAGCAAGAATCACTTCAACAGGTCAATTGGCTAAGTATAAGGATATGGCTGAAAAAGACGCACATAGATATAGGCCTTGTTTAGTTCACCCCGAAATCCAAAAAGTTTTCAAAATTTTCTGTCACATCGAATCTTGCGGCACATGCATGAAGCATTAAATATAGACGAAAATAAAAACTAATCACACAGTTTAACTGTAAATCGCGAGACGAATCTTTTGACCTTAGTTAGTCTATGATTGGATAATATTTACCACAAACAAACAAAAGTGCTACGGTAGCGAAATCCAAATTTTTTTCACATCTAAACAAGGCCTAAGAAAATGCAAAACAAGTTGATCAAGTACACAGTAGAACCTAACAAGCCCAGCTGCCACTCCGATGCCGACTTTCCTGCAGAAAGCGAAATGCAGTGAGCAGACAAAATGAAAACAACACACAGAAGCTATATATGCCATTCTTCACCCACATATTGTGGCGTAAGCTACAAACCTCTATATGTAGTAGAACAGGCACTGCGTCCGTGAAGGAGCTTTCTTCATATCTGCACCAGTGCCAAAATCCTCTAGGAAAGCTTTGCACAACACTGCTTGTATCTGTACAATGTAGTGCAACACTAGCACATTATCTCACCAGTTTCAGATTATGCAAATTAATTAAAACCTGATATGTAGATTTGTATACTGACCCTTTAACATTTGTTCCAATCAATTGCCCACAAAACACTAGATCAAGTCGGATGCATTATACACAAACACAAAATACAGAACATGCCACACCTTGTGTTGTCCAAAACAAAGCATAGTGCCATAACATGGCTGTACATGCAAATACAACATGGACACAAGAAGTAACATGGGATCCATACAACATAACCTCAAACCTTAAGATTATCCTTCCTTTCAGTGGACTTTGGCAGTCACATGCCCGGACGGCCTGTGCACCCTCACCTTTGGCCTCTTCTTGCGTGCCAGCTTCCGCTCGAGCGCCTTAACCTTCTCACTTAGGTCTGTGATGACCCCCATCTGATCATTGCCGGATGCGAGAAGCTTTTGAAGAAGCTCTTTCAGCTTCTGGTTTTCTTCTGCCAGCTTCTCCTTGTCACTGACCTTTGGATCTTCAGGAGCTGGGGAGGCAGAAGGCTTGTTGTCTGTCTGCACAGTGATGTCTTCTTTCAGGGAAGCTTCGTCTTCAGCAGGATTTGCTCCTGTTGCATGTGCTGGAGCTTCCTTCGGCATCTCATTGCATTTGTCCATCTCAGACACCTGCACATCAGAATCTTCAGCAGAATTTTCTCCCTGTGTGCCTACTGGAGGGACTTTCTGAGTCTTAGTGCATTCATCTGTCTGAGAGACATCTGAATGGATGTTTTCTTTCTGAGCATCAGTTTGGTTCTCTGATGACACCGTCTCAGATCCCTCGTATACTGTCATGCCACCATCGTGTGGACATGATAAATCACAACTAACTGAATCAGGGAAGACTGTTCCACCTGTTGTGATTGTGACGTCTACCTCTTCTCCAAGGCTAGTGTGACTCTCTTGAATGTCAGGTTCCGTCCTTGATGACTCACAAAGAAGATCCTCGCAGTTTGCAGAACCTCCGGTTACCTTGTCAACAGTAGTTTCGGTTTTCTCATCCACATGTGGTACCTCATCCTTGCCAGAAACACCACATTGCATTTTATCATCAGACTCATCCAAGACAGACAATTCTGGGGCAGAAACAGACTCCAATCTTGGTTCCAGCAAGTTAGGTTGATCATGCTTTTCTACATCTGCAGTACCCAGTTCTAAATCATCATCGGTTGAAGCCTCTATGGTTCCATCTGGTACTTTGCCTGAATCTTCCATGGAATCCACATCTTGTACCTGCAAGCGGATATCCCTGGCTTCTTGTTGATCTTCTGTGTTAGATACGACAAAGTCCTTTGCGGGAGTTAGATCATGCTTTTCTACATCCTTCAAAGGTACTAGTGGATCCTCCAAATGAACAGGGCTGCCCGATTTGTTATGCTCATTTTCAGCACAAGAAACATCATCTTTCAGTTCCACATTTTCTAAAGCTGCAGTTTCATGCACCTGACTGTCAACTGGGCCATCCTGTTTTCATATATACAGCATAAATTTGTTGTTCAAAAAATATAATCACTATAGAGCTTATCATCAAAATAAATAACTTACTTTCTCAGTTGCCACTTCACTTTCCACAGATGCAGTCAGAGCACTTATGTTAATGTCCTCAGTGGATGCAGGAGATTCAGCATAGAGATTCTGATGGGTCGAAGCTGTGTATTGTTTCAGCCCACTCGAATCCTCTAATGAAGCTGCATAATACAATGGTGCCATGGAGTTCACTAATGGCGACTCTTTCACTTCATCCGCTGCTGCTGGTTTCTCCTGTTGACACTGACACAACAGCAATTATGTTAGTACCCATTTGCAAGGTAAGGTATCTTCTTAAACTATGATCAGTAATATGAAAGGAAACTACTTACTTCTTCAGTCACTTGTTCCACTGAATTAACATTTGATTCTCCAATTCCGTGCTCCTGGTTGTCAGTTAGTGACTCTTTTACTTCATCCTCTGCTGCTGGTTTCTCCTGTTGACACAACAGCAATTCTATCAGTACCCATTTGCAAGGTAAGGTATCTTCTTAAACTATGATCGGTAGAATGAAAGGAAAATACTTCTTCAGTCACTTGTTCCACTGAATTAACATTTGATTCTCGAATTCCGTGCTCCTGGTTGTCAGTGGGATGTTCTATAAAAACTTCATCACTTGTCATATCCATTGATGATGCTACCTGAAATTCAATCTGTTCCTCAGCTTTCCCCCGTTGAACATGAATAGTTAAATCCTACTTGTCAATTAAAGTCAATTTTCATGAATAAATCAGATGCAAACAACTAAGACAATGATGATTACTTTACTTTTTCTTTCTTCTGGGTTAGTACTACTTTGAAGGTATTATTACTTCTTTAAACATAGTGGATTACGTCTACACAACACTTCAAAACTAATGCAATTTTATTTTATCCATAACACTTCATAACTAATGCAATTTTCTTTTATCCAACACACAGTCTGCGTACCAATACATTAGGACAAAATAATATAAGAATGCAACACACACACACACACACACAAACCCAAGGAAAAGAAGTTAAAGCACTAGTTATAGACTAAAACGACCCTACAACAAGTTGGCCTAGATCATGCAGCAAGCAGCTGAATCCCCCTGGCACCAGCCAATCCCCACAGCTGTGCCTCTTCTCTAGCAAGCATGAAGCATGAAAGCCCGCTGAACGCCTAATGCAAATTGCTTATAATGGAAAAATGTAAGCACATACTCCCATGCTTAACAAAGCAAACCAAGATTCAGAAGCGAAAGCTGCTAGTCGGAGTTGTACAACTGAGAGCCCCCCCCGCCCCCGCGGCGGCCGGCCCAGATCCGCCGCCGTAGCCCAACCTCCAGCCTCCCCACCGGTCATGCCCACCCTCCCGTGCCACGACGCCTCGCCTCACGGTCCTCGCGACCCTCGAGGCCCCGCCCTTCCTCCCCGCGCCGGTCGGTCGCCGGATGAGCCAGCGCGGCAGCCGCGTCTGAGCTCCATCGTGGTGGGCTCGATCCCCATCCCAATCGACGTGACGGCCTCCCCGCTGCGCCCCTATGCTACTCCGCGTCGCGTCTCCTTCGTCTGCGCCCCCCAGGTCAGCCTCCCCCCTCTGCGACGCCATTACTCCCCTCCTCCAGCTCGCCACCAACCCAGATCCTGCCTCAAATCCCCCTCTGCTGCCTCTGTTGGGGGCAGATCTGGCCGTTGCAGGGCCGTTGCGAGCTCCAGCACCTACAATAATGGCGACATCCCATCCCGAAGCTCTGCTGATAGGACGCCTATTCAAGTCGACGTGCAAGATGAAGCGGGTTGGTCTCCGGTTCGCCCCAAGTACTGGTGGCGCCGCGCGGACTTCACTCCTCAGACAAAGGTACGCCCCCTGCCGTCTCGCGTTCCGTCGCCTCGACCTGCCATGGTAGATCGCCTCCGGGGTAAATGCCTGCGCTGCCTGGCTGGAGGGCACTCCGCAGCTGCTTGCCGAGACCCGGTACGCTGTCTTCGCTGCGGGCGCTCCGGCCATAAATCTTACGAGTGCAAGGCCCCTTCTCAACGACGACACCAGGGTCTGCTAGCCTCGCCCCCTCCGGCTCGGCCTCCGAGGTCCAACTCCTTCTACCCCCACTGCCTACCCAGCTCGGTCATGGCGTTGGCCGGCGATCCGGAGTTGCGCCCCCAGGAGACCTCGGCCGTGGCGGCTTCCAATAGCGCCATGGATGATGCTCTGGCGCACTTCTCCACACACGCCGTGGTGGCGTGTCTGTGCCGGGACAACGACGACATCGGGCCAGATCAAGTCAAGAGGGCCCTCTGTTCGCGGCTGTGCATCCGCGAGGCTGACATCAAGGTGGTTCGCCACAAGCCAGAGGACTTCTTCATCGTGTTCGAGCACCCTCACCACCGCGACGCAGCGTTGGACCTGCATCGCCTTCCCGCAGGCAACATCGTCATCAGGATCCTGCCTTGGCGCGTCCTCCCCTACGGCGACCACTGCGACCTCCGGCACCACGTCCGCATCTGCCTCGAGGGCATCCCCGTCCATGCCTGGAACGAAAGCATCGCCAAGCGTGCGGTGCCAAGATCATGTGACCTCGACTACGTCGACCCGCGCTCGCTGCGACGCGACAGCAGAGCCCTTTGCCCAGATGACACCAGAGCTCTGTGTCTTTGGGCATGGACCTACAATCCGTCCGACATTCCAAAGGTAACATGGCTGACGTTAACTGGCGATGTAGTGACGGCACATGACGGACCGTCTCCACCAAAGGGGCGGCGTGGGCTCACCTTCCGAGTCCTAGTCCACCTCGACCTCATCGAGTCCCCGGTGGACGGCCACGGCACAACCTCGACTCGGGAACTCACGTGGCACTACGGGGTCGTCGACGGCGAACGACGACCTCGGGAGCGGCACGCCTCACCACCACCACCCGACGCCAGGCATAGGCGCCATAGGGATGATGAGGACGACGACGACCACCGTGGACGGCGCCGCGACAGCAGCCGCAACTGGGGGTCCCGACTCCTTCGCAGCCTATCCCGCGCCCCTGCAAGAGAGCGGGAGCGCTCCGAATCAAGGCATGGACGGCGCCATGACGACCGGTCCCATGGGGGCCACCGGAGGCGCGACCTCCTGGAGGTGGCGAATGGGGTCGCCGCCGCACATCTACACCGACCTCGGGACACGAACGACTACGCGGCTTCCCCGACAACGCGCGGCCGCAGCCGTGAGCGCAGCAACCGTCGACGCAAGGAAGGACAGCGCCGCTCCCCGGCACGCCTAGAGCCTAGAGAGCCATCGTCACAGAACCGCCGCCAGACCTGCAACCCAAGGTGCTCTCCTGGAAGCACGAACAGGCACAACGATGGCTCACCGAGCCCGCCGACCGTGACAGAGTCTCCGCCACGCGCGATTCCACCATCACCTGACAATTCTCCGATGCGCAGGGACGTGTTGCTGACTCCTGACGGGACCCTGACGCAGCCGGCGCACCCGCCTCCTCTCGTACAGCCGGCTTTGCCTCAAAGGCCTGCTGTCATCGGATGCTCCCCTGCACGGCGGTTCAGGCCCGGCGTCGTTTACGTCAGACGCCGGCCCAACCAGACTGCGTCGCGCCAGCCGCGTGACACGCAGTCTTCCCCACCAACCGAGCTGGACGGATCGCGCCTGGAAGAGGGGAGCAGCATGGACCCTGCAACACTGACCTTTGTCCGTGCTGTCTCACGCCCTCTCCCTCCGGCGCTGCTGCAAGCGCCCCCACGCACAGCTGCCCAAGCAAGGGGCCTCCCAAGGAGGACAGTACCAGCGACCCGCAAGAGCACACGCATTGCAGCCAAGAACTGGCCTAGGGGAGATGCCCACGCCAAGGCTCGACAGGTCCTGATGAAGAAACTGGGTGTCCCGGAAGACAAGGCGCTGTCCCCAGATGATCGCTTCCTGCAGTACCTGGGCCTCTTCCAGGGTCCCCTGACCAACGAGGCCATCCAAGCGATGACGGCGCTATGCGGTCTCGACGGCGACGACGGCATAGTCACGGCGTCCCAAGCCTAATCAGCTTAAAGTCTCCAAGGGCTCCTCTCCCTACAATTATGTTATGCTGCATGTTGCCCCTGTCTACCTGTAAAAGCTGCAGTGTTCGTTTGTCTCCCTGCTCATCGTTTGTAAGGTCCGTCGGGGTGAAGGCCAGGGGCCCAAAGTCACCACCGCAACCTCCCAATGAGCTGGAGCGTCTAGATGTGAGTCATCCGTCGTCGGGAAGCTTAACTTCCTCGTGTCAACACCTCCTGCTGGCAGCCTTCGGCATTCAGTCAAGCTGGCTAGGAGTCCAACTTTGTATGGGTTTTGCTGCAGCTCAATCTCTTTTGCTATCATCTTTGCAACATGGGCCTTTAGTCGTTTTTTTATGGCACAAATTAATTGTCAGCTTCTGAATTGGAATGTGCGAGGGTTAAACGACGATGCTAGAAAGGATGCTGTGAATGAACTTGTGAGAGACACCCGCGCCACCATAGTCTGCCTCCAAGAAACAAAACTGCAGCTTGTGGACCAGCATACTGTGACCCGCACGATCGGTGCTAAATTCGCCAACTCCTTTACAGTTCTGCCGGCTCAACAGACTAGAGGTGGCATCTTGCTTGCAGTGAACGAGGACTTCTTTGACCTCTCAAATATCCTGCTATCTTCACATGCTGTTACGGCAACAATCACCATGAGAGCTGACGGCCTTCAATGGCAAATTACAGTGGTGTATGGCCCCCAAGGAGATGCCCAGAAACTGCAGTTTTTGCAGGATCTCCAAAACATTCCACGCCCAGATCATGACAGATGGCTCATCCTCGGTGATTTCAATCTAATTTACCAAGCGGAAGATAAAAATAACTCAAATCTTAATCGTCAGCTGATGGGCTCCTTCAAGTCAACATTAGATGTCCTTGGCCTCAAAGAAATTAGATTAAATGGTCGGCGTTTCACCTGGAGTAACGAGCAGGATGCTCCCACCATGACCCGAATTGACCGAGTCTTCTGTACCCCAGATTGGGAGCTGCTGTTTCTGTAGAGTTACGAGGACGCTACGCTAGCCAGAAAATCAAAATTTTCGCCCCATAATCCAGGATCTACTGCTAGAGATAGGTTACGGATATACCACTCGACGTGTAGATGCAGCGGAAGACGACTCGATGTAGTCGAACACGTCGTAGCAGTGCCGTGCAGTTGCGTGGTCGTCCAGCAAGTCCTCCCACCACTTGCGGTTCGTCCTCGTGCTCCAGATGCAGCACCTCCGAGGTGTCCCACACGTACGGGGAAGAAGCGATGCGCCTCCGGACTGCTAGGTCCGCGAGAAGCGAAGGCGCGAGCGTGGAGGGCGACGGCGGCTGCCAAAAGGCGTGGATCAAGTCTGGCCGCGCCCCTCCCTCTACTTATATAGGCGTCCCTAATGTGCTCCCGAGTTGGAGGCCCATTAGTAACCCTAAGCCTTGTCTAATTCGGGTCCAACCCGAATTAGGCTTCCAGCCCCTTAAGCGTGCGACCCTATGGGTTCACGTACACATAGACATGGGCCGAGTACTCCTACTCGCTCAATAGTTGACAGCGGCCTCTAGCAAGGCGTGACAACTCCTATATGCACGCAAATGATCATATCAGACGAACCACTACACCACATACATGTTGCTCCCTTGCCTCATGATATTTGGTTCAACTCGTGGGTTAACACTTAACCCAAGCACGGCCATGCATTTGTTGATCCAATCACTTGAGTGATCCAGTGATATCTCTCTCAATCAAGAGGGGCAAATTCCATCTTGATTGACTATGCCTCGCAGCATGTTTCCTGACAAACCTGAAGACTACCTTTATAGCTACCCAGTTACGGAGTAGCGTTTGATAGTCTCTAAGTAGGTCGTTTCACATCTCGAATGCATACGACAATCTCAGGTCTAAGGACATAACATATATGATGTGAATAGAGACTATAACATCTCACGTTGGGTCTATCCAGCCCTATGTCATACATGTGCCCACAATATTAGTTTGACATCTCTATGTCCATGACCTGTGAAACATGGTCATCAACTAATATTGTGCTGATCTAATATACTTGTATGTCTCACACACATTGATCAGGGACAACTTTAGAATAACCATACAAGTAAAAGAGTTTCACAAAACAATTCACATAATTGTCAATCGATACAAGTTGCCTTTCAATGGATATTCAATATACTCATAATATGTCATGGATATAATGTAATACAATCATCTCTATGATTACCTCTAGGGCATATTACCAACAGTCTCCCACTTGCACTAGAGTTAATCTCTAAGATGTCTAATACCCATAGACCTCTTGTGCGCCTCATGCTTAGGCTGTGGAAGGGCCTTTGTCAACGGATCTGCTACATTCAAATCCGTGTGTATCTTGCACATTTTAATTTCACCTCTTTTGATGAACTGACGAATGAGGTGAAATTTCCGAAGTACATGTTTGTTCTTCTGGTGATTCCTTGGCTCCTTAGCCTGCGCTATGGCCCCATTGTTGTCACAATGTAGATTCAATGGGCTAGCCGCATTAGGAAACACACCAAGCTCAATGAGGAACCGTCTCATCCAAACACCTTCTTTTGCAGCTTCAGAAGCTGCAATGTACTCGGCTTCTGCTGTAGAATCAGACACTGTCTCCTGCTTGGAACTTTTCCAGCTAACTGCACCACCATTTATTGTGAACACAAAACCTGATTGAGATTGTGAATCATCTACATCAGTTTGGAAGCTAGCATCGGTGTAACCATTTACAACGAGCTCCTCCTCACCTCCATAGATTAGGAACTCATCCTTAGTCCTTCTCAAGTACTTAAGAATGTTTTTAACAAGCGTCCAGTGACTCTCACCAGGATTAGCTTGGTACCTGCTCGCAACACTTAGAGCATATGAGACATCTGGGCGAGTACATATCATGGCATACATGATGGAACCAACTGCTGAAGCATATGGAACCTTACTCATGCGTTTGCGCTCTTCATCTGATGAAGGACACTGCTTGTCGCTAAAACGCATACCATGTGACATAGGCAAGAACCCTTTCTTGGACTGCTCCATGTTGAACCGTTTCAACACCTTGTCAATGTACGTATCTTGGCATAATCCTATTAGCCTCTTCGACCTATCTCTATAGATCTTAATACCCAAGATGTATGCTGCATCTCCTAAATCCTTCATAGAAAAACTATTATTCATTGAAGTCTTTACAGATTGCAACATAGAAATGTCATTCCCAATCAATAGTATGTCATCCACATACAAGATCAGAAACACAACAGCGCTCCCACTAGCCTTTTGATAAACGCAAGGCTCTTCTTCATTCTGACGGAAGCCAAACCCTTTGACAACCTCATCAAAACGAATGTTCCAACTCCGAGATGCTTGCTTTAACCCATAAATAGATTTTTTTAGCTTGCATATTTTTCTAGCATTATTTGGATCAACAAAACCTTCGGGCTGTATCATATACACGTCCTCTTCTAAATTTCCATTTAGAAAGGCTGTTTTAACATCCATCTGCCAAATCTCATAATCGAAATAAGCAGCTATTGCTAGAATGATCCGGATAGATTTAAGCATCGCTACTGGAGAGAATGTCTCATCGTAGTCAATTCCTTGAACTTGCCGGAAACCCTTTGCGACAAGTCGAGCTTTATAGACTTGAACATTTCCATCCATATCCCTTTTCTTTTTATAGATCCATTTGCACTCGATGGGTCTAACACCATCAGGTGGATCAACCAAGTTCCAAACTTGATTGGCATCCATGGAATCTATCTCGGATCTCATGGCACTTTGCCATCTCTCAGAATCTGGGCCCATCACTGCTCCCGCATAAGTCGCTGGCTCGTCATTGTCTAACAACAACAGCTCCCCTCGTGCTTCACGAAGTCTTACCGATGGGGTTATGACTCTTGTAGACCTTCGTGGTTGTGGTGGTGCCACAGGTATCTCATCTTGTTCTGCTACATTAGCATCACTTTTGGAGTCGTTTCCTGTCGGCTCATCTTGAACTTCTTCAAGATACACCTTTTGTCCACTTTTCTCTCTTTTGAGAAACTCTTTCTCTAAGAAAACACCATTCCGAGCAACAAACACTTTGCCCTCTGATCGGTTATAGAAGTAATACCCTAAAGTTTCCTTTGGGTATCCCACGAAGAAGCACTTGTCCGATTTGGGTGTTAACTTATCTGACATAAGTCGTTTAACATAAACTTCACAACCCCAAATTTTTAGAAAAGACAAACTGGGACTCTTACCAGTCCACATCTCATATGGTGTCTTAACTACGGACTTAGACGGTACCCTATTTAGTGTGAAAGCGGCTGTTTCTAGAGCGTATCCCCAAAACGATAGTGGAAGGTCTGTCTGGCTCATCATAGACCGAACCATGTCTAACAAAGTCCGATTACGTCGCTCGGACACACCGTTTCTCTGTGGCGTTCCAGGCGGCGTAAGCTGTGGAACAATTCCGCAACTCTTTAGATGATTGCTAAATTCGTGGCTCAAATATTCACCTCCACGATCAGATCGTAAAGCTTTAATTTTCTTGCCACGTTGATTCTCTACTTCGTTCTGAAATTCCTTGAACTTTTCGAAGGTTTCAGACTTGTGTTTCATTAGGTAGACATAACCATATCTACTAAAATCATCAGTGAAGGTTACAAAGTATTCGAATCCGCCTCTAGCTGTCGTGCTCATTGGTCCACACACATCACTATGTATAAGTTCCAACAAGTCAATCGCCCTCTCAGGAAAACCTGTGAAAGGCGTTTTAGTCATCTTTCCAAGCAAGCAAGCCTCACATGTCTCGTAAGATTCGAAATCAAACGAAGTTAGAAGTCCATCATTATGGAGCCTCTTCATGCGATTCTCACTAATATGACCTAAACGACAATGCCACATATAGGTAGGACTTAACTCATTAAGCCGAGGCTTTTTAGCACTTATATTACAGATAGGTGAATCATCAAGATTTAAAATAAATAACCCATTCACAATGGAAGCAGAAGCCACAAACATGCCATTACGAGATATTACACAACCATTGTCTTTACTCGCGAATGTATAACCATCCTCCATCAAACATGAAGGCGACACAATGTTTCGACTCAAGCTAGGAATAAAATAACAATTATTCAACTCCAAAATAAATCCTGAAGGAAGGTGAAGCTGCTTTATCCCGACGTTCAACGCAGCAACTCTTGCATTGTTGCCCACGCGGAAATCAACTTCTCCCTTTTCCACGCTCCTACTTCTTATCATCCCCTGCATCGTATTGCAAATATGAGCAACCGATCCGGTATCAAATACCCAAGAATTGATATAAGATTGAGCGAGAAAAATATCTGTAATATAAACAACAAATGTACGAGTGGAAGTACCTTTACTGCCACGATCCTTTATGGACTCCAAGTACACCTTGCAGTTTCTCTTCCAGTGACCTTCCCCACCACAGTGAAAGCACTTGGTGCTCGCAGTTGGTCCAGCCTTAGGTGCAGGTGGGTTTGGCTTAGAGGTCTCACCTTTAGCCTTGCCCTTTTTCTTCCTCCACGCATTGCCCTTCTTCTTAAAGTTAGGCTTGTTCTGGATTGCCATCACATGGCTACTGCTAGCACCCTTCTTGATGTCTGCCTCTGCTTGCTTAAGCATCCCACACAGCTCATTCAAGCCCTTCTCGGCCCCATGCATATGGTAGTTCGAGATGAAGTTCCCATAGCTAGGCGGAAGCGATGCAAGAATGAAATCAGTGGCTAACTCATCGCCAATTGGGAAGCCTAGCTTCTCCAACCTGTTTGTGTAACCAACTAACTTGATCACGTGTGGTCCAACCGCTGCGCCTTCTGCTAGCTTAGTTTCAACCAAAGCCTTGGAAACATTGAACCTTTCAGTCCTGGCTTGAGTTTGGAACATTTCCTCAAGCGCCACGATCATATCGTTCGCCGAGTGACCATCAAACTGCATTTGTAGGTCTGGTTCCATGGAAGCAAGCATGAGGCAACTCACTTCAAGATCAGCATCAGATGCTTTCTTGTAAGCGTTTCTCTCAGCAGCGGGTGCATTTTCAGCAGGCTCATCAGGAAGTGGGGTGTCTAGAACATCTTCCTTTTTCTCAGCCCTGAGAACAATTCTCAGGTTGCGGATCCAATCCGCGTAGTTTGTTCCATTTAACTTATCTTTCTCAAGAATTGAACGCAATGAAAACGGTTGCTTGTTAGCGGCAGCCATTGATCTACAACAAAAGTATGCAAAATACTAAGACAATATATCCAAGACGGAGTAAAACAAAATAAACAATTTATTAATCTACTCCCACTAAAATCAATATCCCTCTATTGATACTTAGTGATTCAAGATCCACATCTAACATGTCTACTAGTGAGCTTTAGCATCACCGCTAGCAGGCATGGTAAATCGGTAAGCAACTCCTTGCTAATCATATCTCATATGACTCTTGTTGTTGGGTAGCATCTCTATGCCTCACGCCCAACTCTCATGCTTCAAAGTCCCTAACCGTTAGGATGACTTTGTCTAAGCAACCAACCCTTATGCAGTAAGTATCCGATACAAACCTGTCTAGTCAAAGAAAATTAGTGGTACCCTAATTTCATAGACCCACCACCAATTGTACAAGACCGGTGACAGTGCAAGGTTTGGGGAAGCATTTCCACTTAGACATTGCTGAGGGATCGTTCTACTTCACTACCGCGCTTATGTAGACAAAAACATCATCGCATATGAAAGTAGAATGTAGTAAGAACGGCATTAAACACGTATGACTTGGTATAGCCCATGGTTCCTTTTGGGGATCTCTATCTCCATCTTTCTGTTCACCATGGCGATCTCCATCTCCATGATTTACGTATGCCATCCTTCATGTGATGAATCCGCCATGATTAATCAATCACTAACGCAAGGCAGTGAAATAAAATTACATAATCGCGGATTGTATCATCACAGATTGGCACGCAGGCCATTACATTAATTTTGACAATATCAAAAGGCTCCTGCCATATTGTCCTCATGACGTGCAAACCATGAATTAATTACACACATGCATCACATACACATAAGGGCTATACCAGTCATGAATTCCTGCAAAACAGAGTTATGCGATTCTGACACATAAACTTGCAGGGGCAAAAACTCTATTTTCCAAGAGGTTTTTCGCGATTCTAAAATCGGCGATCACGGCGAAGCGGTGCGAAATCCCGACTAAAATTTCGTTTCCTATGCGGCAACGCGGGAATCGTCTCAATCCGAGTTACGGTTTAAGAGTTATGGCTGTTTTACCGAACAGCGGTAACCCGGCGTCCAGCAGTAGATCCCATCTACCACCGCCGCGCATCATATGCGCCCGGCACTTGACCTAGGGTTCAATTCAATCAATCTAATTGATCTCTAACTCGACATGATTGGATTTACATGTATCACTTAACTCGGATGGCGGAATTCCGACCGGTACGAGTAGATCGTTACATGACCAATCACGGCAAGATGATGAACCAAGATCAGAGACTCATCAACGACCGCACAAATCATCATATGAACAAAACCGAACCTATAACGAGGCAGTAATAGCTCTGATACCACTGTAGAGTTACGAGGACGCTACGCTAGCCAGAAAATCAAAATTTTCGCCCCATAATCCAGGATCTACTGCTAGAGATAGGTTACGGATATACCACTCGACGTGTAGATGCAGCGGAAGACGACTCGATGTAGTCGAACACGTCGTAGCAGTGCCGTGCAGTTGCGTGGTCGTCCAGCAAGTCCTCCCACCACTTGCGGTTCGTCCTCGTGCTCCAGATGCAGCACCTCCGAGGTGTCCCACACGTACGGGGAAGAAGCGATGCGCCTCCGGACTGCTAGGTCCGCGAGAAGCGAAGGCGCGAGCGTGGAGGGCGACGGCGGCTGCCAAAAGGCGTGGATCAAGTCTGGCCGCGCCCCTCCCTCTACTTATATAGGCGTCCCTAATGTGCTCCCGAGTTGGAGGCCCATTAGTAACCCTAAGCCTTGTCTAATTCGGGTCCAACCCGAATTAGGCTTCCAGCCCCTTAAGCGTGCGACCCTATGGGTTCACGTACACATAGACATGGGCCGAGTACTCCTACTCGCTCAATAGTTGACAGCGGCCTCTAGCAAGGCGTGACAACTCCTATATGCACGCAAATGATCATATCAGACGAACCACTACACCACATACATGTTGCTCCCTTGCCTCATGATATTTGGTTCAACTCGTGGGTTAACACTTAACCCAAGCACGGCCATGCATTTGTTGATCCAATCACTTGAGTGATCCAGTGATATCTCTCTCAATCAAGAGGGGCAAATTCCATCTTGATTGACTATGCCTCGCAGCATGTTTCCTGACAAACCTGAAGACTACCTTTATAGCTACCCAGTTACGGAGTAGCGTTTGATAGTCTCTAAGTAGGTCGTTTCACATCTCGAATGCATACGACAATCTCAGGTCTAAGGACATAACATATATGATGTGAATAGAGACTATAACATCTCACGTTGGGTCTATCCAGCCCTATGTCATACATGTGCCCACAATATTAGTTTGACATCTCTATGTCCATGACCTGTGAAACATGGTCATCAACTAATATTGTGCTGATCTAATATACTTGTATGTCTCACACACATTGATCAGGGACAACTTTAGAATAACCATACAAGTAAAAGAGTTTCACAAAACAATTCACATAATTGTCAATCGATACAAGTTGCCTTTCAATGGATATTCAATATACTCATAATATGTCATGGATATAATGTAATACAATCATCTCTATGATTACCTCTAGGGCATATTACCAACAGTTTCCCACCTGTTACCTTCACTCCCTTCCTTCCCTAATGTCAGATCACACCCCACTACTTCTCCAAGGCGAGCTTGATTATCGACACGCCCCGTCCTTCAAATTTGAAAATTTCTGGACAGCAATGCAGGGCTTCCAAGAAACAGTCCATGAAGCCTGGAACAAGGAGGTCTTTTCAGCACTGCCTCTAAAGCGCTTGCACATCAAATTGTCTAGAACAGCAAAAGCTATCAATCGATGGCGCAAGGATAAAGTGGGGGACACCAAATTGCAGCTAGCCATAGTTAAAGAAATCTTGTTACAGCTTGAGGCTGCTCAGGAGTTCAGAGCACTCTCGGATCAGGAACTCCAACTTCGGCGTCAGCTAAAAACGCGAAGCATCGGACTGGCTGCCATAGAGAAAGCAAGAATCAGACAAAAATCGAGACTCACCTACATCCGTTGTGGGGACGCAAACACAAAATACTTCCACATACGCGCAAGCTCTCGGCGCAGGAAAAACTATATTCATTGTCTGCACACAGATGAAGGAATGGTCTTCGCTCATGAAGACAAGGAAAAAGTGATCCAAGACTACTTCTCTAGCCATATTGGTTCGTCCATGCCAAGACAGTCAAGCCTGGATTGGCACTCCCTTGGATACACGCCGAGAGACCTCTCGGACCTGGAGCTTCCCTTCACAATGGAGGAGGTCAAGAGCATTATAGATTCTATGCCACCTGATAAGGCGCCAGGGCCTGACGGGTTCACTGGTGCATTCTTCAAAGCCTCCTGGGAGATCATAAAATTCGACATCATGGCCGCCTTAAACAGCCTATATGCAATGAACTCCCAAAGCTTCCACTTACTAAACTCGGCAAACATCGTCCTCCTGCCCAAGAAAAGTGATGCACGCAAGGTCACAGACTACAGACCCATTAGCCTCATCCACAGCATTGCAAAGATCTTCTCCAAACTCCTAGCCAATAGATTGGCAAACAAGCTGGACTCCATGGTCTCTAATTGCCAAAGTGCGTTCATCAGAAAGAGGAGCATTCATGATAATTTCCTATATGTGCAAAACACTGTCAGGAAAATGCACAAGCTCAAAATGCCGGCCCTCTTTCTCAAACTTGACATACATAAGGCCTTTGACACGGTGAATTGGAGCTACCTCTTGGAGGTCATGCAGGCATTGGGCTTTGGACAAAGGTGGCGGGAATGGATGTCTATCCTTTTTAACACAGCCAAATCAGCAGCCTTGCTCAATGGACATCGTGGCCCAACCTTCTGCCATGGCAGAGGGGTTCGCCAAGGTGACCCGCTATCCCCCATGCTCTTCATCCTCGCCATGGACCCCTTGCAACGGCTGCTTGACCTCGCCACCGAGCATGGAGTCCTTTCCCCGCTTCCACCAGCGGCTGCGAGATGGAGAATCTCCATGTATGCGGACGACGCAGCCATTTTCACCAATCCGTCCAGAGATGATATTCAAGCACTCAAAGTGATTCTCCAAATCTTCGGTTCATCCTCAGGATTACACATAAACCTGTAGGTGCAATGAGGTTGACTTGGAGCAAGTTCTCTCCTGCTTCCCTGGGGTCAGAGGCTCCTTCCCCTGCCCTTACCTAGGCTTGCAACTCCACACTAGGAAGCTCCAAAAAGTCCATGTACAACCGCTCATCGAGCGTATTGGCAAAAGACTCCCCGGTTGGAAGGGAAAGTGGCTTAACAGAGCGGGCCGGCTAACGTTGGTTTCCTCCGTCCTATCATCCATGCCAACCTATCACCTCACAGTTTTCCCGCTGGCCGCATGGGCCAAGAAGAAAATTGATAAAATCAGGAGATCTTTTCTTTGGAAAGGGGAGGAAAATGCAAATGGCGGGCACTGCCTAGTCAATTGGCCAACAGTGGCTAGGCCAAAAGACCTAGGTGGCCTAGGAATCCTTGACCTTCAGAAATTTGGAAGGGCTCTCCATCTGCGGTGGCTTTGGCAGGATTGGACCAATGAATCCAAACCATGGGTTGGCTCAGAAATCCCATGTAACGAAGAAGACCGCCTCCTCTTTAAAGCCTCAACCTCGATAACAATTGGGGACGGGGCCAAGGCCCGCTTCTGGCATGATAACTGGCTTGATGGCGAGGCACCCAAAAACCTCGCCCCACACTTGTTTCAGCTAGCTGCAAGAAAAAACAGATCAGTGCAGCAAGAGCTGGACAATGACAGATGGATACACTTCCTAAATAACCGTATCAACACCACGGAGCACTTGGAAGAATTTGTTTCACTTTGGATAAGAATCCAAGCCATACAACTGCAGCCGGGCGTAAAGGACTCCATCATTTGGCGATGGACCGCAGATGGATGCTACTCTACCCGCTCTGCGTACAGGATTCAATTCAGAGGGTCTTATGCCACTTTCAAAAGTGACCTCATTTGGAAAGCCCGAGCAGAAAATAAGTGCAAAGTATACACTTGGATTCTAGTGCAAGGCAAGATACTAACGGCGGATAACCTTCAGAGAAGAGGTTGGCCTCATCAGGATCGCTGCGTTCTGTGCAACGGCCCTTTAGAAACATGCTTACACCTTTCCCTTCTATGCCCGTACGCCAAGGCGGTGTGGAATCATATCCTAAACTGGGAGCACTTCGACACCCAGTTAACCCAATTCCACCAAGACCCTTCTAGCATCAAGTCATGGTGGGAGGATGCTGTAACGAAAATCCCAAGGGAACAAAGAAGGCGCTTCAACGGCTTGGTCATCTATACTTGCTGGAATCTTTGGAAGGAGAGAAATCGTAGAATTTTCAACAATGCATATGAGGCGGCGCTGCAGGTTGCTTCAAAGATTAAAGAGGACATAGCGCAAAGAGAAAGGGCTATTCAGAGAGCAGGCTAGCTTTTTTCTGGTTTTTGTTTCTTCTTCTCTGAGTGCTCTGCTTTTAAGCAGCTGTTTACTCAAGCTGTACATAAAACTTCCTCTTTTCTAACTTAATAGAGAGGCAGAGCTCCTGCCATTCCTTTCAAAAAAAAAAAAAAGCAAACCAAAATCTTACCAAGGTTGCAACAGCAGAGTGCTGACAATAGGAATCAAAATTGACTTACCTCTTCATGTGCTTCGTCCACTGTGGGGCTACATGACTCTTGTTTTTCACTCCTCTCACTGAAGTCTGCATCTGGCCTCACCTCCCAGGAAACTTCAGATGGAACTGTGTTGCATGGCTCCATGCTCACTGAAGATGGTTCTTCTACCTTACCCATTTCAACAGCTCTCTCCTGCTGAGATGTCTTTTAGGTAGAATTAGTACATTAAGAAATTTGTGGCATCATCATGCGCAAATACGGCTTACTGAACAATTGCAAAATAAGGCTGAAAAACCTTATTAATACAAGCAACACTTACTCTATCAGAAGCTTCAGTTGTTACAGTAGGAGCTGCAGTTTGGATAATGCTCTTGGTCCTCTCAGACTCACCATCATCATTACTATTTGTGTGATCCAAGTCCCCAAATGGCGCTTTGCATAGAGTATCAAGCTTCTCCTGCAAGCATATCAGTTCTCGAGCAACAGATTTCCTAGCTTCCCTTACATTTGGATGCAAGCCCTGTGTCAATACTACCAAGGTCTTAGAACCAACCCAACTAGTACCAAAAGAGTTTACCAAAAAAGAAACAGCCTATGCCGTTCATAGAAAAAGCAGGCTGGAATGAAAAACATACCTGGATTGTGTCAAGCTTCAGGAGTAAATTCATGATAGTTTCACCAATGGCCACTTGCTCTTTTTGTGTTGGCTTATTGCAAGAATCTTCAAGGCATTGAAGCTGCTTCTTCACACCTTGCATCTGTTCATGCACATGCCTGATCTTCCGGAGCTTATCCAAAGGTTGCCATCTTCGAACATCATACCCTCTGTATGCAGACTGAATACGAACTGCAGCATCTGGTTCTGACAAATTAACTCTATATGTCCTGGCGTCATCTTTTGCACTTTCAATCACCGTCCCATCTTCATTTTTGCTTTTGTCATCTTTTGCAGCTTCACTTTCAATCACTGTCCCATCTTCATTTTTGCTTTTGTCACATCCATTCAAGCTCCCTGCACCAACATTTTCTTGCACAGCACCTCCCTGTATGCTCTTCGTGCCTGTATTTTCTTGAGTACCCACCATAGTGCTACCAGCTTGGACATTCTGGTGATCTTCACTTGTGGGAGCTTCTTCATCCTGTGAATGTTCAACAGCAGAAGCTTGTACTGTTTCATTTCTAAACCCAATTTCCTTCTTCATTTCATAAGGCGACTTTTCTTTCACCTCTGACACAGCGATATGATTACTTGTACCAGACTGTTTAGGCTCCAGGTTCTGGTTCTGCGGGTTCTTCATGTCCTTTGCGCTGTCAGCATCCTTCCTTGTTGGTGGGCTAGGAGACCTAGAAGAACCATTTCCAGGTTTCTTTCTTGGCAAGGGATCCACACGTAAGCATACTGGGGGCAATTTTGAATGCTTAGCTATTGATGAGTCACTGTGTTTTGTTTTCCTGTTCTCTTCTACCTTTTCAACACTGTTCGTCTCCTTTGCCTCTTTCTTTTCCTTCATGCCAATCTTCTTCTCATCACTTCCTTTCATGACTGGAATGGTTCTGCAAGTACTGGCCTTCTTTTCATTAATCTCTTTCTCTGGCACAACTGGAATGGTCTTGCAGCTTTCCCTTAGAGGTTTCTTCTCATCATTTATGCTCTTGGGCACAGCTGAAGTAGTTTTAGGGTTTCCTTCCAGTGTCATGCTATCTTCATCTTCATTATTAGTAAGCACAGGTTGGTTCTTTACTGCTGATCTTTTGTTGTGGTCTCCAGAGTCATTTTTGGCAGCCAGTTTCTGATCATGATGATGACCATTCTCAAACCAAGACAGGGGAATGATCTTGATCTTGGGTGATTGAGGAGACTCTTCAGAAATCTTTGGGGATTTTGGGGTCCCTTCCGTGTCATTCATCTCTTTAGCTTTTTGCTTCGGCGCATCATATCCTGCTGGCATCCAAACCATTGGCCACTGGAATTGTTTCCCCTTCTGATTATCTTGCTCTTGTTGCTTCACATCCCCTAACCTCTTGCTACTCAATGGAGCCCATTCATTGAAAATCTGAGGTGACAATTCATAATGCTCTCCATTCTCCTTGCCTTTCATATTGCCTGGTGGTAGCCATATGAAAGGATACTTGCTGTTTGGGTGTTGAATTATACTGCCGCTATCAGCATTCTTGTGTTCACTCTCAAGCTTGACATCAGGCCTTTCTTCCTCAATTTTCACATTGCTCTTCTCAGCCCCAGGGCACACATGATTTGGACATCCACAACAATGGCCCTTGAACTTGTCATAACCATATGGTGTATGATCAACAGGGTAGGGATGTGATGGGACAAAGTAAGAAGGCCATGCATTTGGATGCTGTGGAAATGGCCCATGATAATATAAATGAGGGGGTGGAAGTTCTTGAGGGAATGGGGGTCTGAAACTGTAGTAACCAGGAGGATATGTTTGGTTGCAGCAACAATGGAGCTCAGAAGGATGTGAGTGATGCATATCATGATTGTATGGCCAAGTTCCACAGCTTGGTGGCCGATAATAATAAGATGAGTCCATTGCCCGTGGGTGACCGGATGGGATTTCCCATCTAGGAGGAGGATAGTATGGGTAAGGAGCATGATTTCTGTAGTGCGAGTGGTATGGATCCATGTAGTGGTTTGCTGGATACATATTAGGTACTATTAGTCTATCTATAATTCTATATGTACTGGTAGGATAAATGCCTAGACCTGTGAACAGGTATTATGGCTGTGATACCTGCAACAGTGGAGAAGAGACATGTAAGCGTGAATATAGTTTGTGGAGCTACGAATACAACTAGGCAACTGATCAACAGTGAAACAACATGCTATTCGGAAATCATAACTGAAATAACTATTTTTTTGCTAGCATATGTAGGTAGTCAACGTCCACCAATGATGTTAAATTCGTGGACGAACATGGAACATTTCTAGATCAATAAACCAATAGATTCACACTCAGTTTGAACACTGAAGTGGAGTATTATTATTACAAGCAAGTGCCAAGAAATTGAGTTCCTTGTTGTATACCCATAGCAACAGTTTATGGAATAGGAGGCACAAAAGGGGAAGACACTTTGTGAACAATACTAATTTCAGTTGATGCTCTGTTTTGCAATTTTTCTGTGCATGAGCATATTATTGTTTTTCCCTAAACGACTGACATAGGTGCACCCAAAATTCACAATTGTTCACAAAACATCTGGATTATTCCTCTGAAAAAGTATCTTAAGTTTAGAAGGCACTACGCCTAAAAAGTATGCTGTTCCTCCTACAGTACTTAGTAAATGGAGGGCCAAACACACAACTAACACAACCAAAAAATAGGGCAGCTTAATTAGGCAGTGAGTGAATAAAGAACGGGCTTAAGTAGCAGCAGAGCTTTTCAAGACTGCAGGTAAGCATGAACCGCGGACACACGCATTCTGATAGCTTCCATAATCCATACTGTCCTGTGTCCTAAAGAAACGCAGGGAACAGCAACATCGATCACCCGGACCAACCCAGTACAGTACTAGCTACCCTACCCTAACCAGACGCATCAAAACCAGGCAATCTAGAATTTTCCAGAAAGGTGTAAATAGGAGAAGGCTAGGCGAGGAGGGGGGCACACTTACAGTGCGGCGGGCGGAGAAAAAGCAGCAGAGCGCGGATCAGACAGACGAGCCACCACCAGAGCTTGAAAAATCCACGGGGCCGAGTGACGTCAGCTACCGGCGAGCGATGCGGTCCGCAGGTCCCAAGGCCGTCGTCGTCCTCTCTCTCTCTTCCCTTCCTTCTCGCGAGCGCTTCTTTGTTCCTTGCGTGTTCTTCCTTTTCTGAGTGCCGCGGCGCGGGGCAGACGCGCGGTATTTATGCGGAGAACGGCGGCAGAGGGGGACCTCCGAGGAGAGAAGAAGGTGGAAGAGGCCGTTGGGGGTTCGTTCCAGAGGGTTCGCGACGTGGCGCGGTCGCATTTCTTCGGGACGGTTCCACCACTTGCACGAGAGTCTCCCTCCCTCTTCTACTGTTCCCGCGCTAAATGTCTATCGATTAAGGCCCTGTTTAGTTAAAAAAAATTTGCAAAACTTTTTTTAGATTTCTCATTATATTGGATCTTGCGGCATAAAATATTAAATATAGATAAAAAATAACTAATTACATAATTTAGCTGTAATTTACGAGATGAATCTTTTAAGTCTAGTTAGTCTATAATTAGACAATATTTGTTAAATACTAACGGAAGTACAACATTGTTATTTTTTAAAAAAAAAATAGAACTAAGCAAGACCTAACTAATCGTAATCCATGGACTAGAAATATCACTACTACACCACACCGTACTTAATTGCTCCCTTGTTGTAGTAAATCGTAATTGTGTCTTGAAAAAAAAAGACAAAAACAACTTATAATTTAGTTTGATGGAACGTATTTAAACTGGCCAACTAGTTGCAAACTAGATATCGTGTATCAAATTTTAGGCTAGCTAGATTATGTTTGTTTGGTTTGGCAGCAGCAGCGCGTGCCACGACTGATTGTGTAAACACCAAATAGTATAGCTACATTGCTACAATGCTTCTGAAATAGCTAGTCGAATATAACACCCTAAATTTTTCAAGTTTCCACAATAGAAAAATTTGATTTAATTTTATATTTATGTGCTCATGAAAATATAGGAAAATAATATTTTTCATTAAAATAAAATTTATCATATAGGACTTAGCAACTGGTTTGTGCATCCATACTTGTGCATTCGTTTTATTGAGATGAGTGGTTTTGGCTAAAAACTTAAAATGAACTTAAACTAAATTTAAAATGGTTTTCAAATGGCATAGAAACAAAATTGGAAAAGAAAATTAAAAAAAAGAGAAACCATCTCCCTCTCTGTTTTGGGCCAAAGGCCCCAAACTTTTCTCTCTTGGCCCGTTCCTTCACTCTCTCCCGCAGCCCGCACCAGCACCGGTCCAGCAAGCCCATGCGGACGCCCTCTCTTTTCCTCCCTGTAGAAGCCGCACCCTCCCGCCTTTTTCCTTTGGGCTGAAGCCTAGCCTCTTCTCTTTTTCCTTTCGGCCCATCCCACATCCCACGCCCGAGCCGCAAGCAGGCCCATTTCTGCAGTGGATCTTGTCTCCTCCTTTCCCCTCTCACTGACCAACCAGGCCCACTAGTTAGCCACACCCCTTTCTTCTACCTCGCGCCGTGTGGGAGCAAGACTCCATCCAGGCATCAAATCTGCCTAATCCCGATTTTTGCGGGATTCATCACGTGGGAGCGAGCCCAGCTGCCCTTTTAAAGCATCGCGACCCCACTGCATCCTCCTTTTTGTCTACACATCGCCTTGCCCTAGCCCTAGCTGAGTTCACAGCACCGTCGTTGGATCTCGCCGAGCCGTTTTTGTCCACCGCCGTGGGGAACTTTGCTCGTTGCCGTGCCAGCGAATCCGAGACACTACCGAGCTTAGGTAACGAAGCCTTTAAGCCCTCACCTATACTTTTTCTCCTCCTCTTTGATGCTCACGCTCTCGCCAAACTTGACAGGACCTCCATCGCTGCCATCTCGAGCTGCTAGCCAACTTTGGCAATTCCCCGACCCAAAAAAGCCCCGACGTAAGTTCGCAGTGAGTTTCCCTACCTCACTGTGCTTTTGTTTTGAGTTTTGGTGTTCGGAACATCGAAGACGATGAACTCTGGCAAGCCTAATTATAGTTTTATTTGCTTCGTGTATGTTTGGCTCCGATTGCTTGTGTGTTGATGTTTGGTGATCGGGTATATATGGTGATCAGTACTTCGGTGATCAAGACCAGTACCTTGACGACCAGCAAAATCAACAGGAGCAACAAAGAAATTTTGATCAGGGCAAGTATAGTTTGAGTTTTTTCTATAACCATGATCTTATGACTTGATTAATGTTTAAGCAACAAACGATAAAAATAACTTTTTAGTAACTTGAAGACTTAGCTGTACGTGATCACCCAGGATCGACGGTATAACCATGAGGGCTATATGGCTCTGGCTTTAGCTCAGCATAAGGACCTTTTTAGCTTGTTAGCGGTTACCTTAAATGGCGTAAGAATGGCTTGACACATTGGGTATAGTGCAACATTTGTCTTTGTGTATAGGCTGCGTGTTATGTGCCATGGAAGGGGGCTCTATATTTGCCTGTCGAGTGAATCCAATGGTCTTAACTTCTTAGATGAACTTTTGAAAGGCTTCATAGTGAACTCTGCCGACCTTCCTTGGTAGTGGGTTAAGAGGTCGATAGGCCTCAGCCAAAAGGGTAAATCATGACTCATGGGTAAAGATGTACAACCTCTGTAGAGTATTTAATAAACTAGTATACTAGTCGTGCTCACGGACACGAGCGACCTTAGGGACATCTACATTAAAGATGATGATTCTTGTTATGCTAATATGCTCATTGATTACCATTTAGTGCTCTACATTATTTATGTTACATTGATTATGATTTTTTGGGATCTATACAACCTTCTTGCTATATTTGCGGAGTTCAACATGGACTCACTCTTGCTATTTTCCACACGCTTCAGGAGAAACTTTAGGCTTGTGATCAACCAGTCAATTTGGATCCTGTAGAGTGGAGTTAATACTCGAAGTTTAGAGTTATCTTCTGTTGTTTGCTGCCTAAGGTTATCTTTGATATACTAAGTACGTTATATAATTTATATATTGTCTTTTGATATTACCTCTCTTTGTAGCTATATGTGAGATTTGGCTTTTCTAAAACTCATATATGATGCATATCTGGTTTGTCTATAAAATCAGGTATTACATCAAATAGGAGCATCCATGATTGACCAAAAAGTGGCATACAAGATTTGACCAATGAAATTTTTACTATGACCTAAACAATATGCTTGCACACTGTGGTGTCTAAAATAAAACTTTTGCAGTGGTTTAGTAAACTAACGCTAAGATAGGGAGATTGAAAGCCCAAGTTTGGTTTTGGTAATTAATGACACCAAATTGCTAATGCCTTGTGTTTAAGTGATTTGAGTTAGGCATAGCAACACATGTGATGAAGGTGCATGGTGGCATGGAAAGGTGGCCACATTATCACAAAGGGATGAAGCTTGATGTGGAGATCATGATGATAGACGAGGAGCAAAGTTATCAAGACAAAGGTATAAACATAGGGTTTTACTTTTGCCGGTCTAAGTTGAGTAGAGAAGTGATTGACCGGGTTTAGGATAGACAGCCGACTATCAAGAGGGGAAATCACGATTATCTCTCGAATCAAGTGCTACTAGGTCTACATCTTGAGCATATGCATTAGGATCTAGTAAAGTGCTAACTTAACTCCTTTGGTGAAAATGTTTGTGAAAAGCTAACACACATGCACTTTGGTGGTGGACACTTGTTGGTGTTAGCACATTTGCAAAGGAGGTGGAGTTCCTAAGGTTGAGAGGGGTTTGGGTAGCTCGGCGGGATTCAGCGCTTTTGAGAAAAATAAGTGTATATTTTCTATTGCGCCGGTGGGAAATTTGGAGAAGTCGCGGGAGTGTTTTCTCTCTGAGAAACACTCACCGGACGCTGAGTGCGTAGGCACCGGACGCTAGCCCAAGAGTCCGGTGCGCTTGACCTTGCTAGGGTTGAGCACCGGACGCTCTCTGAGTGCGTCCGGTGGTCAGCGTCCGATGTGAAGGCGTTTTGCAACCCTCTATGCGCATGGGTCCGGTGAGCACCGGACGCTACCGGTGCTTAGCGTCCGGTGACCCGCAAGTTTGCGAAACTCTCTGCGCTTGAGTCCGGTGTGCACCGGACGCGTTCGGTGTGGACCTGCAGAGCGTCCGGTGATCCGCAGGTGACCGTTAGGATCTGACACGCGAGATTCAAGAAGGACGCGTGGCCTACCCCTGAGCACCGGACGCTGGGGGTCGAGCGTCCGGTGATCACTTAGTTGCGTCCGGTGCCCCCGATTTCAGCCCAGTGAAAGTGGCCAACGGCTAGTTTCTTTGAGGGGCTTATAAATTGAGGGTGGCCGACTTTGGGAGGCTCACTCTTGCACTTTTGAATACTTGAGGCATACTTTGAGCTAGAGAACACTCCCTCCACTCATCTCCTTGCTTGATTGCTAATCCTAGTGAGATTGAGTGAGATTCAAGTGCATTGCTTTGGGAGTTGCATTTAGTGGCACTTGATTCTTGAGTTTGCTGCGGATTTCTTGTTACTCTTGGGTGTTTCTCGATGCCCTAGACGGCTTGGAGCAGCGGTGGTGTTGAGCTCGTGATTGGAGATTGTTTCGAGCCTCACCAAGTGATTTGTGAGGGGTTCTTGAGCCTTCCCCGCGGGAGATCGCAATTGGCTACTCTAGTGGATTGCTCGTGGCTTGGAGGATCCCCATCTTGTGAGTAGATGTGCGGCACCCACTGAGGGTTTGGCTTTGGATTGCCAATTAGCTCGTGATCCATCAAGTGGGTGTATCGCCACAACGAGGACTAGCTTGCCGGGAAGCAAGTGAACCTCGGTAAAAATTTTGTGTCATCTCTTGCCGAGGATTCTCTTATGATTATGAGTGATTGGTTGGATATATCTCTCTCTACAACGTTGGTATAACAATCACTCTCCACTCCTTACTTACTTGTTTACCTTGATAGTTGTTTAGCTTGCTTAGTTTAGCTTTCTTGTTTAGGAGTGTAACTAGCCTTCTCTTGTTGTTGTGCTTTAGTGTTTAGCCTTGTACTAGTTTGTATAGGTGGCTTGCATAGCTTAGTTGAGCCAGTGCTAGATTTGCTTCGCCATTTGTTTTACTAATCAACTTGTCTAGTTGAAGTTTGTAGTAAATTTAAATAGGCTATTTACCCCCCCTCTAGCCATTTGGACCTTTCAGCATGGCTGTTGGGATTCGTCCAGATTCTCAATAAAAGTAATTTTTGGTATTTCTTGGATTTTATGTTGTGTGTTCTGATTCTCTAAAATCTGTTTCCATGGGATTCTAGGATTTCGAGATTTGTTTATTCAAATTATTCAAAATCTCTAGAGATCAAACATTAGCATAGTGTTATAGCCTGGTATGTTGTCCCCAGTGCAAATTTTCCCCACCATTTATTTAATCCCTAAGAAGGGGACATACAACACAAGTAGTGCTCTCTATGTGTGTTTGAGCTCTAGTGTCTCCTCCCCTCTCATAATATCCTATTCTTCTCTAGCACCTCCTACAGAATAGAAATTAGAATAAAACCAAAGAGAAAAATAGAACCAAGTTGTGGTGTACATTGGGTGATTGATTTTTTCCATATTTTTGTTGCTCCCATAAGATTGGACAAACTCTAGGTGAGATTAATCATCTTTTAATCTTGGTAACTCACATGCTAGATGTTTCTTGGTCTTTGGATTTACCGTTTAGAGGAGGTTACAGCTAAAGTGGTAATGTAGGTTATGTTGTTTGCTAGCCTAACTGGCGTGTATGTCTATGATTTTGATTTTTCCTCCAAAGATGGATAATAAGAATGTTATAGGTAATTTTGGCATCTTTCTTTGCTAAAAGATTTAGGCTCTCGAGCACAATAGATATTCACATATGTAACATTGAATTAGATGATGTATTTGAATATTCAAAATTATTAATGGAAGATATAAACCCTATTTTAATCTTAGTAATGAAATCTCTAAAGAATTACAACTACAAAGTTGTTGTTTACCTAAATATAGATGTTCTAACAAAGTTTTAAAATTTTTTTGGAGAAGTGGTTTAGGAGATATGATTTTTTTTGTCCTTGGTTCCTTCAAATTTTTAAAAAGATTATATAGTTTGTTTTTTCACTATAATTTGCATCTTGTAGCATCTAAAGGCCTATTTGGCAAGGCTCCTCATGAGGGGCTCCTTTACTTTTTACTCAAAAACGGCTTCTCCAGAAAAATATTGGGTAGGGCTCCTTTGGAGGAGCTAGAGCCGGAGCTGAAGAGGAGCCTTGCCAAACAGGCCCAAAAACTTGAATAGAGTATCTAAACAAAAGATGTAGGCTATGTCTATAGATTTCTAATATGTATTTTTCTCTATCATAATTATTAAAAATTATGATAATACACTACCAAAATGGTGGAGTTCTCCTAGTGTTTTTAGTTAGTAATAAAACACTACCACTAGTCAAACACTAGGGAATCCTTACTAGGAGACATTTACTAGGGAAAGTTTATACTAAATTTTAAATGCTAAAACACTAGGAGAACCCCACATTACTAGGAGAAATTAAAAATTCTGGTTGTGAAAAAGCCTTATTGCAATTAGCATAAGTTTCTTGGAGAGATGGGCCGTATGATCGCTTTGGTGTGTTTATATACTTGTTTTATATATGTGTAGTGGTATTGTGGTTAATAATCAGGTAGTGGTACCATGGATTGTGCTTAGTGATTTTCTTGTGTGGCTTCGACATTCGAGTCAAATAGATATTGCAATGGTTTTGTTACAATGTTTGACATGTTATTTTAAATTATCTCTAACCTTCCAATGCAAAACCACACCAACTTTAATTTACTTGTTAGTATATGGACTTGATTGTTGGTATAAATTAACTGTACTCTATTTAAGTAGGATTATCCGCAAGCGCACAGATATCATATCAGTGTCACATTTTACCTGGAGGTTTTAAATATCGAATCCACATAGAACAATTGTGATGATGACATAGTATATAGACTTAACCTACAATTAGGCTAGATCATATCAAGAAAAAGGAAATAATTAATGCACTCTGGTTCCGACTACGGTAAACTTTGTATAATACCATCTTATCGGGCAAGTAACCCGAATAGGGGAAGAATCAGAGTAATCCCTATCAGGCACCTATAAGCCTATCAGTCCTATCAATGGGAAGTGGGCTACAGAGGAATCAACACAGCTATAAAGTCACCTACGCGAACTACCACTGTCCGGCTGATTAGGGGACATTCACAAGTAAACCTAGCCTAGGCACCACGCCTACACTACGAAATACTACTTCAACCAAGTTACGACCAAGACCAAAGCACTCAATATGAGTTGTGAACCAAAGAACAAATAAGAACAAGATGCTTACTTAAATCAGAAGGATAATTACAAAAGTACCTCAGAATGCAGCTCCGGGCGAGGGAACCGAATCCACAAGAATACAGCCACGAAGAAGCACCGATAGCCCGGAACTCCTCCAAAATCTCTACTCCTCTACTTAATCTCTTTAATCTCTAAACAAGACTAGATCTAGAAGAACTAGTCTCTCCTAATTGCTACATCTAAATGAACTAGATCTAGATGAACTAGAACTAGATCAACTAGAGGGACTCTAAACCTAATTATGTGGAGAATATAAAGCTTCGGGGTATATAATGCCTCTTGGGGGGAGCCTTGGGCGTCATTATATAGGCCGAGGTGGAGTAGGGGGCAACGAACCGCCACGTCAGCGATCCGCATCTTCATCTTGTGTGCATCGTCGGATTAAACTGACTTAAAATCGACGGAGGGATACTTTGCTTGGCTTCTAAGGATGCATGAGAGGAAGACTCCAGAAGGCGGCGGTCATTGGGCAAAGTAGGGCGCCGACCGGCCCCAGGGTGGAGCTGGCCGGCCCCACTTTATTTCCTTCACGGTTCTCGTTTCTTTGAGTGTCTTCTAGACCCTTCCTGAGTCTTCTCATGATGTTTTCCAGTGCGGATGAGTTTCGTGGTAAATATGCACTAGAATCCCTCTTTTTAGCTCTCTGTGAAATAAACCCTGGAAAATACAGAATATGCAAAACTCGTGGAAATTGTCAGATTAAACCCTAGACTAATGTGTTTTCATGTGTTCCCTTGTGTCTAAAGTTCTAATAAATATTGACGTTATTGACCGTCAACAATTCCCCCAAACTTACCTTTTGCCAGTCCCTTGGCAAACAACCCAAAGTCTAATTAATAAACTTGGATCAGAAGTTGCTACGATACTTTCATTTCCTTTAAGTACACTTGCTTTTAAACATATATTTTCCTCCTGGTCTAACTTTCAAACTTACCCATTTTACCTTTAACCATGGAGCTTTACAGCTTTTGCATAAGTCTTGAGTAATTGAAAGATAGAACAATCAAGTCAAGCACTATGTCTCAAATTCTTCACAGTACCAATATTCCAGAGTTTTACAAGTTTTTGAAATAAAGCTCAGAGCATGATTGTATGACACCCTCAAGTCTCTTACAATGTAGTATTTATGGATCTCGCTGTGGCATTAATGAGGTTACGCCCTCCTACAACTAAGAATATATATAGTGGAGCTTATAGGAGTGGCAATAACAAGGATGAGCATACTTGCAATTCATATATTGTAAAGTCAAACAATGGATCCACAGAGAATCGAAACATACAATCAAATCAAGATGTGTGTATGTATGGAATATGGTGGATAGGTGTATATATAGTATTTAGTGGCTAATCCTAATTCTACTTTTGCTCTTTGAAAATTACTCCCTCCTTAGAACTTTTCACATGAAAACATGGACTATCTTTATTCTCTCTCTCTCTCTCTCTCTCTCTCTTTTCATTACGGGAGGCGGGCATTGATGTACCCATTGTTTTAATTGCTGGGACACTTGTCCATCTTTTACTCCCTTTTTTTATTTTTATTTTTTTTAAAATACTTTTGCATAGCCACATGCATCCTTTGAATATAAATAATTAGAGAGATAATGATAAGAACTTAGAGCAATTAAATGGGGGCTGTCCTATAGGGTATATTGTTGGGTGTTTACTCCTAGTATAGGAGAAAACATTTTTTTAAAGTGGATCTATTTGAAAATGGAAATAATTGTGCTTACATCCCAGAGTAGGAGTAATGCATATGTGGGTGGAGTGCGTAAGTGATCTTGATTTTAAAAGCATGACAAGACTCTCATAAGGTATACAACAAAGGTTGATAAACTCAATGCAAAGCAAGCAGCATGAATGTGCAAAGGCTTTTCTAACTCTAAATGTATCATATATAGCTTTGGTAGGAATTTAAACTTTATCATACAAGAGCTCATCATGTAAGATTTTGAGTTTTTGAAAATAAATCTCCAGAACTTAGTAATGCTATGAGTAAGATAAACAACAGCTTGATCCTTCATGTATAATATCAATTACCTAGACTTAGCTTAAACATATGCCTCCACAAATTTTAGGTTCAGAGTAAATTCTTAAAGTGGTCATGTCTAAAACTCAGGAGAATTCATGGTTGAAAACTAGGCACTTGAAAGGAATTACTGTAGAGCAACTATTCATCATGTCCAAGATAAAACTTTAGTATTCTCTAATTTTTATTTGACTCTAAACTAGACTAACTGTAGACACACTCTATAATCATACCTTAATATATAGATAAGTATTTTGTTTGTTTTTTATTCATTTCTATTGGACTCAAAAGACTCTAAAGATATGGACCTTCATGTGCCCATATATTTTTGGTATTTTTTTATATTTTCTTATGATACTATTATGAACCTTCTTGTGCTCACATATTTTTGGTATTTTATGACTATATAAAATAGACTCGATAATTGTCTAGGTATAGTTACCTGATAACTAGGGGATGCTCCTCTCCCAAGCTAGATGTTTGCAATAGTTGGTGTTGATGATCTTCAGAGTGAGCTAACCGACAGCGACCATGTGGGTGCCAATAATAGACTCTCTTCTTGTCATAATATTGTTCTTGCATAATTACACTCCAAAAAGAAAACCAAAACTTGAGGCTCGAATTTAATAATGGGTTAGCAGTCATCTAGTAAGTGATTGATTGTTCTTTGAGTTGATTTGAATTGACAGATTCTAGCAGGATTCCCCTTTTTTAGGATTTTCTAGTTTAATTATGTAGAAATTAAATATGTGTGCATGATATATATATATATATATATATATATATATATATATATATATATAACTGTATTTTTGTGCCTCCACAGAGAATATTTATTCTTATGGGGCTTAGGATTTTCATAATGCAAGAAAGTAAATACAGAAGCTATTATTATTGTTATTTATGTCACCACAGTAAATATTCCTACAGGGTTACCATAAGTTTATTTATGTGGAGCTTTTAATATTTTATGATGTAGTAAATGAAGCCATAAAGATTTATTTTATTTTATTTTTTATATTTATGCAGATGAAATTATTAAAGTGAAATTATTAATGTAGACAAGTGTTGGTATAAATTAACTGCACCCTAATAATGATTATAATCAGATTATCTGCAAGCGCACAGATATATATTGATCAACACTTCACCAAGATTAATTCAGTTTTAATATCGAACCTAAAGGAACGGTAGGTGATTTATGACTTAGCCTATAATTTCTTAATCTAAAAGGGGCACAAACAATCTAGAAACTATTGAGGATGAGAAAATACTAATGTACTCTTGTTCCAATAATCGGTAAACTTTGTATAGTATCGTTTTATCGGACAAGTAACCCAAATAGGAGAACTAGAGTAACCCCCTACCAGACCCCTATAAGCCTATCAATCCTACAAACGGGAAGTGGACTACAGAGGAATCAACGCAGCTATAAAGTCACCTACGCGAACTACCACTGTCCGGCTGATCAGGGGACATTCACAAGCAACCATAGCCCAGACACCATGTCTACGCTATGAATCACTACTCCGACCTAGGAGCTACCCAAATCGTAGTACTCAACATAATATGAGTTGCAAACCAAAGAACAAATACAAACAAGTTGCTTACTTGAATCAGAAGTGTAAATAAAAAAGTACCTAAGAACGCGGTTCTAGGCGAGGGAGCCGAATCCCGAAGAATACAACCACGAAGAAGCACTGACAGGCCTGAGGACACATGGCAGCATTCGATAGCTACTGTCAGAGCAGTGTTGGACGTTAGGCTGCGTTTGATGCCCCTGTTTTCACTGTAGTGAGAGAGCCAACAGCTCTATTTGTTGGGGACACTTATAAATACATGTTTGCCGACTTGGGTACTCTCTCTTGGTCATTTTTTCATTGACATAGGAACCTTATGAGCCTAGACAATGTTGACACAAGCTAACACCACTTAAATACTAGGTTGTCATCCCCAGCATGGTGCCAGAGTGTACAAAGGTATTTATAAATGTAAAGGCTCTCTAGAAAATAATCTATTCTATCCACAAGCGCACAGATAAAACACCTCATTGTAGCATTTCACCAGGATAAGTATTCCAGGTATCGTTATTTATAATTTTGCTCAAGGGATCTAAGGAGATTAAATTAAGGGCAAAAATCTATCAAGGCATAGACTAGAGATAAACTTGCAAGAACATGATTACTAATGAGAAACTCGTCACACAGTCACTTACTATGGTAGGGGTAAACCATAAAGATAATGATAATGAATTATAAGTTCAAGGGATAAATAACACAGCGATTAGAAAATAGACTACTCCTCATATATGTAGGTGATGTCAGATTAGCTAGAGAATAGATTCTAAGTTATCTACTAACTACTAAGTCATAATCTACTCTAGTTATCTACAAGATCATGTATAGCATAAAAGACTCTTCATTCATGTATAAGGAACATTGTCAAAGTAAATCAGAGCATCGCACGACTTACTCCACAATACCGGTTCTGCCTGTCCTATCAACGGAGGGTGGACTATATAAGAATCAACGAAGCTGTCACTATCGCGAACTACCACACAACCCGGCCAATAGGATACATTTGCAGATAAATAACATCTAAGCACCACGCTCACATGTGATCTATCACCTAACTCCCTCGCGTCAAGAGCTAAGCGCTTTGCAAACTTATACATAAACTCATTATCAATCATAACTATATCAAATATAGAACTAGAGCAAACTAAGAACATAATAATTAGAGACATAATGCAATTAGAACAATAGAATTAGAGAAAGATATAAATAATACCAATCTTTATTACCGAAGATCCGAATCCAGAGCGTAGTGCTCTACTTCTCTAATTGCTATCTAATCAAACCTCTAAACTTGAAGGATTAGGGAGTAGCTAATTCTAATTCTCTGTGGGAGAGAAGCTCTAAACCCTAACTTTGATGGCTACCTCTGAATAATGATTTCTTCTCTTCTCCTCTCTCTCCTCCAGGGGCCAGGAGGTCTGGTTTTATAGTCCCCTCAAGTGAACGTGAGCCATTGGATCAAACCGACATAGATTGTATGATTTAGATTGATCCTTTAGGTCGGTGGAGTTTAGCCCCGAAGGAGAGTCCTGATTGGACTCCTGGCCTGGGCGGGCGCCCAAGGGGGGTGGGCGGGCGCCCTGCCCTCGAGCCCGATTCCCTTCTTTGTTCCCGTGGCTTCTGGATTCTTCTAGATTGAGGAAAATTGCGCGGCACGTAATTATCTTGTTGTAAACATGACATGTGGGCCTTCTCTCCATATTCTCTGATAACCCCCTGCAGAAATAGATAAACACCAAAGCTCGTGGAATTCTGTCAGATAAAACCCTAATTCTAGATGTTTGTTTCATATTGATCCTTTTTCATGTTTATTTGATTATTAATTTTAGTACTTAAGGACCGTCAACAAACTCCCCCAAGCTTACCCTTTGCTCGTCCCTGAGCAAACAGCTAAACTCAGACGGATCAGGAGTTGCTTCGATGTTTTCTTTCCTAACAGGCACACATACTTTTACATAAAAATTCTTCCAGATTAGAGTGAAGTGTTATGGAGTTTTAGAACCTGCACTTAAGTCTTAAGTAATTGAAAGACAAAATAGTTAAGTCAAGCACTATTCCTCCTGTCTATACTTCACCTTTCTTCCAGAGTTTTTCATAAGTTTTAAAATAAAACTCAGAGTTCCTAGTAATGATTCTCTCAAATCTCTCTATATGTGGTATTTGTGGATCCTTACCAAAATATCACTTACCTATAGCTAATGGAATATTTAAGTGGAGCTCATAGGAGTGAAAAACAGCTCATACATATGTTTTCTAATCGAGCCATGGATCCAAAGGAACTCAGCATATTATTAAATCAAGATGTGCATGTGTGGTGGAGTAAATGATAGTGATGGTGAAGATATATAAGCGATAATAAAACTTAGTTCTCATTGCTCCTCATATTGCTATTTCTCCTCTTCTTTGATCTTTGCTTTGGGAGAACATGGGCTATCTCTTTTTTTTTCAGGTGGGTAGTAGACACCCCTAATTCTACTGTCGGACACTTGTCCATTTTTTCCGCTCAAGTGGGTATCTTTGTACCCCTAATTCTACTCCGGACACTTGTCCATTTTTACCTCTCGTCTCACTCTTTTTTTTCTGAGGTTCCGGGCACTTGCCCCTTTTTATTTCCTCGCATATTTTTGCATAACCCATGCCTCTTCTGCATTAAATCTTTTTAGAGAGAGAATAACAATACTTGGGACAGTGAGTGATAATATTTTTAGCAATTTTAATGAGTGGTGATGGATGGTGTAGTAGATGTGTGCAAGTGAATATCTTAATTTAACCACATGAAAAGCTCCTAAGGGTCTACACAGCTCGATCAAACTCAATGTAAATATAGTAAAAGATGTTATAGCAAGTATGGCTGTGGTAGGTAGTTTGTAATGCTAGAAACTCATCATGTGATTTGCAAGTTTTCAAAATAAATCTCCAGAACTTAGTGTAGTAGGAACAAGATAAACAACAGCTCAAACTTTATATCATGCCTTTCTCCTACCTAGACTTTAGTTTTATGCTTCCCAAAGATAGTAATTTCAGTTTTAATAATTCCTGGAAGAACTCTAATATAAAAGCTAGATACTTATAAGTAAGCAAACAGAGCAACTGTTCATCATTTCCATCATGCATTTTTTTGGTCTTTTTATTTTTCTAGAGATTAAGACTTAGCAGATAAATAAAGCACACTTATCTACACACTCTTTTTATTTTGTTTTCATGTTTATAAAATGCAGTAAATTAAAGCAAGAAAATATTTATTGGGTTTTCTAATTTTTTTTCTTAAGATAAAATACTAAAATAGAAAAGAATAAATAAGAAGTGCAAATAAAAACTTACTTGATAAATTGGGGAGGAACTCCCCCAAGCTGGATGTTGCTGTCGGTCTTACCCGATGTTCCAGAACCGCATCATGGTTGTGATGTTTTCGTTCATTGTTGTTGTATCTTGTCTCAGCTCTTCTACTGCAGCGGCATGGTCCTGGTTTCATTTTTGTTGCTCTTCCAGGAGTCGTCCATGTTCTGCTTGCGTGTTCTGGATGTCGAGGAGGGTATTGTCGGTACGAGTGAAGAAAGCACCGGCCTCTTGATAGTAGCCATTCGTGAAAGCGTAGGAGGCGTCGGAGTATCGTCCTGCATCAAATTGGGGCGGAGGTCTGGATCCTGAAGCTCCATATGGATCAGTGGAGTACCTGCCCGTACGAAAAGGAGGGTTTGTCCACTGGTGATCTTGGCTCTCCGGCCATGTCTCCTCTGTTGGCTCTTGTGGTTGCGCATGTCGAACCCATGGGTCTCGAAGGACTCGGGGGTTCTAATCGCAATAATGCAGGTGCGCTGCTTCTTCTGGTCCAGGATCAGCTCCATACTAGGTGCGTTCTCGATGGGTGGTCATCCTTTCAGATGCCACTCGCTGTGGAGCTCTCTGGTTCACTGGTGTTGCTGCAATCTCAATCAAAAGATTTTGAACAACGTAGAGGCCAAGGTTCGGGTTAGGTAACCGAATCTTGCCTTTATCATCATATAGCATATACATTATGTTCCTCTCTTTCTTTAACATCCGAGCCTGTCTAAATGTGTCATAGCCATGATAAATTCTTAACTCCTCTATGAAATCCAACGATGAGTTTTCTAGTAAGCGAAGATTAAAGGCTAGACGAGTGATAAGTGAAGTGCATCCTACTGGTCCCTGTAGACTGGTACACTAAGCCAATGAGAAATTAAAAGTGTAACAGGTGAAGTAGGTACTTTATTAATAGCAGCATATAAAAGTTGTAAATCTCCTACTCTTACTTTCCTAATATCATCACGATAGAAAAGATTGTACCCAAGCCATTTTGGAACATCCTAAGAGTGGGGTGTTCCATGTCACTGGTTCGGGCTTGACTATAAAAATTATCTCTAGATATTTCTCTCCAAAACTGGTGTCTCTCAAAATTGGGTAGGTCGGAGTCAATGTTTAGGATGCATCTTGAAGAGAAACCAAGATGGTCGCTCAGCTCTCTCCAAGACAACATAATCTCTTGTTTGAACATCCGAAAAACAATTCCCCCCTCATAGTATTGTAAGGTGCAAAGAAATTCGAGGGTGAGAAGACGAGAACCCAGCTCAGTTATGTTCCAAAAATTTATCCAACCTAACATCTAGAAAATTAAGTCAAATTCAGTGTCCATACCTGTTTCTTGTAGTAAGATTGGATCAAGAGTAGGGGTGTGAATAAAATCTTTGTTCTTCAATTGCTGATAAACTTCTTTCTCTCTTCGGGTCTTCAGTCCAAGGTCTCCTACCTTGAGAAGGACCTTGACATGCTGACGTGATGAAGATGACGGAGCTTGTGTGGGCGTCGGGTCGATGCTCATCTCTGATGGCTGTGAGGAGTGTCGGGATGAACTCCTTATACCAATGTTCTTGAGAGCCTTCCCTACATTCTTCACCTTCTTAAACATCCTGTAAACAAAAGTTGGCAAAAACACAACTAGTGGAAGCTGTGAGAGAAAATGTTAGTGGTCAGCTGTCCGGAATGTCAGTAGTCCTAGGGTTAGTCGTTCAAGATAAGTTTCTATTTTGGCAGAACCTCCCCCTAAACAACTTTTACTTCCGCTTAGACAGCGGGATCACTACTTGCTAGGTGATACTCACTCTCTATCAACTTCTTTCCCACTCTTCTCTTTCTCTCTACTCTCTTCTCTCTTCACTACAAGAGCTCTTTCTGGAAACTGATACTTGTGTGGTTTTCTGGAGTGCTTGTGTGGAGAGGATGGAGGTAGAAGGTGGCTATTTATAGGAGGAAGAGGGAGCAGGGCGGGCGCCCTTAGTAGGTGGGCGTGCACCCACTCCTGGTGTCCATCCTAGGTGTGCCTCCTCCACTTGCTTTGATCTCACGCAGAATAATGTTGTGTGGTGGTGGTTGGACGGTGGAAAGATGTCTGGTGAGTGGAAACATATTGGTGGATGAAATTATGTGATGGGATGTATGTGAGGTGTGGTGTATGACATGTGGGACCCAAGGAGTGTGGGTCATGCTTCTAGAAGGTTACTATTATTAAATATAATGCAGGAAAATCTATGAGAATTGAAACTTAATTAAAATGATAATGGAAAATATTTTTGTGCCTCCACAATAATTAATAAATATAGGTTGTTACACATCATAAATATTATTTATATGAGGCTTTTTATTATTATAATAATGCTATAAATATGACTAATGCAAGATTTAATTATGCAAGAATTTAAATATGAGAAATTAATAATGCGGATAAATACCGATTTACCTCCCGGTGAGGGTTTGGGATTTTTAGGTCCCCCAAGCTGGACCTTTAAATCTTTTAATCTTCTGAATTACCTTCCTCCGGAGATGGTGTCTCCAGTGGTTCTTCATGAACTTCCTTCACTGTAGAATCTCTCTCTGGTCTGGGTTTGAATGTGAAGTGTTCTTCTTGTCCGTTTATGTTGAACTTGATTTCTCCTTTCCTGACATCAATGTGGGCATTGGCAGTGCTCAGAAATGGCCTTCCAAGGATGATGGACACTTTTGAGTCAGGACTCATGTCCAGTACCACGAAGTCTACTGGCACAAGGAAATCTCTGATCTTGACTGGAATGTTCTCGGCGATGCCCAGCGGGTGTCGAACCGATTGATCCGCTAGTTGTAGGCACATTGATGTTGGTTCTAGGGTCGCATGCTCAAGCTTTTTGTAGACTGATGCTGGCATCACACTGACACTTGCTCCGAGATCACAAAGTGCATTGTTGAAGTGTTGGTTTCCGATCGAGCAATCAATAGTGGGACATCCTGGATCTTCCTTCTTCCTTGGTGGTATATTGAGGATGGCCGCACTACATTCTTCTGTCAGCTTGATAACCTCAGTGGTGGGCAGTGGCCTCTTCTTGTTAAGAATATCTCTGATGTACTTCGCATATGTAGGTACCTGTATGGCATCCAGCAGAGGTATGTTGACATATAATTTCTGAATGACCTCTACAAACTTACCAAACAGCTCATCCGACTGCAGTCCTCTGTTTCTTCTGGGAAATGGCAAATAGTTGGTGTCGTAAAAATATTTCCTCATTTCTCTAGTTCTTGGTGGTTGGAGCAGATCTTCTGCTTCAATTGGGCTTTCTTCTTCTATCACTGCTGGTTGCACTGGTGCTGATGTTCTTTGTTTCTCTTCTGGGTATGGGGGATCTCTGGTGGCTTTTCCTCCTCTAGTAGTTATATTCTTTACCTGCTCAATGTTAGTAGCAACAGGCAGTGCAGCAGCTATCTTTATTAATTTAAGCTCTACCCTTTTATTAAGAGTATTTTGCTCATCAAAGGCAGTTAGTAGAAAATCCATTTTATTGTGTATATCTTTTAGAGATGATTCATTTGTATCTAGCCTTTGTTTAACTTCATCATTAATTTTGGTTTGTTGAGCAATTATCTCTTTTAATGAAAGTTGCTTGAAAGTATTACCTGAATTCATACCTTTGCTATTGGGTTGACTCGAGGTTGGTTGATATTTGTATGCTGTCTCGATGGCCCTTTGATCTTCTTTGAACTTGGTCCTCTGGTCAATCCAATGGAGCAAATTTTCCATCTTAGTTGATAATGCATTTACTTCTTCTGGTATTTCTTCAGTTTGATGACATTGTTGAACTTTATCTTGGAACCAGCTTTGATTTTCTGCTATCTTATCCAAAAGTATTTCTGCTTTTCCAATTGTAAGCTCCAAGAATGATCCTTTAGCAGATGCATCTAGACACTCACGAGCCTTCTAGGTTAATCCGTGGTAGAAGGTCTGCATAAGTAACCATGTGGCCATTCTATGGTGAGGACAATCTGAAATGTATCCTTGAAAACGCTCCCATGCTTCTGAAATGGCTTCTGTCTTCTGTTGTTGAAAATATTTCCTCTTAAGGCAGTTGTTTTGCCTATAGGGAAAAACTTCGATAGAAAGGCATCTGACAAGTTCGTCCAGTTGTTGATGTTATCTTGATGAGTGTAGAACCACTTCCTCACTTTTCCTTCTAATGAGAATGGAAAAAGGCGAAGCAGTATGACGTCTTTGTCAACTCCGTTGATGTGGATTGTGCTTCCAATCTCTAAGAAATTCTGCAAGTGTGCACTAGCATCTTCATGTGCCTTTCCACTGAATTGTTTAGCTTGCACCAAATTGATGAGGCTTGACTTGAGCTCAAACTCGGGTACTCCTTCTACTGCAAATCTTGGACCAGTTGGAATGTTCTCAAGGCTCGGAGCAGAGAATTCTTGTAGGGTCTTTTGTGCCATAGCTTCAGCAATTGGTAGCTAGCTTCTTCTTCTCTTGATTGCTTTGGTTCTGATGATGAAGAGTTGAATGTACCCAAAGACAATCCTGATATACCCTGTATAAAAATATAAACATAGAAAAACAACAGGGTGAACCTGCCAAAGCAGAGGTGCCTTGTTATGATTTCTCACTTAGTAGCTGTTTTATGCAATTATTTCTCTATAGTCTAGTCTAATATTTTATATGAATAACCTTGACTGATTTTCTGACTTTCCTTACCGTTCCTATAAATTACCCTTTTGTTTCCCCGGCAACGGCGCCAGAAATACTTGTTGACACTAGCTAACACCACTTAAATACTAGGTTGTCATCCCCAGCATGGTGCCAGAGTGTACAAAGGTATTTATAAATGTAAAGGCTCTCTAGAAAATAATCTATTCTATCCGCAAGCGCACAGATAAAACACCTCATTGTAGCATTTCACGAGGATAAGTATTCCAGGTATCGTTATTTATAATTTTGCTCAAGGGATCTAAGGAGATTAAATTAAGGGCAAAAATCTATCAAGGCATAGACTAGAGATAAACTTGCAAGAACATGATTACTAATGAGAAACTCGTCACACAGTCACTTACTATGGCAGGGGGTAAACCATAAAGATAATGATAATGAATTATAAGTTCAAGGGATAAATAACACAGCGATTAGAAAATAGACTACTCCTCATATATGTAGGTGATGTCGGATTAGCTAGAGAATGGATTCTAAGTTATCTACTAACTACTAAGTCATAATCTACTCTAGTTATCTACAAGATCATGTATAGCATAAAAGACTCTTCATTCATGTATAAGGAACATTGTCAAAGTAAATCAGAGCATCGCACGACTTACTCCACAATACCGGTTCTGCCTGTCCTATCAACGGAGGGTGGACTATATAAGAATCAACGAAGCTGTCACTATCGCGAACTACCACACAACCCGGCCAATAGGATACATTTGCAGATAAATAACATCTAAGCACCACGCTCACATGTGATCTATCACCTAACTCCCTCGCGTCAAGAGCTAAGCGCTTTGCAAACTTATACATAAACTCATTATCAATCATAACTATATCAAATATAGAACTAGAGCAAACTAAGAACATAATAATTAGAGACATAATGCAATTAGAACAATAGAATTAGAGAAAGATATGAATAATACCAATATTTATTATCGAAGATCCGAATCCAGAGCGTAGTGCTCTACTTCTCTAATTGCTATCTAATTAAACCTCTAAACATGAAGGATTAGGGAGTAGCTAATTCTAATTCTCTGTGGGAGAGAAGCTCTAAACCCTAACTTTGATGGCTACCTCTGAATAATGATTTCTTCTCTTCTCCTCTCTCCTCCAGGGGCCAGGGGGTCTGGTTTTATAGTCCCCTCAAGTGAACGTGAGCCATTGGATCAAACCGACATAGATTGTATGGTTTAGATTGATCCTTTAGGTCGGTGGAGTTTAGCCCCAAAGCAGAGTCCTGATTGGACTCCTGGCCTGGGCGGGCGCCCAAGGGGGGTGGGCGGGCGCCTGCCCCCGAGCCCGATTCCCTTCTCGTTCGTTCCCGTGGCTTCTGGATTCTTCTAGATTGAGGAAAATTGCGCGGCACGTAATTATCTCGTTGTAAACATGAAATGTGGGCCTTCTCTCCATATTCTCTGATAACCCCCTGCAGAAATAGATAAACACCAAAGCTCGTGGAATTCTGTCACATAAAACCCTAATTCTAGATGTTTGTTGCATATTGATCCTTTTTCATGTTTATTTGATTATTAATTTTAGTACTTAAGGACCGTCAACAGCCAACACCCTTCCACTTAATTGCATCATTGTTTGATCATCTTTGTAGATTGGGAGAGCATTGTTGACACCCGATCCAAGGTCGCAGAAGGCGTTGTGGAAGATTTGCGGTCCGATCTCACAGGTGATGGTCGGCAGGCCTGGGTCGTCCTTCTTGGTGATGAAGGGCGAATCCAGAAGATAGCTCCAGTTGGATTGTACCGGAGGCTTACCGAACCTCGTAGTAACTAGTTTAACTCCTTCAATTGGGTCCTCAGGTTTCCCTGGGATCTTACCTTGCTCGAAGGATGGGACAGCTGCTGCTAATTGAGCTAATTGTGTTTCTAGCATTTTGTTAAAGCTCAACTGATTTTTCATAGCAGAGTTAAAGCTATCCAACTTTTCACTTAAGTTTTCAAGGATCTTATCATTAGCCATCATTTTCTTGTTAATGCTATCATTGATTTTAGATTGGCCTAAGACAAGATCTCTAAGAGAAGGTTGGTTACCAAAAGAATTATTGAAATTTTGATTGTAACTATTACCTTGATTACCTTGGTAGAAGGGGCGCGAGTTCCATTGTTGTTGTTGGGGCCGGTACCCATTGTTGTTGTTGTTGATGAAGCTCACTTCCTCCTTTGTTTCGGGACAATTGTTTCCCGAATGATCATCTCCTCCGCACACTTCGCACCATGAATCAGATTCAATGGCCCGTGCAGTGGCGTAAGGTTGAATGGTCTCTTGCTTGGAACTTTCTTCCATCTTCTTCATTAAGAGGTCCATCTTAGCAGAGAGCATGTCCACCTCATTCAAGGCATGGACACCTCTTCTCTTGGGTTGGAGGCGTTCCTCATTCCATCCTTGGTTTATAACCATCTTTTCAATGAGGTCCTTGGCATCCTTGACATTGTGTTGCAAGAATGCTCCTCCAGCGGCAGCATCAAGGTGACTACGGGCCAAACCGGTCAGGCCATGGTAGAAACCTTGGATTAGGAGCCACTCCTCTATCCCATGATGAGGACAGGCGCGAATGTACTCCTGCAGACGTTCCCATGCTTCGGGAATCGTCTCATCTGCTTGCTGTTGGAAGCTGGAAATCTTTCCACGAAGGGCGCTGGTCTTGCCCATCGGAAAGAACTTCTTGAGAAATGCATTGGCGCACCTCTCCCACGTGGTCACTTCACCCTTGTTGGCGTAGAACCATTGCTTCGCCTTCCCCAATAACGAGAATGGGAAGAGGCGAAGACGGATGGCGTCTGCGGCGACATTCTTGATGGTGAAGGTGCCGCACACCTCCAAGAAGTGTTGGAGATGGGCATTGGCATCCTCGTGTGGCTTTCCACAGAAGGGATTAGCTTGCACCATATTGATAAGCGCAGGCTTCAACTCAAAAGTCGCATCCCCCAAGTTAAGCTGCGGACCCGTGGCGACATTGTCAGCCGACGGCGCAGAGTACTTAGAGATGGTCTTCTGGGCCATAGCTTCTTTGATAACCGGTGCAGATACTCCTTCCTCTAACGGATTCAGGTTCGAGATGAACCTTTGAGGTGGAACTTGACGACGTCTAGTTCTCCTCAACAGTTGCTCAGGATCTTCAACGAAGTTTGACGGCAATTGGAAACCGCTCATACACTGTCAGGCTTCACAATAAAGGAAGACAAGACAAGTGATGGCTTATCCCTATCACTACTTGATAACTAGCAAACTCTGGATTCTCTTTTTGTTAAAACTCTTAGACAGACGCTCTCCCCGGCAACGGCGCCAGAAATGCTTGTTGACACTTCTTAACGCAACCACCGGATATCGGCGACGGCGCCAGAAGTGCCCTGGTAGGGTAACTCTATTTACTATTGGATAATTCCGCAAGCGCACAGAATGTACCGCTGTAGCACTTCACCAAGGAGTATTCCAAGGTATCGTAATTTATATTTTCCCAAGGGAGAGCGGCTAAGTGTGTTTAACAAAAAGGGGAATGAGATTCCTTGAGTTATCTAGTATCAACTAGTGAATAAGGGTGGTAAATAACGAATAGGAAGGGTAGTGGTGAATCCAAGGTCCTATGCTAAAGGTAAATGGTAGAGTTAGCTAGGTGGGAGGACAACGAGTGAGTAAAGGACTCCTATGTATCTAACTTGACTTCTGTGACTTACTTTAATAGATAATTGTCTTAACTACGATAGAGCCTTACTAACTGTGTGCGAGGGATAGCCGAGCTGGTAAGACGCTTAGAAGGTTTTTCACCTAACCCCTTACCGAAAGCGACTATTGGGCTTATGGACGCCTTACCTTTTAAGAACTAGCCTGTACGTGAGGAGAACCTAATGCCGCCCACGATCTGTCACCTACTAGGGAGTGCGCTCCTACTTTCCGTTCAAGCCAGCGGTAATCAAAGGTAATCTTAAGTATGAGCACCACGCTCACACTTAATCCTACAACGCTAACTAGTTGCAGCTAGCTAGAGCTCCTATACAAGATAGGACGATGATGCACACACAGGAGTGGTTACAGGTCACTAACTTCACTAAGACAACTATATTACTAAAGTAAATGCACAACAAGACTAAAAGACTTGCACTAAGTAAGAACTCAGTAAAGTAAAGTAAGAATAATATATTAATAAAAGGAAAGTCTTACAAAAGTAGAAAGGTACAAGAGCTATACCAGACTCTCCAGAAGACGACTCCGGAGACCCCGAGCTTCGCTCGACTCGACTCTAACTCCCACTCTAGACTAACTACTACTCTACTTGTATGCTTGGAACTTGTAATGCACTTGGCCTTGGAATTGCACACTTGAAATGAAGGATGGAGGCTGCCTTTTATAGAGGGAGATGGAGTAGGGGTTACTCCATCGCCACGTCATCGATCCGCGTGAAATCTTCTCTCCACCCTTGGATCAAACCGACCTCACAACCGCCATTTGATCAACGGCAGGGGCAAATCAACATGTGGGACATGTGGGGAAGGTCGGTGGGAGGCCACCGACCCTGGAACCGCCTTTGATGTGGGGTCGGGCGACCCCACTTCTGGGCCTCTGGGCCCACCAGCAGTGTCCACAGGGGTCCCTTATGTCGGTGGACTAGGTGGCACACCTGGGTCCCACCAAAGAGGGGTCGGGCGACCCCCTCCCTGTGGGCCCAGGGTGTCACCTGTTGTCCCCTCGATCTCCTCTTGATGATTCTGATGTTGGCTTTGTCAAATAATGTCTTGAATTTGTTGTTCCTGCATAAACAAGCTAAGAGTACAAGTGGAACTAGTTATGGATAAAATATGTTCATGTCATGTCGTTTCCCCTTGCAACCGAGGCATGTTGACGGTGTTTTGTATGTGGATTTCTATGGTATATCCACCGTCAACAAGCATCCAAGTGTATTGCTTGAGTGTTTGCATCTGAGGCACTTGGTGATTGTATTTCATTATGGGTTTTGCTTGTTACTCTTAAAGTTTGCTGACTCCTAGACAGCTTGGTGTAGTGAGGATTGTCAAGTGAAGGTTAGTGATTATCTCCGGCTCCAATCGTGGTGATTATAAGGGGTTCTTGACCTTTCCCTAGCAAAGAGCCAAAAGGTACTCTAGTGGATTGCTTGTGGCTTGTGTGATCCTCATCTTGTGTTGGTTGAGGGGTACCCTAGTGAGGGTTGGCGTGTGAGACCAATTTGCCCAAAAACCTTTGAGTGAGTGTGGCACCGCAACGAGGACTAGCTAGCCGACAAGCAAGTGAACCATAATAAAAAAAATGTTGTGTTAACATTTGATTCTGAGGTGATTGGTCTTCATTGGCATTCTCTATTGTGATTGATTGGCTCATTTCTCTACACGGTGGTATATCAATCCTAACCCTTCTTTGCATTACTTTGCTAGCTATTTTTGTAGCTATCTTGCTTAGCTTAGCTTATCACCTAGAGGTAATTAGTGACATAGTCTTGGTGTGCTTCCTTACAGACTATAGAAACTAGATTAGGTAGAAGGCTTGCATCACCCTTGTAGAGCTAGTGCCAAATTTGCTTCGCCATCTTATATACTAATCAAGCACTTTTAATGTTGTTGTAGAAATTTTTATTAGACTATTCACCCCCCTCTAGCCATTAGGACCTTTCACCCCCTCTCTAGAGCAGTCTCAACACCCTAATTCATATTCTTCTCTTAGGATCAAGAGAGGGGTCCCATGAATGGATCACCTTCTAGAGCTAGTCATCAAGAGAAGATTAGATTGCCATAGGATCTAATCTTATGAATATAAATAGAGAGGTAGAGAGTGAGGAAAGAGTTTGGAGGAGGTGTTGGCCTGTCAATGCTCCCTCTACGACTTGTACTTTAGTGGATCCAAGTTCTACTTGAGCTTGTCATTGAGATTTTTTTGGTAATCAACTTTTGATCTAAGTTTACTTTGTTTATATTGTTCAATTTGTTTGTGTCTCTTTTGAGTGATTTATTCCTGCACTAGAGGGAGTAGATTATTAATCTTAAGTGTAGGCTTACTGCTTGGTCTTAGGTTAATCATAAAAGTCCCTTATTTTCTAGATTTTGGTGGTAGATCTCTTTTTAACCGTCAACATAGCATAAGAAAGGACTTTAAACAGAATACTATCTAGCTATAGGGGTTATCGCTAATAGAATTCCACAAATTTTGGTGATTATCTATTTCTGTAGGGGGTTATCAAAATAAGAACAAAAGGAGGTCCACATGTCAGATTTACATTGAGAGAATATGTGAAACGTCAACTCAGGAATACTCTAGAAGGCTTGGGAAGACACCACCTGAAAGGTGGGGCCCACCTACCATAGGGCAGGGGCGGGCGCTCCACCCTGTCAGGGGCGGCCGCTCGGGGGGTTCAGCCAATCATGGTGAACCTCGCGAATCTTGCCTCCACCGACTTTGAGGGTTAATCTTAAGCACATGTTTAAGTCGGTTTGATCCAAGGGCTATGGTGCTTCCTAAGGGGCTATAAATAAAGACCCTGACCCCTGGAGAAGAGTTCATTATTCTTTGAGAAGATCAAGAGAAGAAGAATTAGACAAAGAGGGATCCCTCGAATGGATCTGTCTCTATAGGGTTCTTAGCCACCATCTCAATTAGATCTCTATAGTTCTTTAGCATAGCTATATAGGAATAGATCTAGAAGGAGTCAAGTTAATCTTAGAGTCTGGATCAATCTTTAGTTCTTGGTAAACTCTTATTCTCTTTGTTATATTTATTAGTTCTTGCTATTATGAATATGACTTTGACCTATTTGATTATATCAGAATTGACTTTATTCTTTTTGCTTATGTTCTCAATTATATTGTTCTTAGTCTACTTTGATTATATGCTTAGCGTAGTTAGATTAGAATTATGTTTATGCATAGGATCGTATAGCGCTTACTCATTAGGCCTAAGTGATAGATATTGTGTAGGCGAGGTGCCTAGACTGTATTTATCTGCGATTACCCCTTATAGTCTGGAGCTTGAGGTAGATCGTGAGAGTGACAGTCCTATTGAGTCCTTTGTATTCCTTCACCCGATTATAAGGATTGTAGAGCACCATTATTACAAGGAAGTGATTGCTATGTTCATGATCTTTCTTGCTAATATCACTATGCATAGATATAGCCTTTTCTAGTGATGATGCTAGGTGTACTTGCACTAATCATTGTATGCTTTGACAGTATAGTTAGAATACTTAAGATTTATTCTTGTAGATTGTCCTAATACCATGCTAGTGCTATAGACTTAGAGTAATCTAATTGAGATGATTATCATGTTTATCTTATGGCTATGAATTCTTATTTATCCTTTGTCATTTATTATTCGTATTCATATTTTTATCTTATGTGACACTTACTCTGCATGAGACATAGATAAAGACATGGTTAAGGTGTCTATGATTACATGTAGTGCTCATTGCTCATTATCCATTGCAAGTCCCTTCCCAGTGGTAAAAATATAAATAACAATACCTGGAATACTCCTGGTTAAAATATTACATCAGTATTATCTGTGCGCTTGTGGATCCTTTATTTATTTATTTATTTATTTATTTCTAGAAAAGCATATAAATTTAATACCAGCACTTCTACATCATGTTAGGGATGACAACCTAGCTTAAGTGATGATAAGTAATTATGACGTCGTTGCTAGGGATAGGTTTGAAAGTCTATTTTTAGTAGTTGCATTAAGAAGTGTCAACAATCATGGGTGTGACAGACCTGTTGAGTCCTCTATAATCTACCATCCTGTTAATAGGATTGATAGGTTTATTGGTGCTTGTAGAGAAGAAATTTCATATATTTTTTATAAGTCATCTGATCCACTTGTTTTTTATGATTGAAATGCTTTTATGCAAAAATCAAGTATTCCTTGCTACTATCCTAATGCATGATCCTTGTTTACTATATTGGGTAAGTCTTGTGGAGTAATTTGAGTATCACCTTGTATGATCTTGAGTTTTGCATGTAGCGAGCCTCCTATACATGGATTATTCTACGCTCCTGATCCCTCATAGGACTTGGGATGGTGAAGGGTTCATGTTCCCATAGATGTGTGGATGTGGCATGCCATACATCATATCAGTTATCATAAATAAATGTTATGTTGAAAGACTTTCGCTAGACTTTGATGTTGGATTGTAATGTGTGACTTGTTTCATGAACTAAGTATATGAACTATGGCTTGTAAACTTAAGTACTTTGAACTTGTTATGTAACCTATGCGTGGTTGTGATGTAGTCTCTCTTTTTGGTTGATCCCGGATGAAGGTTAGTGACTTGTACATCTTATGGTCGGTGTACTAGGATGACTTGTTAAGGGATGTACCTAGTCTAATAGTCCCTAGTAGACTATGATATTGGGTACACACTTAAGAGGGTGTTGATCCTGACAGTCTTAGGTTCATACAAGTTACTTATTGCCATGAAAGTTTGGTAGATACCATATTGCTAAGAAACTAGTGGTTCATTGCTATAGAAGTATAATAATTATCTTCATTGACACACACTCCAATCGTACATTATGTGCTAAATTAGAGTTTCTAGTCCACATGAGAAAGTATGATTCCTAAAACTTTTGGTCTTGGTGTGCACATGAGATGTTATGTGTTTGGTGGGAGCCATGTTTTTGCATTAAAAGTCACTTAATGAGTGAATACAGCTAGTAGTCACACACTATAGTAAGGTACTGTATGCCAAAAGTTGTTAAGGTGCTTTGGCAGGTATGCTAAAAACAAGGCAGCTTTAATGAGTAAAGCCTACCGTTATCAATATATTTTGCTAGCAAATTATTTCCTTCACTCAACCTTGAACGGTTATATATTATAAAATATCTTGAAAGCATCCTAGAGATGACTTCTTGATGTTTATTTAGTCGGTGAGGGACACCACCTCTAGTAGTACATCACAAGTCTCTCCCCTAGTTCTTTCTTTCCCTAGTATCCATGGCTTCTCATCCCTACCTCAAGAAAGTTCGGTGGTTGTTCTCCCGCATGTTGTTTTCTATTGGAGTTGATCCATTTCTTGCAATATTGATAATCACCTTTTGGATGTATGCTGAAGAAGATGGTTGTGTTGATTACTTTGAATGCATAAATGCATTCAATGAGTCCAACATCTTGGTTATGGTTGACTCTGTGAGAAAGTATCTTGTTGATCTTGTTCATCTTGCATCAAGTGACACAAATAGCAATTCTCCCTATGCGAAAGAAGTTATTGAAAGAATTGATTTCTACCTCGACAATATTTGCTTTGAGGCCTTGGGAGATCTACTTGAAGAATTTGAGATCCATGACTTAATCTATGAATATGCTCAAGATCATGATGAATGTCTCAGGGAAGAAATTTTTGTTAGACTGGTAAGATTACTACACAATCTCAATCTCAACAAATAATCCTAGGTGATGTTTGGGGTTTCATGGGTTAGAGGTTAGTGTTTGCTAATCTCAATCGAAGTTGGATTTATTGGGATATGCGGATATGCCCCTACGATTCTGTAGGTAGGGACAAGATCTAGAATGGCGAAGAATCCACCTCCATCGCCACAAGGGAGATGAAGAGCACATCATTGTGTCCACCAAGGAGCAGAGGAGCCCATCATCTCCATGCCTTCTTCTATTCTGCTACCAAGGAGCGGAGGGCTTGGGAAGAAGTGGATCTGGTGGGTAAACTTGTGGTAGAAGAGGATCTAGCTATTGCTAGACTTAGGAAAGAAGCAGATTTGGTAGTCACACTTGGGGAAGAAGCAGGTGGATGTGGTCATTGTCCATTGAGGACGAAGCAGGTGAGGACTCATGAAAGAAGCTCAAGCACCAATAGCAGGGCGCTAGAGGTGGGCGACCAGTTAGAGGTGAGCGACCATGGATACGACAAGTGTCGAGCTCCACCAACTCAACTCATTATGGAGGGGTTAGGCTCTATATTGGGATAGGCCCCTTCCAGTTATATTCCAATACCATGGAAATGGGTCTCCAATGTTAAATCTCAATTCGACAAACATCCACACACATTAGCATTCAAGAAACACAATTCCAATTAATAATTCTAGGCTCCAATATTGACATCCAACCGGGTATAAGAGCTTTGGGTAAGAGTGGTGAGTGGTGCCAGTAACTAGGGAGCAAAATAAGTGGTGCAATGAATAGTAGTGGTGATAGACCTAATGATAGAGTATGCACCAAAGTTGGAGGTGTGTAGGGTGGGGGAGTAGGATGAGACCTTGCTGGAAGTGGGGAGAAAGGTCTCTAGGAAATAAGATGATAAGAGCAAGAAACATCCTAGCCATGCGATTGCTATAAATATTTCAAATTTGTTGCTGAAAGCCAATGATTTTCTTATTGTATTTAAGGAGATTCTCTTTATATATATATATATATTATATATATATTCATTCATGATTTATCACATCCATGTGCAGGGTATTGTAACGAACTTGGATGAGTCTTCTAGTCAAGCCCAAAACACTCAAGGTCAAGCCACAAGTGCTCTAATGCCTGAAACTACAGAAGAGGCAACAATTTTATCTTGGTCAACTGACTTTCTTGAAGAAATATTAGAGAATGCAGATGTAAGGATGGGAAATTAGTTTTTACATTGTGCCCATGAGGGATCAATAACAATTAATGGTCATACTAAACTCATTGCTATGTTGATTTCTTTCAAATTCTTCAGGAACTCCTATGTCAGCCAAATAACATTCCAAAAGAAGAGAGAACTCTGCTTGTGATTTTCTCTGATGGATATCCATTGACTGAAGATGAACTATATGACTTCTTTAGCTGGTAACATGGTCTTCTCAATCATATTAATCCTATACATGTTCAAAGTTTTACATTCCCAAATATGCATCGTTATTTTGGTGAAATATTTAATATGGAACCATATATAATTAGCTTTATTGGTATTCCTATCAACAACATAGTTAACTACAGCAAGAGAAAACAATAACAAAATGTTAAAGTTTGTAGAATTATGTTCTTAGAAATTAAATAGCATGTTAGAAAAGAGAAGCAGATACAAAGACCAATTGTCATATATAAGGTATTTATGTTTTTTGTGGTGATTATTTTTTAAATGTGTATATTCAACATTGTCTGAAGCAAATAAAAATATTTCTCCTGGTCATACAAATAATTTTAAAACTAATATTATAGAAAACAAGAATATATTTTTGTAGAAAAATAGTATAATAGGGGTTTTGCATAGGGAATAGGTCCTACGATTATGACACTTAGGACTGCAATGCTAAAATATGTAGAATTAGATCTCTACTATTCATAAATAGATTTTCATATGCCATATTTTCCTTGATGACATTGAAATAATACATTCTAATTCCAATGAAGGGTCATGTGCATATTAAAATAACATAAAAGAAAAGAGGATAAAGGCCTTCAGGTTTTAGATAGAAAGTAAGGTTTATACATGTAGACATTCATCAAAATATAAGACAAACAAATAATAATTGTAACATGTTTCTCTAAAATTTCTTCCATACTAGGATTTCATTGTGCTAGGCTCACCACTAAGTTACTCTATAAATTTTTAAAACTCATAGCCTTTTTGAACCATAGGTCCTATTTTGACCAAAATCTTTCCATATTATAACATTTTTCCTCATTCTTTAACAAATCAACATTTTATCTCAAATCAGACTTTTTTAGCATAGTTTGTATGTTTTGAACTTTGGCATTCATGAATGCACTTTATTTCTTAGACAAAACAATACTGAATATTCCTTCTGTTAGTGAAACAAATCAATTCCTATCAACAATGGAGAGAACAATAATTCCATAGTTATTTTTTGTCATATGCATACTTTACATGGACAATTGTGATTTATAAACTTTCATAGAAATTTGGGCCTTCCTTGAAATAACTATATGTGAAACAACACCATCCAACATTTATTTGACATAAGCCACTAAATAAAGCATGCCTTGTCATTGCAACATTTCATTGATTGTTTTGTCTTTTTAAGAAGTAGCATGCATTGTATTCTAATCACCTCAACACCATCTTTTGGGAAAAAATGGTCCATGTGGAATTAAAATATGAACAAAGATATTGTCCAAACAATCCTTAAAATTTAATTCATTACAATTGAATGAAGTTCATAACATGTGACATCTTTATCATCCTCCAAAGATGATATCATGTTGATTCATTTCTTTGTTATTTCCATTTCATAGTATCGTGTATTCACATCCCTCCCTTTATTGATGATTAGTGGTAGCTGGTAGCACCTAATTTAGAATGTTTTTGCTCCTTGGGATTAAGTTATATCCTTAAGTTTTAAAGTTGGCAAATAGTTTGTTCACAGAGAATGAAAACACAATTCATAGGGGTGTTGGATAGTATTACAAACATTATGCCTTTTTAAATACTCCCTTATTTCAAAACAGAAAGTGTGGTTTGACTATTTGCACTAAAACACTATACTTTGACCATTTATATCTCTTATATTGCATCATCCAGTACCTTAAAGTTCTAACCTAGGATATAAAATACTTTTAAGTATTAATGCTACAATTATAAAGTTGTAAGTAATAATCTACAAAGTCTTATTTTGAATGTTGGTTGTAGATTATAGGTTAGAAACTTGAATGTGTGTGCCTTGTAAAAAATAAATGGAGGTATACAACAAAAAGTGGAATGGTTTGTAAGTAGAATGCTTCCCAAGGGAAACACATATGGGGATAAAGGGGTAGGATGACAAAATGGTGATATGTGTGGTACCAAATCATACTTTTTTATTTACTTTGTATCACTTAGATTCATTTTGTTATCAGTATGAAGTAGTCTTTTACTTTGTATTAGCAAGTACATCTTCTTCTTTAAAAGTTTTTCTACCTAACTACATTTCATTTTACTTAATATTAAAGTTTATAAATGTTTTATGCATACATATTACTTATACATTTGTCTAACTTTTAGCAATAAATTTCCCTCACATTATAGGAACTATGGAGAAGTTGAAGAAATTGTTATAGAGGAACCAAGACTAAGGCCTCATCCGCTTTGTGCCCTTATCATATTCTCTTCACCCAATACACTATTTAGTATCCTCAATGGAGATAAGAGGGCCCACTTCATCATAAAAGGGAAAGATTTGTGGGTTCAGCGTAATGTTGAAGATAAGAGGGCCCACTTCACTATAAATGGCAAAGATTTGTTCTATTGGGGATAAGTGGGTTGGCTTTGTCACAAATGGAAAAGGGGGTCAAGGTGTTGTTCCAAAGTGCAAGGGAATAATCTTTGTTGAACCTAGAAACATAAGTATTTGGCACCGTATATCAGAATAAACTCCATGGCATGGAAACTATTTATTCTAGATGGAATGGTTGTAACTGTGTTGACACATGGACATGGTGGTGTTTATGTTGTTAAGATCCAAATAAGGTTTATTATAATGGACCTAATGTTTATTATTGTCTATGGTTAACATTATGCCACCAAGCCTATTTCTCTAAACTTTGAGAAACCACATAATAGGATAATAAGTCACTAAACACCTCATGCATGTGACTACATTTGATTCACCTCTTTGGATATCATGCATGCACTATCCTTGCCCTCCTCGATGGGCAACAATAATAACACACCATAATTTGTGTTGTCTATTTTTTCACCAAGAGAACAAAAAAGAGTAGAGGCACTATAGCAACAAGCCTCTTGAATTTTTGGTGCATTTCATTGGTGACCAAAGCTGCCACAAGCCCATAATTGATCTACCAAAATTTAGCATCATCACTCTTTGGTATCTAGACTAAATGCCCATGAGCGCATAAACAAAATAACTAGAGACCAATAGAACAAAAACCTCAAACAATTGTTTGCAACCAACTGCTAGTTGCAGGACCATTTTTTATAACACCACACTTTGGGTTTCTGTTTTGGCCAATTTAGCCTGGCTATACGACTCCAAGTTTTGCTATGCCTCTTGCTTTACTTCTTTCCTTATCTATATACATGGAAATATGAGCATAAATGGGATTAATAAGGCAAACTAACAAGTTAAGAAACAAGCATGCTGCCCTAAACTAGTACATCCAAATTTTAAATTGTTCTTAGAACTATAGTGAACTCACAAAATTTGACTATAAATAGATGTTTAGCTTTATCAATAATTCATTTGGTGATGAGGACATCCTAACTCATCATGATCCATCAAGTGTCAACCATTCACTATAGAACATAGAAGATACAAACTAAGGATCACTCACACAAAGTCGTGCCAAGAAACTATAACAGAAAGTGAATTCATTCCTAACTGAAATTATCTGTGATATGACTGAGGATGTTATTACCTAAATGATATACATATGTCTTACTAAGGTTGACACAAGGAGCTACTGCTGAACGAGAGGACACGCAAGCTGAACTAGTACACCACCTGGCTAACAGCACAGATCGGCTAAAAGAAACAGTCATAACTCTTGATTCTCTAAAGCTTTGGAGGTCCATAAACATATTTTTTGAAAACCTCATTAAGTCTAGTTTCTGTTGCCTCTAAACTAGACTAATTTGGACATACCAATAATGAGATTTGACTAGTTTATTGTAGATTGGTCATAAGGGCAACAATCTTCTTGAGAAATTATCGTGGTGCATGTTATACATGGTTGGAAAGGTAATCAAGTTAACTTTCCAATTCAACAAACGACTCCTCTTTTGGACTTTCCAATAAAGAGTTATGACTAGATTAGTTGAGATTGCTCAGAAGGCTAGCCGTTGCACAAAATTCCGTAGAATTCCATCTCGTGGAGGACTTTCGCCACCTCAAAAGCTCTAAGTTCGTTTCATACCCATCTAAGAGGGTTGTTTCTAATATAAATATTTTTTTTGCCTCTAAGCTATTAAGTTTAGAATCTTTTTGGGGAATTGATAAACTGTATGTCGAGTGTCTTACTCCGTTACTCACATCTTTGTTATCTTCGGTTCTTTAACCTACCATGAAGATCAGGCCACCCTAAAGGAGATTCCTTATCATTTGGGTAATTAACAGGGTACATGATAAATCTTCATATCCTAAATGAAAACTTCGCATCTTAACGCGACAGTTGTTGCCAATTGATAGGAAAAAATCTATATTAAAATAAATATACATTAATATTCTACTATTTAAAAATGTTATACTAAAATCTTCAAGCCACAGAGAGGCAATGATGCGGCCAGTTCCAGGTGACCAAATATGTTGGTTCTGAACATAAAAGTATGAAACTAGGCTCTGTTTAGTTCCCCATCCAAAATTTTTTCATCCATCCCATCGAATCTTTGGACACATGCATGGAACATTAAATATATATAAAAAATAAACTAATTATACAGTTTGGTTAAAAATCACAAGACGAATCTTTTAAGCCTAGTTAGTCCATGATTAGCCTTAAGTGCTACAGTAACCCACATGTGCTAATGACAGATTAATTATGCTTAATAGATTTTTCTTGCAGTTTCCAGACGAGTTATGTAATTTATTTTTTTATTAGTTTCTAAAAACCCCTCCCGATATTCTTCCGACATATCCGATGTGACATCCAAAAATTTTTCATCTTCACTCTAAACAGGCCCTAGTCATCATGATGATAGTTCGAAATGATGGTTGAGATTATAGGAACACGCATTTGGAGGTGAGCATTGAAGAGATATTCGGATGAGGTTGTAAGTTAGATCACGTATGAGCTCTACTTTTTAGTCATAGAATAGTATTTTTCTCTTATAAATAAATCAGTATCAAAATAGAGATACACCTTAAACGAAAAAAACAAGAAAATTCACGTTTTTAAAATATAGACATTTTTCAAAACATAGAATATAAGAACGGAAATATGGATCATATTCCTCACTGATAAGCATCCTCGTACCCATGAAACCCGACAGGGATGATGTGCCTACCTTTTAGATCTCCATGACGTGAGACCCTCCCTCCTCATCAAAACTACTTGATTTCAGTAATAATATTTCCCTCGTTGCACTTTACTTTAAGATTTGCAAATTTTATTTAAAATATCACTAGAGTTTTTTAAAAAAAAATAGCCTAGAATGTTTCAACATGTAGTTTCAAAGGTCATCACAATGGTCATCAACTATAAACCTAGGACTTGTTTAGTTCAAAAAAATTTACAAAATGGACACTATATAGTACTTTCGTTTGTATTTGACAAATATTATTCAATTATGGACTAACTAGGCTTTAAAGATTTGTCTCGCATATTACAGGTAAACGTGTAATGAGTTATTTTTTATCTATATTTAATGCTTCATGCATGTGCCGCAAGATTCTATGTGACGGGAAATTAAAAAATTTTGCAAAATTTTTTAGGAACTAAACAAGGCCCTGATGAAATTCTGCGAAACTTCTAAGGCCTGTGTTCAGTTTTCAAAAAATTTTAAGATTTTCCGTCACATCGAATCTTTAGTCGTATGCACGAAGCGTTAAATATAGATAAAAGAAATAACTAATTGTATAGTTTGCTTGTAATTTGTGAGACGAATCTTTTGAGCCTAGTCAGGTCATAATTAGATAATAATTACTAAATACAAACAAAAGTGCTACAGTAGCTAAAACCAAAATTTTTCCAAAACTGAACAAGGTCTAAATACTACTCCCTTCATCCCAAAAAAATGATGTTCTAGGATTCAAAATTTATCCCCAAAAAATAATCTTATGGGATTCAAACCTCATGCATGCATAATCTGGCGCGTTAATCTCGTGCATGTATAAGTAAATCGAAATATATTTGATCTACCTTGTGTTGGGAATATGCCCTAGAGGTAATCATAGAGATGATGATATTACGATTGTATCCATGACATATATTATGAGTTCAGTGAATATCCATTATAGACAAACTTGTATTGATTAACAATTATGTGAATTGTTTGTGAAAATCTTTTACTTGTATGGTTATTCTAAAGTTATCCCTGATCAGAGTTCATGTAAGGATACACATGAACACTAGGTTAGCACATGTATTAGTTGATGACTTTGTTTCACAAGTCATAGACATAGAGATGTCAAACTAATAATATGGGCACATGTATGACATGAGGCTGGACTCACCCAACATGAGATGTTCTTATAATCTCTTTATACATCATGTACGTTATGTCCTTAGACCTGAGATTGCCGTATGTTCTCAAGATGTGAAACCACCTACTTAGGGACTATTAAACGCTACTCCCTTACAGGGTAGTTATAAAGGTGGTCTTCGGGTTTATCGGGGAACATGCTGTGAGACATAGATAAACAAGATGAAACTTGCCCCTCTCTATGTGAGAGATATCACTGGATCACTCAAGTGATTGGATCAACAAATGCATGGTCGTGCTTGGGTTAAGTGTAACCCACGAGTTGGACCAAATATCGTGTGGCAAGGGAATAACATGTATATGTATGTAGTGGTTCGTCTGATATGATCTTTGCGTACGTATAGGAGTTGTCACGCCTTGCTAGAGGCCGCTGTCAACTATTGGGCGAGTAGGAGTACTCGGCCCATTTCTATATGCACGTGAACCCATAGGATCGCACGCTTAAGGGGTTGGAAACCTAATTCGGGTTGGACCCGAATTAGACAAGGCTTAGGGTTTCTAATTGGGCCCCCGACTCGGGGCTAATTGGAGGACGCCTATATAAGAGAGGGAGGGGGCGCGGCCAGGGTTAATCCCACGCCATCAGGCAGTCGTCGCCGCTCACCCACGCTCGCGCCTTTTGCTCCTCGCGGACCTAGCAGTCCGGAGGCGTAACGCTTTTTCCCCGCACGTGTGGGATACCTCGGAGGTGCTGCATCTGGAGCACAAGGACGAACCGCGGGAGAGGGATTGGTGTGGTGGACGACCACACAACTGCACGACACTGCCACTACGCGCACAGCTACACCGAGTCGCTTCCGCTGCATCTGCGCGTCTAGTGGTAATCCCGTAATCTATAACTTGCAGTTGATCATTGTTTATGAGGTCGAAATTTTTGTTTCCTAGCTAGCGTAGCGTCCTCATAATCCATCACCTTGTACATGCAACTCAACTATTTATGGGTATATGTGTCTTTTTCATCCATCTTTAACTTGTCACCTTTTTCATCCATCTTTAATTTGTCACAAAATTCCTAGGAAGGGAGGGAGTGCCACTTAGCTCCTCCGTAAAGCAAGCCTAACTAACTAAGAGCACCTTCAAAAGTAACTAATCAGTTTAGCAAGTTAACAAAAGAAATAGCAAACTTAATTCTTTTTTTTCTCCGAACGTCTCCTATAATAACTTTCTAAAGTTACAGTAGAGCCTACATTTAATGATTTTTGGTTTATTATATTGTTCATAATAAATTAAAAAATATATCTTTTGCCGAGACCGCACTAAAATGAGCACTAGCTGCGTATGATCAGCAATGCGTGCCTAGCTTCCATACCTTCCGACCAATAATACAAGTGATGAGCATATATAAAAATAGCAGGCTATGCACATGTAAAGGCAGCATGCCATACTTTTGAACCAAGGCCTTGTTTAGTTCCTAAAATATTTTGCAAAATTTTTCACATTCCTCGTCACATCGAATCTTGCGGCACATGCATAGAACACTAAATATAGATAAAAGAAATAATTAATTACACAATTTACCTGTAATTTACGAGACAAATCTTTTGAGCCTAGTTAGTCCATAATTAGACAATATTTGTCAAATACAAACAAAAATACCACTGTTCATATTTTGCAAAAAAAATTTGAAAGTAAACAAGGCCCAAAGATCAATAACATCCGCAGACGCAAGCACAAAGCGATAGCATTAACGTATAGGGCGGTGGTAATAGAGGCCGGTACATACCAACGACGGTCGGACAAATGATTGTACGAGAAATGACGTGAAAATAGGTCGATGGAGGAGAGATAAAAAGTTCTCTCGACTTTGAAAATTTATGAGTTGAGAAGGTTATCTGACAACTTTTTATTTTTAAAAAGCTATTTTACTAAACTATTGGAGGAAGCTTTTTTTCTCTTTTTATTAAAATACTAGCAAAAGTGCCCGTGCGTTGCAACGGGATAAAACATACTACACAACTATATATCTTTTTCCTTTTTTTATAAAATTTGAGTGATTTAAATCTACGCCAGCGACTTCGCTACACCTCTGCTCTGCATGGTCTCTTACCAGCAACTTTATTCTGTTTATGCTCTTCAAATCGAGGACTGGGACTCATCATATGTTGTGCATTGTGGCATACACCACCATGGACTCTGCATGAAGTCCGCCAAACCACTCGCTGGCACGGAGCAGCTGCCCACCAGAATCTCATATTAGAACGCGCAGGCAACCTCTTTTCTTTGCTCCTCGTTGACCAGCTAAATATACAATAGTTTTTCTCTCGTGCAATGCACGAGCATATTTTGCTAGCCTATACTATAGAATTTGTGGGTGTGGCAGGCTTAGGAAGGCTTATGAGTCCCGATCACCTACGCGACCTAATATGTTTTGGAATTGGACTCTGTATCCCGCTAGACAAGAGCTATTCTAACTCGTATAAGCACAGACTATATATAAAGTCTAGGTGGAAGAAACTTTCCACTATCCGACCAAACAAATGGATGGACGAAAATTAGAACCTGAAATTTTGCCTAAAATTATAATTACAAATCTTTTAAAAAGCATACTAATATTCGTCTCTGTGAATCTTAAAATTATAATTACAAATCTTTTACAAACTATAGAACTTATTTTGATGGGTTTGACCATGTTTTACTGGGCCCCTCTAATCAATTTTTTGGTTCTGCCACTGATGGAGTCCCTGGCCCCTGGGTGTAGTAGTTGTTTAATAAATAAACACAAACGAAAATACGAAAAAAAATTCTTTAGCCACGTCTTCTCCTCCCAAAATTTGAAGTTCCAAAATCAGGCATTATCCACGTGGACCCGGAGTCCAAGAGGCAGGAAATCCACATGCAAAATTCGCTACCAATTTTTTATCTCCTCGACGAAAAAAAACAATGCTTCATTTTCCTTCGGAAAGAAAAACGCCTGGGCCTTGGCCTGACGCGGGAAGCTGGCCGGAACCATCCAACTCCGTCGCGTCGTCGCCTTCGTCTCGCGTGCCCACCAAGAACCAAAACGCGAGCCGGCCCGCCTAGAATGCCACGTCCACGGCCCACCCACCTTCTTTTTCTTTTGGATTCGGTTATCTTGTCCCGTACATATTCAAAGAGGGAGAGACGCTGAAATTTTGCCGGTCTTTTTTCACCGAGGAGATGTACACAGAAGCAGGCTGAGGCAGAAGAAAAAAAACGGCAGACTGAAATTTTGCCTCTTTATTAATAGGTATAGATTAAGATAGGGAATTGTTTTACCAAACTACTGGAGATGCTCGACTTATACTTTTGCTTCCTCCACTTCCCTATTTCGTAGATTTCAGATTTTTTTTAATATTGCAACCACTTCATGTAGCGTTCCAATTTTCAAACATTCACCTTTCATGCAGTGCTGAGGCTCGAGCATTCTTGGTGATGAACATGAGGACGTTAAACTCCCTTTGCTCTCCATGGAAAAAAACCATCATTTGATGCCCTGCGATGCACTCAGTTGACACTCGCTCATGTGTGGAGGAGCGCAAACCAGCCTTAAGTTTGTGCAAATGGTTTTCAAAACGTTGTTTTGCTGTAGTTTTCAAATTAGTTGTAGTTCTACGAATTTTTTTTGTCTCCACTGCTAACCTGGCTGATCTGAACCGTTGGCTTTCAATCGGATCGTCCGCTGTCCCCTGCTATCCACAATATTATCCCCGCCCTCCTCTTCCTCCGAAGGCCACTCGACTCCATGCCTCCCCTCCCCGCCGCGGCCATGGCCACCGCGACGCTGCCCCTCCGCCTCCTCCCCTCCAAAACGCTGACCCTCTCCACTCTCGCCTCCGCGCGCCGCTCCCTCTCCGTCGCCGCCGTGGAGCCCCGGCGCTGGCGCCTCCGAGCGGCCGCTGAGGAGGCGCCTGAGGCCGTGGAGGTTGAGTTCGTGGAGGCCGAGGAGGAACCCGCGGTACCGGAGCCCGTCGAGGCGCAGCTCGCCGCCGCGGGGGCCGGGAAGGACGCCGACATCTTCGCTGTTGTCATGGTGGGTTGGCTCCCTCTGGCACTTCCAACGATGCAATTTTGGACTGGATTACGAGAAAAATGATATATCCTCATTTATGCTGCATTACCTGTAATGTTAGGCATTTCTTACATTGCATGGAAAATGGCTAGGATGGTGGTGTGAGTACTACCAGTAATGCTCGATCACACAGTGCTTGCGTAGTGATGCTGACAATTGCAGGGCTTCAGATTATTTACTAGTAGCCTTGCATTGACTGATTTTTACCATTTTTTTTTTCAAAATGCTGAAATATGCAAGAATGTATCTCGTAACAGGCAATTGTTTGTGTGTTCTTGTCCGAATAAGCAATTTGAAAAAAAGAAATGACTGAAGACATATATTCTGAGTTTCTGACTGCTTTCCTTTATTACAGATTGGTTCAAGACAATACATTGTGATGCCGGGCAGGTACATATACACACAGAGGCTGAAAGGCGCCAATGTCAATGATCAGGTTTGGTGATTCACCTCTCTGCATACTCCAAGCTGATAGTGTAGGTTGTGAGATGTTGTATTGTTTCTGCCGTGGAATTCTTTTGATATGGAAGTCATTTGGAGAATCTTCTGCTTATCTTGATGCATTTGTATCCTTGTAGAAGCGATTGTTCATTAAATATTTCCTTAAGATCTTGCAAAACTATTACCTATACATCCTTCTCTCTAGATGTCTTGCTGTTATGGTGGATAGGGTAATTTCTCATTGCAGATTTTTGTATGTTGGGAGCATACAGAAAAGCCACCATTGTCCTCTAGTCTGTAGTTTTCGTCTGCTCAGTCCTAGATAGTATATCCAAATGATACGATGCATCTGGTGTAAATGACTAAATGCATAGACATTTCCACCATGATGGTACTATCAGCTCTGGTTTTGTTATGGACGAGGTGTATTTGGGATAACTAGGCCTTATGCTTTGCCAAGAGCTTTGGGATAATTAGGCCTTATGCTTTGCCAAGAGCTTGAGAGATTGAGGGAGACTAGAATTGTTTCTTCATAATTCATTGCTTGCTTTCCATTATGCCCCATGGGCTGAATATAAAAGGTACATAGGACTAACACTTCTTGTGCCTAGACAATATGGTACTATTCCTATAGACAAATAACTAAGAGAGACACTAATTAACACTAATGGGCTTGTATTTGGGATAACTAGGACTTATGCTTTGCCAAGAGCTTTGGGATAATTAGGCCTTATGCTTTGCCAAGAGCTTGAGAGATTGAGGGAGACTAGAATTGTTTCTTCATAATTCATTGCTTGCTTTCCATTATGCCCCATGGGCTGAATATAAAAGGTACATAGGACTAACACTTCTTGTGCCTAGACAATATGGTACTATTCCTATAGACAAATAACTAAGAGAGACACTAATTAACACTAATGGGCTTAAGGCCCAACTACGACACTTGCGCCTTACGGCGCCCCTCTTTATGCCCATGACAGGTTTTGTGCATAGTCACATAAAACAGGGTCGAAGGCATCGACCCTCAACCCAGGAATGTCGACCCTGACCCAGGTATGCAGGGTAATTTTTGACCCTGCAGTGTTAAAACCTCTCACAAGTAGCATACCACGTTCTTCAACCTTGTTGACTTGGGAACTTTGTGGCCATGGTTTTATGTTTGTTGCTGGACTGATTACCTGAGTCAATATGATGCAGTATTAGTCATCTGACTAATCATGATTAGTCGGCCTAATCGGTTGTTTGAACTCGATTAGGGGCACTGGGGTGATTAGGTTGACTAGGTTCCTAGTCGTCTGGTCAGTCGACAACAATCATGATTAGTCGTCCGATTATATAAGGGATGACCAGGCTGGTCGATGTCATTGGGTGGGCCTAAGCAATTGGGGTTCAAGGTAAGTTACTGGGCTGCCAATTTGGCCCAGTACACCCAGACAGGAGCAGCCGCCAGAAATCAAGCTGCTACATGCCCTCCACTCCGGGGCTTCAAGCTGCAGCAGCCAGGGGGGCTGGATCCCCTTCCCTGCCTCCACCAGTGTCAAATCCCTTCCTCAGTCTGCTGCTGGTCCCCTTCCCTCCTCTGCTGATGCCATTTTACAAGTACTGCGGCTCGGTGGCTCCCTCATCCAAGCTGCCCCTGGCCTTGTTGTAGCTGCTGTCTCGGCAGCTCCTGCAGTCCTGCTCCAGGGACTACCAAGATGAGCTCGCCCTTCGACATTGAGTGTGTCCCTCAGATCCTCCATCTTCTTGTTGCCTTGTGCAATTGCCCCCTTAGACTATGCTTGTTGCTGTGCTATGCTCTACTCCTGATCTTGTTCTAGTGCCATCAAAACTCACTAGTATCTGCTGCTCTAGTGCTTTTATACTCTTGTTGATTGCTTTTTATAGTGTATCATATATAGTATATAGGTCCTGGAATATGCAGACTATATGGACCGACTAGGCTCGACTAATCAGTCTTGGTCGACAACTAATCGCGACTAATCACCTGTCGTTGCCATGGCTACTAGGGTCGACTAGGCGATTTACAAACATTTATATGATGGCAAGAAGGAAAAAATATTAAGAGTGGAAGATTTTAGGCGGATATTATGTTTTCTTCATTTGACGTTATGTGGAAAAGCGGTATTAGTTTCTAGGATCACTGGCAACTTTTGTATCATTATTTATTTGATACCAAGTCCATATGCAAAGAATGCACGTTATGTTAAGGAAGATCAGCAGAAAGGATAATGAAATAGGTTTGGGGAAGAAAAGGAGCTAATCGTAATCTACTACAACTGCATTAATTTTAACTCTGTGTGCTAGAACAAATTATGTAATGCCAAAACAGTGATACTGATACATATTGTCATAGGACATTTTGTAATCATTTGATGTGATATTCATGTAGTACTAGAAGCAAAAGAATTGTTAATCTGTAATTATAGTAACGTTTTAAATTGCAGGTGCTGTGCAAAATTGTAGTTTTCTCTTTGAATCTTTTTGTATTTGTTTGTGATGCACTTGTATGTTGTAGCAAATACATTACCTATCCTTGATATAAACTAATTAATATGTCCTGGGGAGCCTGTTCGGTGCGTCTGTTCCAGTGTATGTATTAGCCTCATTTAGTCGCCCATTATTTTGTATTTTGTAGAAATTTTCACTCATCAATAATTCTTGATTTACAGATCATATTAAACAAGGTGCTACTGGTGTCAACTAGAGAAAAAGCTTACATTGGCATGCCAGTGGTGACCAATGCTGCTGTTCATGCAGTGGTTGAAGAACAGGTACATCTTCTGCATGTTGTTGGATAAATGATGGACACAGAGTTCTCACTGGTTTCTAAAGTATAAACCCATTATTTGATCCACAGGGACGGGATGATAAAGTTATAGTCTTCAAGTACAAGAAGAAGAAGAAATACCAGAGGAAACTTGGTCATAGACAGGTACACTTGCAGTAACATCCTCAATTCCTAATGAAAGTTGGAAGCAAATGACAGCAACTGAATTGGAATTTACATGTTATATACTTCAAGATGGACTGAATTCTGCATTTACAATTTTCTTTTATTTTGTAGCCAAACACAAGGTTAAGAATCACAGGAATAAGTGGATATGAAGAGTACCCTGCTGATCCAATACTTGACCCTGCTGCAGCTTAAGCTAAATTGTAAGTTATGTAGTTACAAAAACGGCTGGTAGTACAGTAGCATGCAAAATTTTGTTCTTCTTTTTTACTTTTCTTTGGTCGGGAAGGAACACTTTTCAGCAAAATGTACCTTGTTTTTGTGTTCCAAATGCTGCCAGTCAACCAGTGGTTCCATCCTCCATTTGTTCCATCTGCTAGTTCTTTTTCAAATTGTGTATGCTAGCCTATTGTATTACACGACCGCTCCTAAAGAAGAGATTTCTTTTTACTACAAGTTGGACATTTTAGCCTTGATTTGGGCAGTTTGCACGGTACCGTATAAACTTGTTAATTTGGTGGTATTGTATAGATTTGTGCAAACGATGCCATAATACTGAGTGATCATGACAACACGAGTTTAAAGCAATGGGCACAGTTTGTGAAGCAAGCTTGTCCTTAACAAAGGTATCGCTGGCATAAGGAATACTTATAGTTGACACTAGAATCTTTCGACAAGTTTGACTTTTAAATAATTCATAAAATCTCATTGTTGTGTTGGATTTTATTTGGATTTAACTAGCAAAAATGCAATTCCATTTAAGAGTCCGCATTTGAATTTGACTGGCACCAATCCACCATGTTCATTCTGAGGAAGGTTATATACTCTCGTATATATTGTAAAAAAATGAGGGGACCTCATGAGAACGGTGGATAGAGTGCTTGCAGATGTGAAACACTTTTTAAGTAACGAAAGTTTTGCAGACTTGTAGATTTGAGTTCCAAACAAATCAGACATTGTAACTTTGTGAACCGCAGACTATTTGATCAGCGTTTTTAATGATCAAACAGTGCTCGAAACAGATTATGGAAAATATGGTTTATCTTAAGAAAGTAACGCTGCCCAATGGTCTACAGCCCATGAATAAACTATGCAGGCATCTACATCCAGTGGTTGCTTCTACAATCTGTGTTCTATACAATAATCCATCGTCCAACTTCAGACAAATTGGTTCTTGAGAATGCATTTGCCGGAGACCAAAACGCTAGTAGTCAATTTAAGGTCATGGAGGACATCAGCAAGTTACTTTCACTGAATCTACCAGCTCTGGTACATGGTAGATGACTAGATGGTACTACCTGGTTTGTCAAGCGCAGTCAAGCTGGAGTACATCAGAAGTTTTTGGGTAGGTGATTAACCAGACGCCATCAGAAGATTTTTGCTAGGACAGAGTACTAGGGCTCCGTGGGGACTGGGGACATCCATGGGCAACATGGACCCGCGTTTTTTATATCTCTGGAATATCCATGGTAGACCTGGTATATTCTAGCTGCAGGGAAGTACATGAGTGTTTTCTCGTATATTCATTTGGCTCAAAAGTTATGACTGAAAGTATTATTCACTAATTTGTTATGAAAAAAATACTACTAATTGACTGATACGTTTAGCAGATAATATCAAACGAATAGGTATATAGGTCGTCTCTGAAAATTCTGCGTAATCTAAGGCAGAGATCCAGCACCTGCAAGAGTCCAAAGAGCTGTCTGCTCTGCTCTGGACTCTGGACGTCTGGTCTTGCTAGCTGAGTGCGTCTGTAATTTCCGCTGGTTTTTCCTCGTCAGGTCATGGGTAAGAATTTACATTCAACCATTAAACAGTATGTTTCTATCATAATAAATTAGTAAATAGTATTTTTTAATTATGATTTTTGAGTCAAGCAAATAGAGCTCAAAGGCCAATCTTTTTGCCCATGCGCTCGTTTAACCACTCTATATAGTTTACTCGTGGCGACTGCATAGCTCGCGTGGGGATGGTGATGCTACGGCGTGGGTAGATTCCACGTCGGGCGGGAAAACGACAGCGGCCACGGGCCACGGGATCCACTTTTCTTCGTGGACAATTGCGCCGTTGCCGCCCCAACCATTATTGTTTATTATTCGTTGTATAGGTTGAGGCTGTTCATAGCGGCGTGAGTATATTGTCATCATCATCCATTGGCGGTCCTTGTTCTTCTTTTCTATGGTTGATTTGTTCGTTGGTTTTGATACTCTCAGGTCAAATAATGCGCAGCTATCGCAACCTTTTCTCTGAATCTTACTCTCTTCTTATCACTTTTATTCTCAGGCATGCCAACAAATTTAAATTGGATTATTATTAATTTTCATATTAATAACTAGGAATGTAAATGAATCGGATATGGATAAATATCTACAGATATGTAGCTACAATATTCTTGATAAGTCGTACTTTTTTTGCCAGCCAGTAATGTTTTTTCTCTTATAATAAATCAGCCAATGTAAATGAATTGGATATGACTTTTCAGATCAGCGAACAGGCTAGATTCGTATACTGCCAATTGTGTTGAATTTTTTTTTTTGAACCAAGGAGCTTTTTCTCTCTGTTCCCAAGGGATGAAAACGATACGGATATTTTTCCGACCGTATTCGAGACCGAATTCGTTCAGAGGGGTTCAAATCTGTCCATATCCGAGTCCGAATATTCAACATCTGATACCGTATCCGTATCCAAATACTTAAATCGTATGTTTATGATGTCGACGTCCAATCTATCTTATTCGACATGATTGACATTATCCGTATTCGAATCCGAATCCGACCAAAAATATAAAAAAACAAATATAATATCGGTGATAATCGTCTGTATCCGATCTGTTTTCATCCCTATTTCTCATCCACAGTGCATACGAAATACAGCGGACGGCTGGATAGAACCCCGGGGGCCAAGCGCACGGCCTTTGGCTTCATGTTGCTGACCAAATGAGCACACGCTCGTTCCCACCAATTGTGTTGAATTAAATATAACGTAATATCAGTATCATGTATGTCTGAATTTGAGTATTTCGCTACGGATATGGAGCATCATGTATATCTGAATTTGAATATTTCATTTATAGATACGGTACGGATGAATATATGTACCTGAATATGGTAGGTACGGATACTGAAGCATTTCTTCTTTGGTCAGACAGTTGATAATCCAACAATCGTCACCCAAAATACAAGACTCATTTATCTTTTAGGTAGCGTTACAGGTAAAAGGTTTCATACATATTTTTAGTCTTCTCCAACAACAAGACTTAAAAAGACAACACTCTCTGCAAATGAGTCTCGAGGAGAGAGAATACCCAAATTTGGGTTATGCCTATCCTGATACCCAAAATGGATCTTCTGTATGGGTACTCTGTTGGAGACTATAGGTATTGTGCTGCAGACCCATTTTAGATTTGGGTTCCCAAATGAGTCTTCTGTTGGAGATAGCCTAAGAGACATATCCATATAGGTTACACCTCTATCGGTAAGTAAAAATTTAAAAATCTATTTGCTTGAGATTATCTGTTGAATCTATCACTCATAATAAATCATCGAACAATATTTTCAACTATATTTTTTCAGACAAACGAACAAACACTGTCCAAATGCAACGAACCTACCACACAACAAAAGCTTCTTTTTGTGTGTGTGAGAGAGAGAGAGGGAGAGGGGAGGGGGAGGGGAGAGAACACAGCAAAAGCTCCTGCATTTGGCATTTCCGAGCATCTTCATTGCCGGATCCGACCCCAACAGATTAAAGAAAACATCCTCCGGCGACTCAGGCGCCACCATCATCGAAAAGCTCCAAAAATGTCGCACCTCGTCATAGCACTGATCAGCCTCTTTGTTGTAAAAAAAAACAACCTTTGGTGCGCAAGCTAATATAATGCGACGTAACATGGATATCTAGAGTTTATAGACCTAACAGAGCGAATGGTTCAACCCAACTTGGGCCATAAAAGACGCGACGCCGCCATGCTTAGGACTTGTTTAGTTCACCCCGAAAACCAAAAAAAATTTAAAATTTCCCGTCACATCGAATCTTTTAGCATATGCATAAAGCATTAAATATAGACAAAAAATAAAAACTAATTGCACAGTTTACCAGTAAATCGCGAGATGAATCTTTTGATCCTAGTTAGTCCATAATTGAATAATATTTACCACAAACAAACGAAAGTGCTACAATAGCGAAATCCAAAATCTTTTCGCATCTAAACAAGGCCTTAGCGAGACTCGCCGATTCCAACTAGGACGCGATGCATGACAACGTTGTTTAGTTTAGTTTATGTAGTACTACTTAGTAATAGTCGAATCATAGACTAATTAGGTTTAAAAGATTTATCTCGCAAATTTTTATTTTTAACTATATTTAATATTTTATGCATGTGCTATAAAATTTAACGTGACAAGAAATTTTGAAAAAAAAATAGTTTTTATATGAACTAGATAAGGCCAAAATAGTAGTAAATGACATGGAAATGCAACGCAGCAAGCAAAGACAAGACACCTGGTTGGTTGGTGCAGTAATTCCCAATTTTCATCGCTCCCCGGACATTGGACGATTTCTCTACTTGTTTTTCGCGACCACAAGGAGAAGTTTGCTTCCTTCGATTGTTTTGTTTATTTAAATTTAAAAATTGCATTGTTGACGCAGACCGCCCCTGGTGAAAATAAAAATAAAAATAAAAATAAAAATAAAAATAAAAATAAAAATAAAAATAAAAATAAAAATAAAATACCGGAACCCAGCGCTCCTATTGGGCGAGTGAGGTCAGGTGATGATGGAGTCATGGAGATCGTCGGGGACGGGGACGGAGGCCGACACGTCAGCCGGGACCCACTCCGTCCCACTCCTGGCAAAAAAAAAAAAAAAAAAACCAACGGCACCAGGATGGAGACGGCGATGGCGACACGGACGCCGCCGCCGCGGCCGCCGCGACCACACCTCGCTCGCGGCGCCCCCGTGGGGCCCACGCAGGCAGGCCACCGCCCACAGCGGGTGCGGGTGCGGGTCGCGTCACCAGTGACGGGCCGCGTTCCACGTCCTGCTGCCGCGATCCGTCCCGGGTGGATAGACACCCCACTGACGTGCGGGGCAAGGTGGTTCCTTGGACCCACGCGTCCGTGGGTGGGTGCGAGGAGGTGGGCGGTGGCGTGAGGTGTGCCGCCGACCCGCAACAGAGGCATGCGGCGCACGCACTTGCACAGACAGGAAGGCGGCCACGGGGTTCTTCCGAGCGGCTTCGTTTTCGGCGACTCGCCTTTTTTTTTGCTGTGAGATCCCTGACGGGTGTCGGATTTGCGGACCAGGACATCCACAGATTCTCTTTTCTTCTAGCCCCACGCATATTTTTTTTAAAAAAAAAATATTCTCCCTTACTTTCAGTTACAGATTTAACATCAATTAAACATCATGTGTATGGAGTCAACTTGCATTTTGGATATGAATCATTGTTTCGAATCTCCGTCGCCTCGTACAATTTTTGTATGCGGGTATATTATTACATGTTTCACCAATATTTTAGAACATCACCCTTTGCCTTTTCTTATACAACCTAAGCTTAGATTGTAAGAATTTGCAAGTTGTAATTCATAATCTACAAGCTAAAATAATATTACTCTCCTGGATGATGTGTGGGTTGATTTTTTTTCCAATAAAGATACTCAAAATAGTATCTTATATCTATATAATATTTATTAACAAAAAACAATGGCTACTACAAAAGATAGTATACAACTTGATACAAAGTAGCACCATAAAAAGAATAATAAAACCTGAAGAACCAATCTTGTTGGAGCCTGAAAATTGCATTTAATACGCAGCAAGAAAAGATACACCGCCAAACCACCCTCGCTAAACAAGGATCTGAAGACTGCTAAAGTCATTTGTCGCTACTAATGAGATCTAGTACTGACTGAAAGAACATTAGCCGAAGAGATCCCTAAGAAATGCAGGCTGTAGTCCTTCACCACTAGAACATAGGCCTTGTTTAGTTCCCAAAAAATTTTGCAAAATTTTTCAGATTCCCCGTCACATCGAATCTTTAAACGCATGCATGGAGTATTAAATATAGATGAAAATAAAAACTAATTGCACAGTTTGGTCGGAATTGACGAGTCGAATCTTTTGAGCCTAGTTAGTCCATGATTGGACAATTTTTGTCAAATACAAACGAAAGCGCTACAGTATCGATTTTGTAAAAAAATTTAGAACTAAACAAGGCAATAGTGTTAAAAAAATAGACCTTCCATAGAATAAAACAAACGGGTCAAACTCACAATGTTTGAAGAGAACCAACATATACGATTTGAACAAACTCTCACGAATCCTTTGCAAAGTGATAGATTATGCATCATCAAGGTAAGGAGAGGCTGATTAAACTCTAGATGAAACAATCAAGTGAGGCTCGCTTGTCTAGTCATCAATGAGGTGACCTAAGGAGAGAGAGAGAAGGGGAGAGAGAGGAGAGAGCAGCAACCACCACCAAGGGAGCTATGGGCGGGGATCAAGACTTTTTTATATACAGCAAAGATAAGTATGAACCGAATTTGCTATAAAGAAAAATACGAAAAACACGCACACCTATGTGAGACTTGTTTTTCTAAAACCTACTCTTTGTTTCTCTTTCTACTTTTAGTTTCTCCTTAGATTTCAATTCCTATGAATTTCCATGAATAGTTCGTGTCCCTTTTTTTTCCCTATGAGCTTGATGTTAGAAAGGCTTCTTCAAAATGGATCAATGTTCAATTAAAATTATTATGGGGTTATTCCCGCTAAAAGCCAAACAAACTTGGCAACAAGTTTTTTTTAATTTAACTTGGGCAGTTCTTAAATTTTTTTAAGATTCCACGTCACATCAAATCTTGTGGCACATGTATGTAGTATTAAATATAGATAAAAAAGATACTCGTAACTGCACAGTTTACTTATAATTTATGAGACGAATCTTTTAAAATTAATTAATCTTTAATTAAACAATAATTATCAAATAAAAACGAAAATAATACATCAAACCCAAAAAATTTCGTGAACTTACAACAAGGCATTGTTTAGATGCGAAAAGATTTTAGATTTCGCTACTGTAGCACTTTCGTTTGTTTGTGGCAAATATTGTTCAATTATGGACTAACTAGGATCAAAAGATTCGTCTCATGATTTATAGGTAAACTGTGTAATTAGTTTTTATTTTTGTCTATATTTAATGCTTCATGCATGTGTCGAAAGATTCGATGTGACGGGAAATCTTGAAAACTTTTTGGTTTTCGGGGTGAACTAAGGCCTTGTTTAGTTCCTTCCCAAAAAATTTTCGCGGCACTGTAACACTTTCGTTTGTTTGTGGTAATTATTGTCCAATCATACACTAACTAGGTTCAAAAGATTCGTCTCGTAAATTTCGACCAAATTGTGCAATTAGTTTTATTTTCGTTTATATTTAATACTTTATGCATGCGTCTAAAGATATGATGTGACGGAAAATCTTGAAAAGTTTTTAGATTTTGGGTGGAAGTAAGAGCATCCCCAACCGTTTTGCATAATTGGTTTGGCAAATGAGGGAGTTTGGCAAGTCTCCAAAAAAAATATGGCAAAGGTGAAAAGAGGCAATCTCCAATGGTTTGGCATTAATCACTTCGCGCCAATTTTTCAATGCTAAGTGTGAACAGGTTTGGCATATATACCAATTCTTCTTCTCTTTTTACCAAGTTAACAAAATTGTAAAGTCTAAATGTCAAACCGTTAGATAAATATTTTTAAGACTTTTTTTGCAAATAGATGAACGCAAATAGGTTGGATGCTCTAAGTTGTCATCGCGCTGCCCAAGGAGACGAAACAGAAAGCGACTTTTCCATTAAAGACCCTTCAGGAATGCCGCAATTTCCTCTCTCCGATCCGGTTGTCAAGCCAAGGCGCTCCCTCACCTCAGCATCTCTCTGCTCCATTTCTCCTCGTCCCTCCCGGCATCGCATCACCGCCTCTCGCTTTCTCCCCTCCTCCCTCCCTCCTGCGCTCCGCCGCGACGCGGACAGCCGAGGCGCGGACGACGGCGACGACGCGACCCCCCCCCCCCCCCTCCTCCGCCGCCTAGGTATCTCATCCGCTCTCCTCCCCTTCCCTCGTGGCGTGCGCCGCCTCTCGGCCGGCGTCGTCGTATTTTACCGAGTACCGACGATTTCGTTTTCGTCCTCGTATCCAAGTTTGCGCGGAAATTTCTCATCTTGTTGCCCCCGCGGTTTCGTCCGTGCTTGCTTTCACGAATTACGATTATTAACTTTAGTTCTTGTCGCGGCCTCGCGGGGTGGGGGGCGGCACCGCTGGTGCTTCTATTTAAGCCTTCGTTGGGAACAAGTTGATCCTTCCCAGCTCCGGCGCAGTGTTCCGGAGAGGTGCAAGGTGGAAGGTTGGTATGGCCCTCTAGTTATATTGTCTTTGTAGTGAGCCCACCCTTCGTTTGCTGGGTTCGTGCGTTTGCCCCTGGAGAACGAACTTGCGAGATCGTTCAGCTGTTAGCTCAACCCGTGTGCTTTGCGGTTGATGAGGTGCGCACACGAAATTGGACACTTGTTAGTGGAGCTGCGTTGCGTCTTTGTTTTTCCTTTTTAATCCGTGGAACCGTTCTGAGCCAGATCTTTGGTGGTGTCTGGGCCTAGGTGAGGAGGAGAGGATCCTGTGAATCGAGCTAGAGCTTCTGTCTCATTTTGGGGGCTCGTGTATGCACAGAGGAGATTTTCAATTCGTTGTCTTAGTGAAATCACGCATATTCCCTCCTACCTTGGGATAGAGTCTGCTTCTGAACTGTGAATTCCCATCCATTATTTACTTGCTTTGTGTGGCGAAGGTGTAGAAGAGTTGTGCTTGATAAAAAATCTTTGATCTTAATGACTAGAAAGTTGCATCTTTGAATAATATATATCTTTGGAACAAGAATGTTGGTTTCAGCTTAGCTCCCTAGTTGGATCACCTGTAGTCTTGGTATCCACTAATGTTCGTACGTTTTCTGCAATGGAAAGAAAGCTGCAGGATTGGAGGGGATAGAGGGGGATTAATCCCCTACAAGTCAAAACCCCCCATCAAACCCCTCCAATCACTTTGATTTTGGGATCAAACGAACAAGGGAGACTGGTTTCCCTTTGCAAGTTCAATGGAGTAAAAAGCTCTGCTTATTTGACTGTTCCTTTCCAGTGAATATTCTGACCTCCTCTCTCATAATTTAAAATATGTTCAATATCTTTCTTTGCTGTTGCTTTTTCTCACGAAAGGCATACGGCGGGTGTCATTAGGCATCATTTAAAATATTCTTGATGGTTTTGTCTGGTGAACTGAAACCAAGTTCCATTTTGCTTGTTGGGATTGAGATGAACCTAGAATATTGTTGTCCTATATTTAATATTGTTGTCCTATATTTAATATGGTCTGTCTCTAAAAATATAACCCAGCCCTATAGACCCACTTCAGATATATTCTGGTTCTTACTTTTTGCAGTGATCGAGACATGTTAATATTCCCGTTCCTGATCCAAAGTGGCAAAACTGTGGCATGCATGATGAGATTTTGGCTTCTGTGTTCATTTTGCAGGCACATTTGCTGGGAATTTGGGCAATCAGCTTTTAAGTAATTGTGGTCTACTGCTGTTTGATTATTATTGGTAAGGCTCATAAGCTTCAAATTCTGCCACTTTTAGGGAAGAAACTTAGTCCCTACTTAGTATATGCTGTGCAACGGTTTATGGTGCCTGTGGGTTTTGTTTTGTTCTTATCAGGTAGCACTTGGCCACTTCACTTCCTGTAAATTTTTGGAAGTTAAAATTATCTGATCTTAGGTGGAATGGATGAAAGATCTAACCATAACTTGCCATCGGTAGTTGATCTTTACGGTGGCCCATTCTGGACACCAGTGCCTCCTTTTGAACGCTGGTGAGGAAATAGAGATCTCCTGTGGGAGAAAAAAGGAAGTAGAGATCAGCGGCCAATGGTGGTGTTCGCAGTGGCCTTCCTGTCACTTGCAGCACCACTTAGATCGGGTCCTAGGAGATTTGTTAGGCTAGCTAATCCCCTAGGAACATTGATTCCCTTGGGTGTGAGCCGTCCCTCGAATGGCACTGTGTGATGGGGGCCAGCCATCGGTCGGTTCAGGGTGCCCTTGATTGCGGCATATACAGGAGCTATGCGCTCCCCTTGACCGGGCTGGAGCAACAGTCTGAGCATCTGAGCCCGAGATCATTTTTCCAACACAAATTAGCAGTGATTCAACTCTTAGCAGTATGATCTCATATGGAACATTTGTCGTACATTTGGAATTCAGTTGTTTAGCTTTGAACTTTTCTTTGTCATAACATTGCATGCTGTGTTTAAGAGCTCCCAACTATTTAGACCACACTATGGCCGTTGTCTCTTGCTCTATTTTCTGGGCATGATTGAACTCCTCAATCTTGTTAATTATTTTGGCTATGTAGTATGACTTCCATCCTGACCTCTTATTGTTGAACTCTGGTTGAGCAGTAAGAATGTAAGATTGTGTTTTTGCATACAAGATTTTCTCCCTTCTATTCTTGTCAATGACATATATGAAAAATCAACATTGATTACAGATATGGAACTGAATGCACTGTGATACCCAATTTCTTTTCAGCTGTATCACGTGTCTCTGTTTGTTGCATATTTCTTACAGTCTTTATACATTATTTTCTTGTCTTCACAATTATTTTAACTCAATGAGAACTGATCACATCTGTGTTCTGTTCACTTCATGCAGAGATTCACTCATTTGGTTGGATGAGAGTTCTGGCTGGAGACTTACAAGTTTAGCACTGTTGTCGGCTTGTGATTAAATAGCATCACTTCACATACAACACTGGATAATGGATCGTAGGGATACTTCAGGGTTTGTTAGTGGAGGGTGCAAAAATAATGAAGCCTACTAATTTCTCTAGATCTTCTAACTTGGTAGCTTTGTTGACAATTATTTAACCCAGAAGTGAGGCCAGCTGGTACTTCCCATAAAGTTTGGTTACTCTAGGAGCAATGGAACACAGGCACGGGCGTTCAGCATTCAATATAAGTTTCTCAAATCCAAATGGCTTTGCGTATCAGTGCACTGCCATTCCAGCCATCAGTTATCCAGCAGCTGGTTCTAGCCAACTTCATGTGCTAGCTCCTAGAGGTTGCAAGAGAAAGTGGACTGAGTTGGCTCTAGGTCTGGGTGACTCATCAAGCTCAGACAGCAGCAAGCAGAGCATGGGTACTGGCTACACTGTTTCTTCTGCCAAGGGAAGCGATGATGTCTCATGTATGGACTACGACATAAGTTTTCAGTTATCTCTTGGCAATGAAGGTACTTCCAAGCTGCATAAACAGGCTTGTGATTCTAAAAGGACTATGGAGAAGCCTCGGTTGGATCTTAAGTTATCTTTGGCTCCATCTCAGTCCGATGTAACTGATGCAGATCTAATTAGAAGCAGTGCACCTCAGGACATGTTTGTGCACCCGTACTTGGTGTCCTCAGTACCAACAGTTGATGAAGGATCTACATCTGCTCGACATTCATCTGGAGGCATGGTGGGTTCCTTTCTTAACCGGGCAGGGATTTCTCTGAGTCAAGCGTTCCCAGCTAACTCTAATCAGGTTCAAGGTCCAGCTCCTTCAGCACCAACAGTGCTCCAACTGCCAAAAAGTTCAGCTGCCTCTTCTTCTGGGTTTGCCCGTTCACAGCAACGCAACAGTAGCACAAAAATTTGTTCAGAGCCAGGTTGTGCAAAAGGAGCCAGGGGTTCATCTGGGCGGTGCATTGCCCATGGTGGGGGTAGAAGGTGCCAAAAGGAAGGCTGCAACAAAGGAGCTGAGGGCAAGACCATCTTCTGTAAAGCCCACGGAGGGGGGAAGCGCTGTGAACACCTTGGATGTACCAAAAGTGCCGAAGGCCGGACTGATTTCTGCATAGCCCATGGCGGCGGGCGGCGTTGCAGTCACGAAGGGTGCAAAAGGGCAGCACGAGGCAAATCGGGCCTCTGTATCAAGCATGGTGGTGGGAAGAGGTGCCAAAAGCCAAACTGCACAAAGAGCGCCGAAGGGCGGTCAGGCATGTGTATTGCTCATGGTGGCGGGCGGCGCTGTCAGTATGCTGGGTGCGGGAAGGGAGCTCAGGGCAGCACCAATTTCTGCAAAGCCCACGGTGGTGGCAAGAGATGCACACACCCTGACTGTTCCAAGGGTGCCGAGGGAAGCACGCCGTTCTGTAAAGCTCATGGAGGCGGCAAGCGTTGTTCAGCCGACGGCTGCACAAAGAGCGTGCATGGTGGTACCCAGTTCTGCGTCGCGCATGGAGGTGGGAAGAGGTGCGCGGTAGAAGGATGCAGGAAGAGCGCAAGAGGCAGGACGGACCGCTGCGTTGGCCACGGTGGGGGCAAGCGATGCCACTCTGCTGGCTGTGGAAAGAGTGCACAAGGAAGCACCGATTTCTGCAAGTCACACGGTGGAGGCAGGCGCTGCTCATGGGGACATCCGGGCTCAGACCTTGGATCTGGCAGCGCTGCTTGTGACCGTCTGGCAAGAGGCAAAAAGGGTTTATGTGATCGACACAACCCGCTGGTGGATGACAACAGTGTCCATGGGGGTGCGTCTTTTGGTGGTTTCAGCATCGTCAGTGCTGCTCTTTCTGAGGGAGATGGTTCTCCTGTCACCGAAACAAGCATGCGCAGCTTCTTCATGCACACGGTGGAGGCTCCTCGCCATGTGGCGGCCTCAGCCCATGAAGGCCGGGTGCATGGCGGGAACTTTATGCCCATCATGCTTGACGGTGGTGTGGGACTTGGGAAGAAGCCGGCTAACAACGCTGATGCCAGTACCTCTGCTCCTCGCTACTGGAAAAATATGGAGAAAGCGTATGGCTCTGCGCAGCGCAACTGGCTGTAATGGCAGAGTTCATGGCCTGCCCCCGCCATCTCGATATCCTCCTGCGTTCAAGTATCTCCCGTACCCTCTGGTCTGGTGTGAAATCTATTATGCGTGGTATGATCCGTTTGTGTGTACTGATTGGTCAGGACTTGTTTGCTAGTGTGGACGTTGTGGTTGTTTGTGCTTTGTAATATCTGTCTCGTCGAACATACCTAGTAACACAATAGCTGTGTGAATGAATTGTGCGAAAGGAGCCCCTCACCATGATTTATATAAATAAAAGAGGAGGTTGCATCAGTCGGTGTAATCGAAGTGTGGATTATATAGGTACTGCTTTCATGGACTTTTATGCTTTTTTTCCCATTTATATGTATTTTATATGCCTGTTATGAATCGTGGTATGATCCCCGGGAAGTATCGTTCGGTGCTTTCAGTATCATCAACAATGGTCTTTCTAATCATTAAAAAAAAAGGTCTTTCCGAGGGATCGTCCTGCAAGGCCCAAGCACCGAAACAAAGGTTGCGTGTGTTTGTGGGCCTCTGCTGTGTACTCCTTAAAAAAATTGGAAAAGCCTTCTAGCTCTGCACCGCGCAGCGCACGCATGCTGATTGGTTCTCTGAAAAAAAACGCATGCTGATTGGTCAGGACTCAGGAGTCAGGACTAATTTGCTACTGTGGTCAATAGTATAAGCTATTTTTTTAAAACATGAATAGTCTTATGGCATTCTCACATAATCTTGAAATATGTGGTTGCTTGTGCTCGTCTTGTCACTTAACTATTCCATCTATCCTGCTCTGCTTCACGTTTTTCAGCTCCGCTCCATGTTTTTTAACTAAACGGTTTCAACTCCACGCACTCAGTTCGAGAAAAAAGGGTGAAGTTGTGAGAGCACCTAGAGAGGTACTCCACGAACTCCAGTTTTTTTTTTTGGAGCTGCTCTATAGTGGAGTTTGTGGAGCAGAGTTCGTGGAGCAGTGCCAAACACCCCCTAAATTATAAGTTATTGTAACTTTCTTAAAAAGTCAAAGTATCTTTTACCAAATTTATATAATAAAATAGTAATAATATGATAAATAAGTATCATCAGATTCTTTATTGATTATATTTTCACAATATACCTATTTAATACTATAAATCTTCATAATTCTCTCTATAGTTTAAAATGGAGAGAGTATTTATTACAGTACAGGTGTCACCCTGGCCTACTGACTGTATGCAATTTATTTTTCTGTAAAGTATACTCCTCTGTCTCTTTTAATCTGTCGTTCTCACTTTTCAAAAAATCAAACATATTTTTAGTTTGACTAAATATATAAAATGAAAATATTAATATTTATAGTTATAATTATTATTAGATAGATCATTGAATCTATTTTTACAATAAATTAGTTTGAAGATGTAAGTTTTTTTGCTAATATTTTCTATATAATAAATAAACTAGTAGCGCAAGAAATAATCCTTCGTTGTACACTTTCTATGACGAAGGCGCGGAAGATCTACGATGCTGGGACGTCGACGTCCTCGGCCTCGGAATATCCTTTCCTTGTCCCTTTCCTCGCGGCGCCGTGCCTCCTTGTTTTTACAAATAAATTCACAGGGCGGTTTCGTTTTTGTTTCCCTGCGAAGTTTGCATCGACTTTTTTTGGTTTCTTCTCTTCTCTTTCTTCAGCTGTTGCGAGCTACAAAGTCCGTGGGGCGCCGTATGTTGAAAACTCTTTCCCCATTTCCCGGCCTCCGGTTCCAACGCAAAGAAGTGGTTTCAAACGTGGCCCAACCAAGGCTACTAACTTAATTAGGTATGCGTATGCCGTACTCCTTGCATGCTCTTGTTGATTAGATTAGATAGTACCACTCCTATCCTATTATTATTCTACTAGTACTATCTTGTAGAGAGCCTACCCTTTCTGTCGTTAATTTTGTAACGGACATATATACTTTAGCAAGAGGAATGTCACTGAGATACGTTATTATCGACTACACATCAATACATCATTGAATATACCAGTATATATGTAACGAGTACACAGGGACAATGATTTATGTAAGTCTTATCTTATTTTCTTATACTGACTGCATCATCTCACAAAATAGTTTCAATGGGTTATGTGTATGAGCCGGGCAGACATCTGTCATTTATACTCCATCTGTGCCTAAATAAATATCATTCTTTGTTTTAGTGCCGTAAATTTGACTACATTTGTAAAAGAAATGAGCAACACTTGTATCTTCTAATAAATTTATTATGAAAATAAATATAATGATCTATCTAAATATTAATTTTATAACATAAATGTTTTATAAGACCCCTTAGTTAACATTGCATTTAGTACCTTATGAAAAACATTGACACAAGTTGCTAAATTTATTGCTGCTAGACAGGCTTTGGAGCCTATACGTACGTTCATGACGATGTGTACTGCCTAGGAGATATCGTGATATTTTAACTCCATGTTTCCGCTGCACCTTTCTCCCATAAAACAAGTTTTTATTTTAAGTGAATCGTGCTTGAATACGTAATTCATTAAGAACTGCGCTTGCCCTAAGAATGTTCGTTCTTCTTGTGAACTTAACGTGCCCTGAAAATAAAAAACTTAAGGTCTGTTTAAATCTTCTCCTCCTCTAAACTTTAGAGTTCTAAAAACTTTAGAGTACTTTAGCTCAGTTTAGAGATATAAAGCTTTACTATATGAGGTGGGCTAAATTTTAAAGTTGCATAGACTTTAGACCACTTGTTTGGAGACTTTAGCTCTAAAGTTTAGATCTCTAAAGTTTAGAGGAGGGGATCCAAATAGACTCTAACGAGCAAACTATTTGAAAACTATGATATTACTCCTCATCTCAATTTTTAAGTAAACTTTGGATTAATTGTTTATTTGATCTTTGCTTAATACATGTATATTCACTACTAGTTGTAGATGGCTTCGATCACCACCCACAGGTCCAATGGAGACAAAGCAGGAGACTCTCCAAAAATGCTTGGGGAGATGCTACATTAATATCTGGGGCACCAAGAGCGCCCCTTGTACCAGGGCTTCAAGGAGGTGGTGAATGACCGCGAGGAGTGGCGCGTCGAAGTGTTCGGGTTTGTTTGGCACAGCTCAACTTCACTAATAAAGCTGTTTTTTTAGAAAATAGCTTCATGAGTGACTTTCTAGATAAAGCTGAGCTGTTTTGGAAAAAGTGTTTGGCAAAATAGCTTCACCAGCTACTCATACATAGTTGAGAGAGAGAAATGAGGAAGAAGCTGCAATAAGCTACTTTTTTTCTAGCTTCATACAACTTATGTATTTGTGCGAGGAGGGGAAAAACAGCTTCATCCATGAAACTGTTTTGGAAATAAGTGCTTAGCAAAAAAAAAAAACAGCTCACAACAGCTCATGAAGCTGTTGTGAGCTGTACCAAACATGCCCTTCATCGTCACCCAGAAGCACAAAAAGCCTCTGATCATCGAAGCAGCTTGTAGAAGGTCCACCTTTTTCGCTGGGATCCGGGATGCTGCATGCCAGGCCATGTACCGCCTCCGCAACATGTATGCGGACGACTTGTCTGCTACGCCTTATCACTACTTCCCACGTCGCCGCATCTGCAACACCGAGAAGGAAATCCTCCATTGTTACAAGAAGAAGCACCGTCATGATCATGACACTGTGCTGATCCAGCTGCAGATCAGGTTAACCATGGCCCTCGTTGCGGTTTGCGATGATGCCATGGATGAGCTTAGAGAGGCCCGGTGCAAGGTACGGGAGCTTGAGGATGAGTTGAGGAAGCCACAGGCTCCACGGCACAAGCACAACAAGGCTATCACTGCATCGGCATCGTCACCTCCACCACAGCGCCGTCTCACTGTTGTTGGCGACAGGAAACCCTACCAGATCAGTCCAGGGCACAAGGCCGTCACTGCACCGGCACCAACAGCACGCAAACGCACCAGTGTCGTCGTCGTCGGCAACACTAACAGAAGAGCCTACCTGAGTCTACTACAGAGAAAGCCTGCTCCCTCTCGGAGCTGGAGGGGAGCGGCGGCGCCGCCGGCTCCTTGCGGTCGTCGTCTGGCAAGAGGTTTAGTGAACGAAGACAGCGTATCGTCATGTGGAATTGGTGGTTCCAGTGCCCATCATCAGCTTCCTCAGGGTCAGGGAGGAGATGGATATCGTCCTCCAATTGCAAGCACCCCAAAAAGCTTCTTGATGCACCCGGTCCCGGTCCCGGTGGCGCCGGCGGTGGAGGGTGATCCTCGCCGGGATGGCGCGTCGTCAGCCTCATCATCGTCATCCTTTGAGGGCCGGATGCATGGAAGTAACTTGATGGCGGTGGCGGTGGAGGGTCCTCGCCGGGATGGCGCGGCAGTGGCCTCATCGTCATCCTTTGAGCGCCGGATGCATGGAAGAAAATTGATGGCGTTTATCCTTGACGGTGGTGTGGCCCTTGGAAAGAAGCCCGCCAATGCCGCCAACAACTCTGATGATGGGGAAAACATGGAAAAGCCTTGCAGCTCTGCATGGCGGCGCAGGTTGCTGTAATTTCATCTATATACAATGCCAGACAGAGTTGGTTACTCCCTCCGTCTATGAAAGAATCAATTCATAGAATCCGTGCCAGTCAAATTTTTTAAAGTTTGACTAACTTTATAAAAAAGAGTAACAACATCTATAATATAAAATGCACATTATATTAAAATATATTCTATGATGAATCTAATAATACTAATTTGATACTATAAATCTTAGCATTTTTTTCTAGAAATTTAGTCAAAGTTTAAAAAGTTTGACTTAGGACAACTCTAAAAATTGACTCTTTCGTGGACGGAGGGAGTATATTATATTGGCGGCACAGGCCTCCATCTAGCTCGCACGGCACGGGATATATTTGCTAGCTTGCTCCCCCGGTACAGTCCGTATCATGTACCTCCCATGTGTCCTCTGGTGATTGGTGTGAAATAAATCTATATGTATATCATATATGTATCATGTATGGTGTGATTATTTCAACTGTTAGTGTGTGCTGATTGCTCAGGAGTCAGGACTGCTTTGATTTGCTCTCCTGGACCTTGCGGTCGTGTGTGCTTTTGTAACACTGCATTGGTGTGGTCGCGTATGCTCTGTAACAGCACTAGCTAGTCCTCTATGACCTGTGAAATGAATACTCATCATGTTATAAACAGGGGGATGTTCCATTACTATATACAAGGTGAGTGTGAATTATCGGCAGCGACGAAGCTGGGGACTTGTGGCAGGGGGCTCATTTTTCTCCTTCTTTTTCTTCTTTTCCTTTGCAATAATTGGAAAACCGCATTTTTGCCAATCCTGGAGTATGTTCCAGGATTTGATATGTTAGGCCATCGATTCACAATGATTGCAGGAAATGGAATGAATGTCCCTGAAACAGTGATCAGATGGCAATCATACAGCATGCACTGCTGCTGGATACTGTATATTACTACTAATCCTTGCTGTGGGAAACAAGGGAACATGGAACACGTAGCACGGTTTGTTGATTTGATTCGTGAACGCGACCGCACTGACATGGCATTTGTGGCAGCAAGCTTCTGCTAACCCTGCGCGCCACGTATACACCAGCAGTATGTGGTGCATCTGTGCTGTCTTCCTCGCTAAGCGTAACCCCTATCAACCAGAGATTATTGGGGCCAGAAACGTCGACGACACTTGACCAGAAAGCACATAAACAATCTGAGTGAATATTGGATCAGAAACGACGACAGCACATTCGCGGATCAGAAATCCCTAGCAGAAGCGAACAGGACCAAGGTTTTATTTTCTGTACTCGAAATGATTTCCAAATTAATCGCTGATGAATTGCATATGTAGGCATGCATGTATATATGTATAAGCGTATGCAATAAAGAAGATTATATAGAGAGACCAAAAGAAAAAGGCAGAGAAAAGGAAGACCAAGGGTCTGTTTGGTTTCCCTTGTTAAATTTTAGTTAGCTAACATTATTTTAGCTACTCTTGGGTGACTAATGGAACTAAACTATTTTAGCTCCTTTTAGTCAATGTGTTTGAAACTTTAGCTACTAAAGTGACTAAAGTTTAGCTAGCTAAAATTTAGTTGGTGGAACCAAACAAGACCAAAATCTAACATTTGGAACGAAGTTGAATCAGGCGCGGTCAAATTTTACATTGATTACTGACGTATGCTGATGAGTTTGGCATCAACGAGTTGAGCTTTCACACACAATGCCAATTCTAGAATTTTTAGGGGATTACTGACGTATGCTGATGAGTTTACCATAAAGCAAGTTTCTGCTCCTCTGTGCGCATCGAATACATATCAGGTATACTCCAGCAACAGTTTGTCTCACACAATTCTCAAAAAATAAATAAATAAATAAATAAAATCTCGCACACACATACGTATCACACACTACCGGAATTCCTAGCTTTACCGTGAGCCGAAAACTTTGCCGTGTGCTTCCCATCGGGCACACGGCAAAGATAGTATGTTGCCGAGAGCCACAAGTCCGGCTCACGGCATATTGGAAACGCTCGGCATAAAAGGTCTTCACCGTGCGCTAAATTAAAAGCACACGGAAACGTATGCATCCCAGAAGTGGAAGCTAGATCATTCATGTTTATTCCATCATTGATAAAATAGCTAATTAACTTGCACTAATAATACTCCAAGTAGTAAGTAGTATACACTACCCACATGGTAGCGGCACATCATGAGATGGTGTACAGATGCTGATGAATAATCACTGATAGATTCCACGACGATGCAACGCGAGATGAAGAATCATCACTGATAGTGTACAGTAGTTTCACGGAACGATGGAGAAGGAGCTCATGCATACCCACACCACACTCGTATGCATGTCTAGATAGGTGAATGTGGAAGAATCTGGCGGGGAGAATTAATCTCCACTCCATATATGCATATGGTCCTTCAATCTGCATGCTGGGATGGGACTCCAAACGAACGTACAGTTGATCGATCAGTACTGATCGGGCCAGAGGAAGGCGCCCATGGCGAACTCCCGCTTCTCGCGGAGGTCGCCGGCGACGGGGAGGCCGTACTCGCGGAGGAGGCAGTCGACGCGCCACTCCGGCATCGCCTCGTAGTCCGCCTTCTTGTACCGCGGGTAGTGCAGCGGCATCCGGAACGACGACGACGACGACCCGCCGCCGCAGTTGCTGCTCTGCTGCTCATGGTGGCCGCCACCCGCCGCCGCCGGAGGCTTGCCGGCCTTGGGATGCTGCTGCAGGGTCACGACGCTAGGACCCAGGGAGCCCATGCTCACGTTTGGCTTGGCTGCTACGATTCCTGCGCGCGGCTTCTTCTTCCCAATTGGCCGATGGTTTGTTGCAACAAGCCGTTCTCGTCTGTGCTGGGGGCATTTATAGAGGTAGGTAGGAGGGTTCACGAGGTGGGTCTGGTAGGATTTTTTCCCCCCCGTTTCCCGTCGAAATTATAGCCGCTGCCGAATGCCGCAACTCATATGGCTAAATTCAAGATTTAGCCAACCTCTAAAATAAAAAATTATGTTAAAAAATAAAAATCTCTAACAGTCTTTCTATACGACAAATCATATGGCTAGCGGGACATGCAAGCTATATTTACCATGCGAGAACTCAGGGATAGATGACTTGCTATTTTAGCAAACCAAATACAATAGCTGTTGGACTCTCTTTTTTCTAACAAAATAGTCAAATATAGAATACATAACATGGATAGCTCTTCTCTTGGAGTTGCTCTAATGATGTGTTAATATTTTCGGTTGTGGAATTCGGCAGATTTAAAATATTTTGATACTCATATAAAATAAGATAAAAAAAAGTATCAAGCGTTTCTTTTTCTAATTTAACGCATAATAAATACTAGTTTTTTTTTTCCCTGCAAGTAAAAACCACACTTCATCAGTTCCAGATTGCAGGTTGTTTTTCCTTTTCAAAGTTCATATTTTTTATCATGCATATAGGTATACACTATGTTTTAGATACATAGTAAAACGTTGTGTATCTAAAAATATCAAAATAACTTACAGTTTGAAATGGATGGTGTAGTAAAGAAAGCTACGCTCTGTACACAGTTTTAATATTATCATAATCTATATTCATTTTTAATATTGTCACAATCTATATTACGGAACTTTAATAACTACTCCCTCCAGTCTGGTTTATAAAGGCACTTTCAATGCAAAAACCATTATAGTTTCTATAGACATTAATTATACTGTCATCTAAACTTTTTGCTAATGTGGCAAGGTATTTATTCAAGAGAAAGAGCAAAAATCATAGAAATCGGGTCTAAGTTAGAAACTATATCTACATGCGAACAAAGATATAAAGTGATATGATTGTTTGATAACTTAAAGAGAATTAATGTGATTGGATAAAAAAATATTATGTCGAAACTATCTATTCGGACCATGATTTCTATATGTAGTGTCTATGAAAATTAATAGTATGTTTCTAGCATCGGGACTGTCCTAAGACGTACTCAAACATAGCACGGTCACCCAAATTACAAATTAACCATTTATTTATTCTATATTATAATTTTTATATATGATTATAAAATTATGATCACTGGATAGTATATTTGATCATGAATCTAATTATATCAAGTTTGTATTACAATAGTTAAAAATTGTTCATCAAATTATTGGTCAGAGATTATGAAATTTGAATCTTGCTTTACGTTTTCACCTTAAAGCTGCCCGGAGGGAGTAATACTACTATATCTAAAAAAAGCTCCTAGGTGCTTTAGTTGCCCTTTTTCTTGGTTTATTGTTGCTGAAACAGGGTGACTGATCTTGTATTCTTGTACTTTTTTTTCTTTTTTCTTTTTTTGTCTAATATATCGAACGACAAAGCTCTTGTCGCCCTTTGAAAAAAAAACAACTATATCTAAAAAAATGAGTTATCTGAATGTAAAGAGCTATATCTGTTATATGAAAGTATCTGCTTCACGATGGAATTTGATAAAAACTAATCCGTCAGCCTATAAAAAAAATGAGTTATTTGAATGTAGACGTACGACAAGTAAATATAGGCCTGACGATAACAATGAACTGAACTCCAATAATAGACCTATTGCTGTTTCAGACACGAATGATTTGTGTTGATTAATGCGGCATCATATTGCTGGGGACACGTGCAGCCTCTGATGAACATCGTACTCCTTATGAAGGCGCTGGCTGCATGATTGCTCTGGATTATAGGAGTTTTGTGGTGTACGTTCATCAGTATGCATGCTTGTGGGTGTAGGTAACGTGAGAGGAAATCATGCGTGCGTGATCGCAACACGACGGCGGCATCTCCTGCTCTCCCTGCCCAGATTCCGTTATTCCTGGCAGACACGAAAATGCCATGCAATCAGCGGCGCTAAGCCATTCAACCAGAGGCGTCTTCTCCGCCCCAATGCAAGCTAAGCTAAAGGCTTGTCTTCAACAGGAGATTCATTTGGAAATCCAAATCTAAAATAAGTCTCTAATACAATATCTATAGCCTAGAAGATTCGTTTTAGATATCAGGAGAGACATAATCTAAATTAGGTATCATCTCTCCTGGAGACTAAGTGTTGTCTTGTTGGAGAAGACTAAAAATAGGTATGTAATATTTTACATGTAGTGTTACCCAAAGGCTTGTATTTTGAGTGACGATTGTTGGAGATAGTTTGCGCGCGAAACACACAGCCTATAGTCTTTTTTTTTTTTGGTCGTTGCTGGCTGATCATTGGACATAGCGTTGGCTATATTCATTGATGGTCGCTTCGGCGCTTCCTAAGTTGAGCATTTGAGGGTTTAAATTAGTTCGATAGCCATAGCTGACGTGAAGCCTGAAATGCATGTGCACCCAGTCACTGGCGTACACTTTTGCTTCCACAAACAAGGAATGGAGGAAATGTTTCGTCCTATGCTCAGCTCTACGCGTACCAGACGTGTCTGTGTCTTCCTTATTTCCAGGACATGTCGTGTTCATGGTCATGGCCTCTCTCGTGTTCTTTCTTGCTTTGCTTCTCCTAATGATGCATTTGACTATCTGGCAGCGAGCGAGCCTTCTAGATGCTACTGATGTCTGCTGACAAGAATTGTTGTACAGGCTCTGTGTTTCTGTTTCAAGATGACTTGTGGCTGAGACGTAGTACGATCGACTTCTTAAAAGTAATAATGAGGGGCATGTTATACTCAAATCCTTTTTCAAATATATAACACAAATAGAGCAATGTTTTTCTAAGTTTCAAAATGAGTAACTTATATACTCTACCAAATCACAAACTAATGGAATTATTTTATCTGAGCCATATTGGTACAAGGTTTTTAAGTATGTCCTTGTTTAGTTCCAAAAAAAAATTGCAAATTTTTTCAAATTCCCCGTCATATCAAATTTTGCGGCACATGCATGAAGCATTAAATATAGATAAAAAAGATAACTAATTACACAGTTTGCATGTAATTTGCGAGACGAATCTTTTAAGCCTACTTAGAGCATCTCCAACAACTTGGTAAAATTCACTTGTCAAATCTTGAGTTATAGCAAGTTGCTAATTTGTTTAGCAAAAGAAAAAAGGATGTGTCTCTAATAAGTTGCTATTCTCACTTGGTAAAAATAGAGGATGATAGATGGGACCCACTCACTTGGTAAAAGAATATGTGTCTCCAACAAATTGCGCTCGGGATAGCAACTTGACAAATCTCGGCAGTAGAAACCTCTGGATAGCAACTTGGAAAATTAGCAAGTTGAGATAAGGAGTTGTTGGAGGAGGATTTTTATGCTTTTAGCAAATTTGGTAGGATAGTATGTTAAAATACCAAGTTGTTGGAGATGCTCTTAGCCTATAATTGGACAATATTTGTTAAATACAAACGAAAGTAACACTGTTCACATTTTGCAAAAATTTTGCAAGTAAACAAGCAGAATGAGCAGAAATTCAGTCCAGACTCCGGAGACTACTTCTCAAGTGAGGCAACTGGTCTCACCAGTGGAGAGTATCTTCCGAAACTCACTAGCATACCTCCGTAACCAAAACATATTTCAATTTCAAATGGATAACAGGTCGGTACATGTTCACTGCGGACTGTAGACAAAATCTCAATGGCAACTTGCAAAACTATTACCTTAACAAAACAGAAGACAAAATAAATCACAGTTCATCGTAAATGGGAGCAGGGACATTTGCTGGGGCAGGGACATGTTGGGCTTTCGCTACGATGTCCGCAGCTGATAATGAACCGGATCTGATGGCGTTGGCCAGTTTCCTTTGCAGCGTCAACAGACCAATACGTCTTGAGACAACATAAAGAACCGCCAAGGAGAAAATGATAAAGCCGATGGTCAGGATGATCCTGGGAAACAAATCTGATTAGCAACGGGCCATGACATCCAGAAACTCAGATTTGTTTAGACAGCATTAATTGCAGAGCACCAAGGCACCAAGCACATTTACTTCAAAACATTTCTTTTTTCCTCCTAAGCATTTTGGTATGACATCTAAACTGCTAGGAATGAGGGAACAAAATAGTCATGCCAGCACTAATGTTCCTTCAAACAAGGATAATATGCATCCTTCACCACAAACACACTCTTGTAGATGCAAAGAACAAGTAATAGTAGTATAGGACTGATGATTAGAGTTGTTAGCTCCATTCATGATCCACAAGAAACAATTTGTGACCCTATTGAAGGGAGTTTACAAGCTCGCCTTTTATACAATTTGTGACCCTATTGAAAGGAGTGAGAGTACCTACCTATCAAGAACATCTTGCCGTTGCATCGTGGAGAGCAAACCACGGGTACGCATCAGCAAAGAGCGGTGTCCTTGATATTCACCTTCAGCCTTCCGGAGAACACTTGTTGATTCATCTGCATAACTAAATAAATTAGTTTGCATGATTCAATTTGACTATGATGATCCTAAAAATGCAGGCAAATAAGAAAAAAAGCATATAAACATGCAGAACAACCACATGTCTACAACCGAGCAGTTCAATTCTCCCCATTGCAACCCATCACATGAATAATTACAGTTAAGAAGATCAAGCCATAATGTACAAGAGAAATTTTAAGAAACAAACAGAACTCAATCACTCTGGAACTATAAAAATTGTGAATAAGATATTGGTTTAATCAAGAATACATACCAAATGTTGCCAAGGTACTTGCACTCCTTTCCACTTCCTGTAACAATTTATATCACTTAGCTCAAGTTTAACAAGCTAACAATTGGACAAGGGGACATGCTAACCTGAACCATCATCTGGCGAGACCGTCGGAGGCTCTCGGTGATACTTTCAGCAGCAGAGGTCATCCCAGCCTTTGTCCTACGCCGTCAGAAATCACATTATACAACAAAACTAGATGTTTCTTGGACTACATAATGTAGATGGGTGATACATTCATTACTGTGATGCAAGAGAACTGATCTGAGTGTGAATCTAAAAGGATGACCCATTCAGTAGTGAAATGCATTAACACAGCAACTCCTAATTGTTACTTCATCCTTTCCAAAAAAGTAAGCCATTTAGTTTATCTATGTCAAACTCCTCTAACTTTGACCAAGCATCACGATTCCAAATAAATGTACTACCAATACATATTACACGGCAAATTTTATGAAACTACGTTGTAGATGTTCCTGCATTTTTCTATAAACTTGGCCAAAGTTAGATAAGTTTGACTTAGGACAAAACTAAAATGAATTACATGTTGGATTGAAAGGAGTATTCCGCTATTCTTAGCTTAAATTTAGAAAATTAGAATTCACAAGTGATAGCCTTTATCTGGTTCTCAAATTTTAAGTGACCCAGATGGAAGGGATGCCCATGTAACTGACTAAATTATAAAATAAAACTCCTTAAATATCCCATACATTGTCTTAAAAGAAAGATGAACTCATCGAAATCAACTTACTGGAGATTACGCCTACGGATCGTTGACTCTTCTCCACCCCCTAGAAGAAGCTCCCTCTAGAGAAAAGACAATTAGAAACTGATAGCTTTTAATTATAAGGGCACCTAGAATGCTCTCAATAGTCAAAAGGTAGCAGGATTCCTACAGGTAGTTTTCTTGCCAATTTTGCAAGAGAAGTTTCGAAAACTAAAGCAATAATAGTATCAATGGTGCTTCTGAACTTACATGTGAGTACATAAACAACTACATCAAGAGATACTTGCATATTATAGAGAACAGGTTCTTAACATGAGTTCTTTATTATGTGGCATAATCTTTCACATTTAAACATCACTTGCATTGGTCAGCTCTAAAGAAGCATGTTCTGGTCAGACAGCAAATCAATTGGATTGATATCATGAAATCGAGGCAAAACCACACCTCCTCCTGAGCAGCTTTTCTAATGTTCTCTTTCGCTTGTAAGTTAGCATTCCTCAGGCTAGCACGCAGCCTGCAAACACAATCAAAATTGTTGTAAAAAGAAACAGGCTAAAAGAAGGATAACGAAAGAAAAAATTCCAAGACTATCTCACTTCTTGTATTGTTCATCCCATGACTCTAAGGTTGCTTGCCCAGACTGCACTTCATCAAAAGTGGGTAGCTGCTGAGCTAGAAGATCAAGCCGGAACTGCAGTGACTTGAGCAACTGCAGAGCATCCTGTGCAGAACCATTCAACCTTGGAAGAGAAGTTGCTTCCTCTGTTCCTTTCCCTGTTTTTCCACATGTCTCAATTGCAGCAATGCTCTCCTCAAGCTGTGAAACCGCTTGGCTCCATTCTTTCTTCAGATCTTCAACAGCTTGTGTGACTTCGTCCATCCTAATAATATCTGAATAGATGGAAGGAAGAACCACACAAGCCACATGAACCGGACGGGATCGGCTAGTGCTTTTTACCTTTGGGAGGGGCGGCGCCGGCTCTTCGTACAGGCAGGTGGAGAGGATCGGCCCTGCTTCACGGCGGTCGGCGGATGGGGGAGGGGGGCGGCGCTGCTTCCCGGCGCGACGGCGCGACTCTTCCCTGCGTTGGAGGCGAGGAGCCAGGAGGGAGCTGGCGGCAGATGGGGACTGGGGACGGTGGAGCAGCGGCAGCCGGCAAGGGATGGAGTGAGCTCGGGGCGACGGACGATGGCCTGGGAACGGACGGACGGACGGACACGGAGGGGAGCCCCGGTGACGTCGTGAGATCCGGGGGGCGAGGGTGAGCAGACCAACGTTTCGTATTGGAGGCCCAAAGATAAATGGGGCTCTTTGCTGAGGCCCAAAGTAGAGGGCCGAATGGACTGGAATGGAATTTTCAGGGAGAAGAAGAAGTAGAAACAAACACCAATGCGTTGACAGGAAAGTAGTTGTAGCAGCACAGCACTGGCGTTCATTTCAGGCCTTTTTGTTCTGTGCTATATTCTCCGCTTAGGCCTTGTTTACTTCCCAGAAAATTTTGCAAAATTTTTCACATTCTTCGTCACATTGAATCTTTAGACGCATGCATGGAGTATTAAATATAGATAAAAATAAAAACTAATTGCACAGTTTGGTCGAAATTGACGAGACGAATCTTTTGAGTCTAGTTAGTCCATGATTGGACAATATTTGTCAAATACAAACGAAAGTACTACAGTGTCCATTTCCCAAAAATTTTCGGAACTAAACAAGGCCTTAACTTGTATGGACCGCTCAAAATCTGTCGGCATGGCCATGGGTGATACAGTAGATTCCTTTTCTGTTTGAGCACAGATCAATCACTCCTGGTCCTTCTCTTCATCCTGGGCCACTGTTTAGTTTCTTCTCAAAACCAAAATTTTTTCAAGATTCTATATCGAATCTTTGGACACATGCATGAACCATTAAATATAGATGAAATTAAAAACTAATTACACAATTTATCTGTAATTTGCGAGATGAATCTTTTAAACCTAGTTAGTCTATAACTAGACAATATTTGTCACATACGAACGAAAGTGCAATAGTAGCCATTTCCAAAAAAAAATTGTAACAAGGTCTCTTGGACGTGCAGTGCATTCAAGACACAACACCCCCCCCCCTCCCCCACCCCCACACAAGTGTTGACAATTTAGCTGCCACTATAGTACTAGTACTCGTGCTCTTACATACTCCCTCCGTCCACGAAAGAATCAATTCATAAGATCCGTGCCAGTCAAACTTTTTAAAGTTTAACTAACTTTATAGAAAAGAGTAACAACATCTATATTATAAAATACACATTATATGAAAATATATTCTATGATGAATCTAATAATACTAATTGATACTATAAATCTTAGCATTTTTTTCTAGAAATTTGGTCAAAGTTTAAAAAGTTTGACTTAGGACAACTCTAGAAATTGACTCTTTCGTGGACGGAGGGAGTATAACATAGGATCCTGCTCTCCAAGACCAAGAGCAAGACTGCATCGCCCTCGGATAATTTTGGATTTAACCCTGACGATTTGGATCCCAATCCCCCTTTTCGAAACGAACATTTTCTTGTGCTGGTAAAATGATGCAGCACCTAAATACAGTTACATGAGACTTGAAAACTGACGGGTTATTACCTTATTAGATCATGGATATGAGTTAATTTCTTTACCCATGGGTTTGTTAATGGACAAAAGTGAGACCCAGTGAGTTTGTGGGCATAGATCTAGGCACGTGTCAACTACGGAGTACCACCACAAAACTCAAAAACTTTTCAAAATTTCTCCGTCACATCAAATCTTGTGGCACATGCATGGAGCATTAGATATATACGAAAACAAAAAATAATTGCATAGTTTGTCTGTAATTTATGTGACGAATCTTTTGAGCCTAGTTAATGTATAGTTGAATAATAACAAAAGAAGTGCTACAATGTCCAAATCAAAAAAAATTCACAACTAAACAATGCCCAACTTAGGTAGAGTCATAGGTGGAAATGTTGGTCTCCTCTATCCTGCTCCCTCCCTAATGTACTCTCTCTCTCTACTCATTAAGGCCTTGTTTAGTTCCTAATTTTTTGTTTTGAGTACTATAACACTTTCGTTTTTATTTTATAATTATTGTCTAATCATAGACTGAATAGGCTTAAAAGATTCATCTCGCAATTTACAGTCAAACTGTGTAATTAGTTTTGTTTCGATTATATTTATTGCTTCACGCATGTGCCGCAAGATTCGATGTGACGGAAAATCTTAAAAAGTTTTTGGTTTTTGGGGTCAACTAAACAAGGCCTAACATGCTGCTACACACACAAACATATAGTTGTTGTCTATTTCTTTCACAATTTCTTTTTAAGTGGATGTAACATGTTAATGAGTAGATTGCAAGTTTGGTGGTACAGCAACACGAAGTTGTCTCATCTAGCCGATTATATATATATATATATATATATTAGCAACGCCATTTGACGCAAATCAATCAATCAACCGGCACCTATAGCTATAGAGAGGACTGAAGACGGGGAGATCTAAGGAGATGCCCACTTTATTCAGCCAAAGGTTATAAAGCCACAACAGAAACCATCTTTGTGAGGCAAATAGTAAAGGCTCGCAAAACATGGGTGTCGGTGCAAAGCTTAAGAAACGGTAAAGGTAACCCCAAGGTAAACCAACCCCACCTTAGAGGTGCCACGTAGGAATGAGATTTTATTATTATTCTCACAAATTCGTACTCGTGTCTACGGAATTCCAAAAATACATTGTACTATCGTCCCTCCGTCCGTAGAGAATTTTTGAAAAATCTAAAACGATAACTTGGGAGACCACCTAAGCGCTGGAAGCACATTTTTTTGTATGCTCAAACTCTTCTACCTCAATCTTTTTTGAAACTTAGGTGGCTCTACGGCCTTTCATTACCATCACTAGATTCCGCTAAATCGCAGATTACTTGCACATTTAGATCAGGAAGAGGACCAGTTCATATGCATGACTTTTCCGAGTCCCAAGCTAAACCTAAACTAGCAAGCTCTCTTCTACCTCAATCTTAATGATGCACAAAGTTTTTACGTATTTGGGAATAAAAATCTAAAATGATTTTGGGTAAAGACGTACTCCGTTGAAAGGAAATCAATGGATTTCATTTTACAAGAAACGATTTCATTTTCGCAAACATAAAAAATGGTTTCTGTAAATCCTCATATGGGTGAACTATTTTCAAAAAGCCTTTAGAAGTCCATCGGTCTGCAGTTCTTTTCTGGATCTTCCTTTGTTGATTTAGAAAAAAAAAGACTTGGGAATCTTCAAACATCTTGTACTTTCTCAAGTAAATGCTAAAAATAAAGTATGGCCCATTTTGTTTGGATCTGTCATCATAGATTTTATAGTTTTGAAATCAAAATTATTTTAAGAATTCTATATTTGAGTTTCTGCTAAACTGGTTGCCCTCAAAATGGCTAGGAAAAAACATGTAAATTCATGGTTCAGAAAAGCCATTTTTTCATCTTTTTTTTTGTTTACAAAATTCCTGACTACAACTTTACCTCAATCATGTTACGGTGGAATTATTTTCGAAGGTCGCTCCACCTGTAGAGAAAAATATTTTTTTAAGAATTTGAATAACATGGGCTATGTTTTTATAATTTTATAACAATAAAAAAATCGTAGGCAGTGAATATTGTAAAACTTTATCAGTCATCACTCGTCACTACATCAGTCATCAGAAGACTAGTAGTCGTTTTTTATATAGCTTCATTAGGAAGTGTTTCTGTACAAATGAAAACAAAAACATATAGATTAAGACATTGTTTAGTTTCAAAACATTTTTCAAAATGGACACGGTAGCACCTTCGTTTGTATACGATAAATATTATCCAATTATAAGTGAAACAAAAACCGATGGTGATGGCTGATGAGCAGGCAGTGAACAATCATCATGCATCCATGCACGGAGGCCGATGCATGGCACTGTTGGCAGCCTCTGCCCTGTACCTGTACTTAGCTTTTGGCTTTGATAGCTTTTGGTGCATGCAATTGCAAGGGCCTTGCCTTTAGCTTGGACTTTAGCTTTACCTCCCATCTGGCCCGCTTTAAAGGCCTTGTTTAGACTGTTTTGGATTCTAAAGCTGCCAAGGAGATATATGGCCATACACTACTGTTCTCTGCTTCCTGCGGCCTTTTTTTCACCTTTGGATACAGCAGCAACTACCAAGGAAATTGCGAGAAACCCCGGCCGTGCAAATACTCTATTATTTCTGCAAGAGGAGCAGCCGAGCAGGACAATAATATATGCTCAGTTTCCAAGTGAAGCTGTGGTGATGGTTATGCATGGTAATAGTGTCACCGTGTGCGTGTCTTTGCCGGTGGTTTCGGTTTCACGGGGGGAACGACAAGAGCAAGGTTTTGGATTTGTTTGGATGCATATGCAGGCAAGGAGATCCTGATGCATTTTGCTTGGCCTTGCCCTTGGGCCTTGGCCATTTTCAATCATGTGTCCCCCTTTGTCACATCACATGTCCTCCTAAAACAAACACAGCATTATTAATAGCACCAGGGTGGGTGTTTTGTCTCCCTTTTCTTGTTGTGTTGACAGATAATGCATGTTCTGGAGCAAAACATGTCTGTGTGGCAGTGACTGAGAATTATCAGCATGAACATTGGGTTATCCCTGGAACTGGAAGGAACGGTGGAGCTGTAACTGTGATGCTTGTGCTGAAACAGGGGCAGGAATCTATTAGCCCCTAGCCGACAGTTTTGATCGGTTCAGATTCGTGTCCAAGCCCGAATCATCATGGCAAGGATACGGGTTCAAGAAAAATATTGACAAACATCAAATCTGGCAGACAGAACAGACAGTACTATGCTGCTACTGTATGCAGAGTAGTTGCTACTGTTGGAGGAGTTGTGCTAGACTTCGCTAATTACACACTCTTAGGCCTTGTTTAGTACTATGCTGCTACTGTTGGAGTAGTTGCTATTGTAAACCCTCATGTACTATGGCGTTGTTTAGTTCTGAAATTTTTTTAGTTTTCGGGTCTGTAGCACTTTCGTTTTTATTTGACAAACATTGTTTAATCATAGAGTAATTAGACTTAAAAGATTTATCTCGCGATTTATAGGTAAACTGTGCAATTAGGTTTTATTTTCATCTATATTTAGTGCTTTATGCATGTGCCGCAAGATTCGATGTGACGAAGAATCTTAAAAAAATTTTGGTTTTTTTGATGAACTAAACAAGGTCTATATATATCTATCTACCTACCTATCTATCTATCTATCTATCTATCTATCTAAAGAACCACCCATCAACCATCATACGATACGAGTTGAAGCATGCACGTAGGCCTTGTTTAGTTCCGGAAAGTGAAAAGTTTTCGGTATTGTAGTATTTTCGTTTGTTTGTGACAAATATTATCCAATCATAAACTAACTAGGATCAAAAGATTCGTCTCGTGATTTACAGCTAAACTGTGTAATTAGTTTTTATTTTTATCTATATTTAATGTTTCATGCATGTGCCACAAGATTCGATGTGACGGAGAATCTTGAAAACTTTTTGGTTTTCAGCGTGAACTAAACAACACCGTAGTATGCATAAGTACATACGTGTCCATGAAACAGATACTGTGCTGAAATCATTAGAGATCTTTTGCCTGGTGTACGAGAATGTGCAGTCGTTTCAGAATGGCCAATTATCCTGCTACAGTACAGACGGCAACACGCGTACGTACGTACGTACTACAGCATCAATCAAAGGCGCATGTCCCTGGACCCTGCTGCTTCGCTCATCTCTTGTGTGTGTCATCACTTGTGTTTCACCCATCCCAATCCCTTTGGCTTCCCCTCCTTTTCAGGCGGATTGGGATGTCGACCATCGCCAACTTTGGCTGTGCAGTAGTGCTGGTGCAGCACCACCCATCCGCGATCCGCTGGATTGCTGAATGCTGAGGAGTCTGATTGCTTATCTGAAAAAGCTATTGTTAAAAATATTATTCGTCAATTTATTAAAAGGGAAAAAACACGCAGAAAAAATGCACCATGGTTCCTTGGAAGTGCAAAAAAATATTTGAGTTCCTTGGAGTTGCAAGAAAATATTTGAGCTTAGGGCAGCTGTAATGGACAAGTCATAAGCTAACTTTAAGCATTTTTTTATAGAGAAGAAAGAGAAAAACTAGTTCTTAATCAAAAGCTAGGCTCATATACATTCCAAGAATATGTGAGAACAACATGTGGACCTAATCATACTATAAGCTATTGCTAAAAACTAACACTAAGCTTAGAACTAGTAGCTGACGCTAACTGTTGTGGGTGCTCTTACAACTAGCATAGTTCGATATAGCGGGGGCCAAACACATAATGCAAGCCCGTTTTGTGTATTTATTTGTTCTAATTTGTTGATTCACATATTGGATACGTTTATTAAAAAAAAGTTGGTATTGTACAATTGTCGGTTGAATGAGTAGAAACTCTGAAACTATGGTGGATCAGGCCTTGTTTAGTTCAGAATTTTTTTGGATTTAGCTACAGTAGTATTTTTATTTTATTTAACAATTAGTGTTTAATTATGGAATAATTAGGCTCAAAAGATTCATCTCGCAAATTACATGCAAACTAGGGGCTTGTTTAGTTCCTAAAAAATTTTGCAAATTTTTTCAGATTCTCCGTCACATCGAATCTTTAGATGTATGCATGAAGTATTAAATATAGACAAAAATAAAAAATAATTACACAGTTTGGTCGAAATTGACGAGACGAATTTTTTGAATCTAGTTAGTTTGTGATTGGACAATATTTGTCAAATACTATAGCATGTGTTGGATTCATGCTAAACAGGGCCTTAGTGATTCATGCTAAATATTACTGTTGATTGATTTATTATGAGAGAAAAACACTGCTGGCTGATAGAAAAAAATACGGCTGAAAAGAAAAGAGAATAGGTATGTGTGTGAGTAAAAACTCCTATACCCTCATGGGCCTATATGGGCCGCACCATCAGAGGTGGCTCGGCTCACAGGATGAAGACGTGTGGCGCACGACTGGTCGGCGTGCACCGCAAGGCTACAAGATATTGTACCAAATATGATACTTTGCTTGTAACTTTGTCCCTTCAGGATATATAAGGAGGGGCAGGGGTCCCCTAGAGGACAGATCATAGACACATTATTCTCTCAATCCAATACAATCAGACGCAGGACGTAGGTATTACACCCACACGACAGCCGAACGTGGATAAAAACCTTGTCTGTGTCTTGCGTCACCATCAAGTTCGTAGCTTGCGCACCGTCTACCGATAAACTAGTACCGTGGGTATACCCCAAGGTAGACTGCCGACTAGCTTCCGCCGACAGTGGCGCGCCAGGTAGGGGGTGTGCGTACAGCTCTCCCGACGAACAAGATGGCCATCATCCCCGACTTCGCGGCCATGGCGGGCGACTTCACGTTCACCGTCAGCTTCAGCAGCTTCACCGCCACGACCACGGAGGAGGCGTAGATCCGATCTACGCCAATCACTTCTACATCGACGTCGGTCGCGACTCCAACCACGCTGGCTACGACTCCGACTACTCCAGCAACGTTTCCGACCACGCCGACAACGTGTCACCCGCTGAAAGGTCCTTGTTTGGTTTTGGTAATTGAGTGACAACTTAGGTGGACTAATAGTGTTTATGTGAGATACACAGGAGATTAGTCCACAGGTGATTATATGATGTTGGAGGAGCTCATTGCATATGAGACATGACATGGAGTCATGTGACCAAGGTGGAGAAGATCAAGATGAGGCTTGGCTTGATGGACCGGTTGCAAGAGTGAAGGGCAAGTCAGAGGCTTTGAAGCGAGGGACCGCGTGTGACGGTGAAGCTTGAGCAAGACTTGGCGCCGATGGACCGAGGCAACGGTGAAGAGCAAGTGAGGTCAAGATCGATGAACCAATACGGTCACGTGATGATATGAAGTGGATCATATCATTTGGTGATTGGTTGGTGCATGTGTTGCATCAACATTGGAGGAGATGGAATGGAAAGCGCAAGGCAAAGGTATAACCTAGGGCTTTTCCATTTCACCGGTCATAGGTGTGTAGAGAAGTTTATGACCAGATTTAGAATAGATGGCCGTACTATCAAGAGGGGCAAACTTGTTTGCATATCGGTCATCTAGTGCCACTTGAGCGATCTAACTTTGCATACGTGTTAGGATCGAGTGGTGTGGCAAGTTGAGAGGCTAACTCCTTTGGGAATTGTTTGTGAAAATGCTAACACACATACACATGGAGGTGTACACTTGTTGGTGTTGGCACACTTTACAAAGGAGGTGGAGTTCCTAGGGTTGAGAGGGGTGTGGGTTCCTCTCTCCCTCCCGCCGAGCTTGCGAGGCGGGATTCGGCGCTTTTGAGAAAAATAAGTGTATATTTTCTATTGCGCCGGTGGGAAATTTAGAGAAGTCGCGGGAGTGTTTTCTCACTGAGAAACACTCACCGGACGCTGAGTGCGGAGGCACCGGACGCTGGCCTCAGCGTCCGGTGAGCTTGACCCTGCTAGGGTTAAGCACCGGACGCACTCTGAGAGCGTCCGGTGGTTAGCGTCCGGTGTGAGGGGTTTTTGCAACCCTCTCTGCGCACGAGTCCGGTGAGCACCGGACCGTCCGGTGCCTAGCGTCTGGTGAGGTCGCGAGTCTGACAAACTCTCTGCGCACGAGTCCGGTGAGCACCGGACCGTCCGGTGCCCATCGTCCGGTGTGTTGCAGGTAGCCGTTAGAAACTGACACGCGAAATCGAGGAAGGACACGTGGCCAACTCTAGTGCACCGGACGCAGGGTGTCGAGCGTCCGGTGCTCACTTAGTAGCGTCCGGTGCCCACGTGTTTTGCCTAGTGAAGGGGCAACGGCTAGTTTAGCCCTTGGGGCTATAAATAGAAGTGGTGGCCGGCCTTGGCCGGTTTTGAGCACCCTTGGGACTTAGTGTCCATGCTTGGGGAGTGCTAGTGAAGCCTCTAACTCACATATGCTTGATAGTGATCATCCGATTGTGTGAGTGAGCGATTCTAGTGCGTTGCATTGAGAGATTGCATCGAGTGGCACTAGGTGTTCGTGTTGCAAGCCGGTGGTGCTTGTTACTCTTGGAGGTTGCCACCTCCTAGACGGCTTGGTGGCTTATGACTCTGTCGAAGCACGCAAGGAGATTGTGCGGTGCTCCGGAGAAGAGATTGTGAGGGGTACGGTGCTCACCCCGCGGGGATCGCGAAGAGCAACTCTAGTTGAGCGAGACGTGAAGAGCAACAAGTGGTCCGGCCGGGTCAAGTGCTAGAATTTGTGGTAAGCACTCCACGTGGGAGAGTGTGACTTGCGGGTCACCACTAGCAAGAGGACCGGCGGCAACCTTGGAGCTTGTCTCAACGGGGACGTAGCTTGGTGGCAACCAAGTGAACCTCGGGAGAAAATCATCGTGTCAACTTTGTTCTTCCCATTGGTTTGCAATTCCCTAACACAAGCTTGTTTTTACATTCATATACTTGTGCTTGTGAAGTTGCTCTTGTAATTAGTTAGCTTGTGTAGCTTGCTAGTTACCTTCTTGCTTGTGTAGCTAGAAGTAGTTCCCTTGCGTGACTAATTTGGTTTGTGTAACCTTGTTAGTCACATTGCTTAGTTTGTGTAGCTAAGTAAGTTGTGCTCTCTAATTTGGCATTAGTTGCCTTATTATTGAGCTTGCTAGTGAGCTTAGGCTTTGTGCGCTTTGCCTCACTAGTTTGTGTAGGAGCTCCCTCGGTTTGTAAAGTACTAGTTGCATAGGTTTGTGTGACCTTGCTTCTAGATTTGATTAGGTGAGCTCTTGCTAAGGTAGCACCTTGCTTGCTTGTTTAGGATCTTTTCAAGGTGCTAGAGAACTTAGATAGAGGGGTGTAGTCTTGGCTAGACCGATAGTTTTAATTCCGCATTTGTTTCGGTTAGCCGGCGTAATAATTTTTAGAAAGGACTATTCACCCCCCCTCTAGTCCGCCATCTCGACCCTTCAAGTGGTATCAAAGCTAGGTCTCTCATTTGTGGTCTTCGCCGACCCGAGAGGATGGCGTCTAGTGGGATAGATGATTGTGAGACACACATTTTTGATGGTACAAACTTTGCACTTTGGAAAAATCAAATGCTTGATCATTTTCGTGCAAATGGACCTAAATTTTGGTGGATTGTTACTAATGGTCTCACACACAACTTGGACCATAAGAATCTCACCAAAGCTCAAAAGGTTCTCTTTGAACTTGATTGTGAAGCTTATTGTTATCTAATGAAATCTTTGAGCTTTGAGTTGTTTGATAAGATAAACTCCAAAGGAACCGCATATGAAATGTGGGAGTCTATCAAACACACCTTCGGTGATTCCTCCACATGGGATGATGGCAAGTTCAAAAAGGAGGAACCAAAGGTGGACATACATGAGGATGTTGAGCATGACCACAACAAGGTGGTTGTGGAGGATTGCTCCACCTCATGGTCAAGTGAGGATGAAGATGATGGCTATGAGAGTGATGCTTCTACAAGCTCATCCACTTCATCACATTCCTCCATGTTTCATGGTGATGGCAAGGTATCTATTGGAGGTGTGATTGTTGATTGTGATGATCCAAATTTTGAGCTTGTATGTAGACTCACCAAAGCTTTAAGAAATGAGATGGCTAAAACAAGTAAATTGAAAAATGAAAACTCATTTCTAAAGACCACATGTGAACAACAAAAGCATCTACTTTATGTTACTACTTGTTCACATGAGGAGCTAAAATTAGTTCATGAGGAACTTTGTGTTGCTCATGACAACTTGATAAAAGATCATGCTTTTCTCACTAAGAAGCTTTCTAATGAAGAAATTAAAACTAGTGAGAGCTCATCACTTGGATCAAATGATCAATCACATATTGTTACTAACCCTTGTGATGTAGGCAAGAAGCATGTATCCACCTCTTGTGATGATTTATTGTTTATGCCATGTTCTTCACATACAAATGCTTGTTCTACCTCTTTGTCTTGTGAGACTAACCTTTTGAAGGAGAACAATGAGCTCAAAAGTGAAGTGAAGAATTTGAGCAACAAGTTAGAGAGGTGCTACTACTCAAAAGTCACCTTTGAGAACATATTGAAGACTCAAAGAATCTATGGTGACAAGTGTGGCCTTGGCTTCAAGAAGAAGATGACAAAGGGCAAAAGAAAGCAAGAGAGAGAAAAGCTTTCTCATTTCATGTGCTATCGATGCCATGAAGTGGGACATCTTGCTAATGGTTGCCCAAACAAAGAGAAGCTCAAGAAGATGAAAGAAGAAGAGAGGCTAAAGCATGTCAAGTGCTTCAAGTGCCGCACTTGGGGTCATCTCACCTCAATGTGCCCAACCAAGCAATTGGTGAAGCAACAAGAAGAGCCTCAACCTAAGCCACAAGTTGAGCAAGAAAAGAAGCCCCAAGCTCAAGTCAAGATCAACCATCATGATGATGACTTGATAATGAACAAGAAGAAAACAAGAAGGGGTGGAAGAGCAAGGCATCCAATGCAAATCCAAGATGCCAAGATGATGAGCAAGAATCAAGACAAGAAGAAATCTTATGCTCACATCATGTATTTTGAGTGCAAGAATGAGGGACACTTTGCCTCGAGGTGTCCTACCAAGCTTGAGAAGAAGGCTCAAGCAACCCTCAAGAGGCAAGGCAATAAGGAGCAACACATGAGCAAGGAAGAAAAGGCTCAATCAAAGAGAAGTTGCTACTTATGCCGGGAAAGGGAACACATGGCTTATTCATGTCCCCTAGGTACTAATTCTAAGCCCATTTCAATTGATGATAATACTATGCTTAGAAAGGATGGAAATGGTACCTCTATGGTTGCTATTGCAAAACATCCCGCTACTCATACTAAGGCTATGCCTAAGTATGTTGCACCTAACTTGAGAGGACCCAAACTAGTTTGGGTACCATCAAAAAGTGGATGATTGTTTGTAGGTACCATCGGCATTGGAGACTTGATTCAATTGATCATATAATTGGTCATCATATGTTTGAGTCAAGTATTGAAGCTTAGTGCTTATCCTATCCCAATGCCAAGTCAAATAAGTGAAGTCCAAGTGCTATAACATACAAGTGCAAATATTCAAGTTGTGGTAATCTATTGGATTATTTGATGGCTTGCAAATACATGAGTTGAAGCTTGCAAATTGGATGATCATGAGCTAACCAAGGTATATCTTTATTGATCACATTCGTTTGGGTGCATATAAGTTGATTGAATTGGATATATATGCAATGTTGCTTGCTATAAGATGTTTGAATGAATTAAATGCTTTGTAATCAAGTTTGGATTGGTTTGAGATGAATAAGTTCATAAGATAACATTTATTAAGTGGATTGAATGGATATATGTCTTGTGAAAGTATTCAATCAAGTTGATTTCAAGTTTGATTCAATTTGAACAAGTATAGCTCAATTGCTTGAAATCTGTCCAATATTGAAAATCTGAGCTAGCTGAGATCAAGTCTGCGTTTGAGTGATCACATCTTATTGGAATGGCTTGAAATTTGGTACATATTCTGTACACTTATCATAGAAGATGCTGTAGAAATTTCATGAAGATTGGATAAGGAATACTTCGGTTTTGAAGTGGATCTTATCAGCTATAGTGCAGCAGATTTCAGCATGTAGCAGTGGTGGAAGAAATGAAATCTGGTAGCAATCTATAAGTCAAATGAAGCTCAAATTTTTACAGCTGCTAGATGACTTAGTAAAGCACATCTCCACCAAATTGCGTGATGTTTGGATCTGTACATTGTGATATATGGATATTTCTTTAAAGGATACAGAATGTGTCGGAAATGTGACAAATATTGGATTGATCTAGAGTCACTTAAATTGAAAGGTCCTCAAGTTGGAAACATGATTATAAGTGTTTGAGGCACCTAAGTTTGGTTTTGAATTGATCTAGAAGCATGACAAGTAGTGAGTACAAGGTCATTTGATTGTGGAATGTACTTGGTGTACACATTTTAGTACTCAAATTGAACACCAAGATCAAACTCAAGATGATAATGAAGTTTAAGTTCTAGTAACTATTGGAAATCTTTTGGTAGAAAGAAAAGGACTTAAAGAAGGATTAATGGTTACTCATCACATTAAGTCCATCACTTGAATCAATCAATCAAAGTAATTCAAGTGAGTATCAAGAATAGTTCTTTGGAGAGAGGTCACTTCTCCCTATGTGAGGGGCGTGCCGCCCGAGGAGTGGGTAAACCAAGTGTGGTGCTTGGATGGCTAACATGGAAGTGGTGATCTAAAGGACATTTGAGATGCTTAGTTGAAGCAATCAAAAGGATTGATCAAGAGAGCAAGCAACACCCAAAAGAGAGTTAGTCATGATGTTCAAGTGATATTCTTATTAGTTCTCTCATGCAAGCAATGGTCAAAAGAACAAGCAAGCCAACCACAACAAGATAGTGCACTTGATCAAGAAGTGGTTCTCCATTCATATGGGTGAAGATTTGATCTATCAATTGGCATTTATAACTGGTCTTCACCAAGCTTATAGTTGGACTTCACATTGCTATTTGGAGCTAAATTGGAATCTTATTGACTATCCTCTACTCCAAGATAGCAAAGGTATCATTGTAATGTGCATGATCATTTCATCCCTTACTAGTATGCGGTTAGTGCATATAGTACATGCTTAATAGGATCATGCATAACAAATGAAAAGTTTTCAGTTCATAACCTACCACTATTACTTGAATGATTAATTGATCTAGTGGTATGTGTATGAGTTTGTTCATGAGCTAGTGAACCCCAAGTACTTGATCTATTTTGGATTGTTAACAAGTGACAAGTACAACATTGGCAAGATAACCCTTAATGTGAGGTGTGAAAAAGCTTGTCATTGGTTCAAACCGGACTTGGAAGCTTTAGCAAATCAACTTAGTTCAAGTCAACAATTAGAAGCTCATGATGATTGGAGTACAAGAACAAGACAACAATGCAAATGGATATCTAAACTCAAATGTTTCCTCAATTGGTATCCTACAATTGGTACTCAAGATAGCAAATGTTCAAGATAACAAACAAGTGGTTCCATACTAGAAGACCTTAATTGGTAGAAGAATCCCACATGGTATCAGACAAGATATTTCAAAATATCACATTCATACATATGGTATCTATCATACAAGAAGGTGGTTCCACAAGTGATCCTCAACTTTAAGTGATCATCAAGCGAAACAAGTTCCCTCACCAACAAGATTGACAAGTGAATGACCCATGCTATGACATAGGGGGAGTGCCCCACCAAATGGTATCAAGGTCAAAGATACTATGTGGTATCTCAAGAGCAATACAATAAATGTCATTCCAATACATATGGTGATGTCCATCAAAATTGCAAGATTCAAGCCTCAACCATCTATCCCAATGCAATCCTTTGTCACAATGAGATTCACACTTTTTCAATTGATACCAAGTGATTTGATTGGTATCGCATACCTTTTATGGAAATTGATGACAAAGGGGGAGAAGTTGGAACAAAGATATGAGCATGGGATAAGTTGGACAACAAAAGAAATGTTTCAAGGGGGAAGACCAAAGATGGACATGGACAAGGGAGCAACATTGAAGAAAAAGATGGATCAAAATTCTTGAACATAAGAAGCACACAAGTAGGGGGAGCAAGCTCATGAACATTGATTGATTGCATTTGATTTGTGCATATTCATGTGCTTGCTTGCATTGCATAAGTTTCTAAAATCAATATGCATGCTTGTGTGGTGTATGCTAGTTACAGAACTTGATTGATGATATGATAACTAGCATGCATAGGTTGGTAGCTAGACTTGTGTTCTTCAAGTAAAAACTAGACCCTTGCTTATAATGTTGATCTCACGGGGTTTCTAGTGTTTTTGTTGTCTAGCTACACATGGTGCTAAGGATGGTGTACAATTGAATGCTTCAAATGCTATCGATTTTGGTATCGAGCTACAAAGGTTTACTCTATACACCTTAGCACTTAGTAGGGTTTTGTGGTGCTTATCCAAATTTTGACATAGAGCTTAAATGTTGGATAAGTAGCATAAAATCCAAAACAAGTTAGCAATTTACACTTGTGTGAAGTGCTAGCTTGAAAAAGCTTAATTTCTATATCTTTGTAGAGTTGTCATCAATTACCAAAAAGGGGGAGATTGAAAGGTCCTTGTTTGGTTTTGGTAATTGAGTGACAACTTAGGTGGACTAATAGTGTTTATGTGAGATACACAGGAGATTAGTCCACATGTGATTATATGATGATGGAGGAGCTCATTGCATATGAGACATGACATGGAGTCATGTGACCAAGGTGGAGAAGATCAAGATGAGGCTTGGCTGGATGGACCGGTTGCAAAAGTGAAGGGCAAGTCGGAGGCTTTGAAGCGAGGGACCGCGTGTGACGGTGAAGCTTGAGCAAGACTTGGCGCCGATGGACCGAGGCAACGGTGAAGAGCAAGTGAGGTCAAGATCGATGAACCAATACGGTCACGTGATGATATGAAGTGGATCATATCATTTGGTGATTGGTTGGTGCATGTGTTGCATCAACATTGGAGGAGATGGAATGGAAAGCGCAAGGCAAAGGTATAACCTAGGGCTTTTCCATTTCACCGGTCATAGGTGTGTAGAGAAGTTTATGACCGGATTTAGGATAGATGGCCGTACTATCAAGAGGGGCAAACTTGTTTGCATATCGGTCATCTAGTGCCACTTGAGCGATCTAACTTTGCATACGTGTTAGGATCGAGTGGCGTGGCAAGTTGAGTGGCGTGGCGCTTTTGAGAAAAATAAGTGTATATTTTCTATTGCGCCGGTGGGAAATTTAGAGAAGTCGCGGGAGTGTTTTCTCACTGAGAAACACTCACCGGACGCTGAGTGCGGAGGCACCGGACGCTGGCCTCAGCGTCCGGTGAGCTTGACCCTGCTAGGGTTAAGCACCGGACGCACTCTGAGAGCGTCCGGTGGTTAGCGTCCGGTGTGACGGGTTTTTGCAACCCTCTCTGCGCATGAGTCCGGTGAGCACCGGACCGTCCGGTGCCTAGCGTCTGGTGAGGTCGCGAGTCTGACAAACTCTCTGCGCACGAGTCCGGTGAGCACCGGACCGTCCGGTGCCCATCGTCCGGTGTGTTGCAGGTAGCCGTTAGAAACTGACACGCGAAATCGAGGAAGGACACGTGGCCAACTCTAGTGCACCGGACGCAGGGTGTCGAGCGTCCGGTGCTCACTTAATAGCGTCCGGTGCCCACGTGTTTTGCCCAGTGAAGGGGCAACGGCTAGTTTAGCCCTTGGGGCTATAAATAGAAGTGGTGGCCGGCCTTGGCCGGTTCTGAGCACCCTTGGGACTTAGTGTCCATGCTTGGGGAGTGCTAGTGAAGCCTCTAACTCACATATGCTTGATAGTGATCATCCGATTGTGTGAGTGAGCGATTCTAGTGCGTTGCATTGAGAGATTGCATCGAGTGGCACTAGGTGTTCGTGTTGCAAGCCGGTGGTGCTTGTTACTCTTGGAGGTTGCCACCTTCTAGACGGCTTGGTGGCTTGTGACTCCGTCGAAGCACGCAAGGAGATTGTGCGGTGCTCCGGAGAAGAGATTGTGAGGGGTACGGTGCTCACCCCGCGGGGATCGCGAAGAGCAACTCTAGTTGAGCGAGACGTGAAGAGCAACAAGTGGTCCGGCCGGGTCAAGTGCTGGAGCTTGTGGTAAGCACTCCACATGGGAGAGTGTGACTTGCGGGTCACCACTAGCAAGAGGACCGGCGGCAACCTTGGAGCTTGTCTCAACGGGGACGTAGCTTGGTGGCAACCAAGTGAACCTCGGGAGAAAATCATCGTGTCAACTTTGTTCTTCCCATTGGTTTGCAAGTCCCTAACACAAGCTTGTTTTTACATTCATATACTTGTGCTTGTGAAGTTGCTCTTGTAATTAGTTAGCTTGTGTAGCTTGCTAGTTACCTTCTTGCTTGTGTAGCTAGAAGTAGTTCCCTTGCGTGACTAATTTGGTTTGTGTAACCTTGTTAGTCACATTGCTTAGTTTGTGTAGCTAAGTAAGTTGTGCTCTCTAATTTGGCATTAGTTGCCTTATTATTGAGCTTGCTAGTGAGCTTAGGCTTTGTGCGCTTTGCCTCACTAGTTTGTGTAGGAGCTCCCTCGGTTTGTAAAGTACTAGTTGCATAGGTTTGTGTGACCTTGCTTCTAGATTTGATTAGGTGAGCTCTTGCTAAGGTAGCACCTTGCTTGCTTGTTTAGAATCTTTTCAAGGTGCTAGAGAACTTAGATAGAGGGGTGTAGTCTTAGCTAGACCGATAGTTTTAATTCCGCATTTGTTTCGGTTAGCCGGCGTAATAATTTTTAGAAAGGACTATTCACCCCCCCTCTAGTCCGCCATCTCGACCCTTCACCCGCTTCCCTGCTACAAAGGAAGGCAGATCGACAACACCGACCTGCTCGGGCTATCGACCAAATTGTTTGATCTACTTGCTCTGACCACCAGTCGCAATAATAATCACCGCAAAGAACGACGCTATGACAACAGCGACCACCGTCATGATAAGTCGAAAAGCTCGAGGGCCGGACAATTTTGTCGTCACCGACTAGACTTTCGTCCAAAGATAAGTGCACTTCTAATATTTTATTTATTTTTGGCATAATATTTTTTATTATTCTTCAAAACAACTTTTTGGTTAGCCGACTAGTTTTTTTCTCCAACACGAGTTTTCCAGAGCCGGTACTGTCTCCGACTCCTCCCTACACGTGCATGAGATCCGCCCTCTGCGTTCCGGGTGGTCGGCAGTAGCTCTCTGGCGAGGCTGGCAATCCCACGCATGTCTAGGTTCCGCACCTCATGCTGATTGTTGTCTAGACCAGAGCTGGTACAAGCTCTAGGATGAACTAACTACTCGTGCTAATTTTATAACAAAAAATCTAAAACTTATATTAGTACTGATTTTTTATCTAAAGTTTATTTATACATCATGTACTACCAATTCTTTATATTTATTTTTCAGGAGTTTGGCCCAGTCGACAAGCTACGCTCGGGGACTCGTCGACTATTTCCTACGCTGTGTCCGGGGACTGCTCCGACCACCGAGCACGTTTACGTTTCCAACCACGCTCGGGGACTTGTCGACTACTCTCTATGCTGTGCTTGAAGACTGTGCCGACCACCGAGCACGTTTACGTTCCCCACCACGCTCGGGGACTTGTCCACCGGTCCCTACGCCGTGCTCGGGGACTGTGCCGACCACCGAGCACTATACGCTCGGGGACTGTTCGACCAGCTCACCAATTTGAGAGTTTGGGGACTGCACCGACCACCGAGCACTATACGCTTGGGGACTGGTCGACCAGCCCACCAATTTGAGAATTCGGGGACTGTACCGACCACCGAGCGTTATATACTCGGGTACCGGTCGATTAGTCTATTCAATTGCAGGCGAGCATGATATGCTCGGAGACTGGTAAATTCAATTTTTTAGACCTTGCTACAAGGCTCATACTTCGCCTTCCAGCAAGCTCGGGGACTACATCGGTACGATGCATCTGGCGATGTCGACGAAAGCTAGTCGGCAATCTACCTTGGGGTATACCCACGGTAGTAGTTTATCGGTAGACGGTGCGCAAGCTACGAACTTGATAGTGACGCAAGACACAGACAAGGTTTTTATCCAGGTTCGGCCGCCGTGTGGGCGTAATATCTACGTCCTGTGTCTGATTGTATTGGATTGAGAGAATAATGTGTCTATGACCTGTCCTCTAGGGGACCCCTGCCCCTCCTTATATATCTTGAAGGGACAGAGTTACAAGCAAAGTATCCTATTTGGTACAATATCTTGTAGCTTTGCGATGCACGCCGACCAGTCGTGCGCCGCACGTCTTCATCCTGTGGGCCGAGCCACCTCTGATGGTGCGGCCCATATAGGCCCATGAGGGTATAGGGGTTTATACCCCCACAGCTAGTCCCCGAGCACCATGTATTGTGATGTAACACGCCGTCTTGAGCTTCTTCGATCAGTGAGGCTTGACGTCTTCAATAAGCAGGAAAGTCGTCCAAACAGTTGCAACGGTATTTTGACCAACTCAAAAGACAGTTGATCAACATTGACATGGAAGAAGTATGTTATTCGAAGAATGCATGGTGCTCTTAATTAAAAAAGATTTCTTTTCTCGTGAAGTGTGCCCACTTTACTTTTCTGAAAAGTATAGACCTTAAAAAAGCAAGCATATTCACCGCAAGGTGAAGTGTGCCCACTTAGTCCCCGAGCCTGGTAGTAGGTGACGTAGGCACGTGGTGCCAGGGTCTAAAAAAAATCATAGAAATTCTAAAACTGAGATGCATCGCCAGATGCATCGTACCGATGTAGTCCCCGAGCTTGCTGGAAGGCGAAGTATGAGCCTTGTAGCAAGGTCTAAAAAATTGAATTTACCAGTCCGCGAGCATATCATGCTCGTCTATAATTAAATAGACTAATCGACCAGTCCCTGAGTATATAACGCTCGGTGGTCGGTACAGTCTCCGAATTCTCAAATTGGTGGGCTGGTCGACCAGTCCCCAAGCGTATAGTGCTCGGTGGTCGGTGCAGTCCCCAAACTCTCAAATTGGTGAGCTGGTCGAACAGTCCCCGAGCGTATAGTGCTCGGTGGTCGGCACAGTCCCCGAGCACGGCGTAGGGACCGGTGGACAAGTCCCCGAGCGTGGTGGGGAACGTAAACGTGCTCGGTAGTCGGCATAGTCTTCGAGCACAGCATAGAGAGTAGTCGACAAGTCCCCGAGCATGGTTGGGAACGTAAACGTGCTCGGTGGTCGGAGCAGTCCTCGGGTACAACGTAGGGAATAGTCGACGAGTCCCCGAGCGTAGCTTGTCGACTGGGCCACGCTCCTGAAAAATAAATATAAAGAATTGGTAGTACATGATGTATAAATAAACTTTAGATAAAAAATCAGTACTAATATAAGTTTTAGATTTTTTGTTATAAAATTAGCACGAGTAGTTAGTTCATTCTAGAGCTTGTACCAGCTCTGGTCTAGCCAACAATCAGCATGAGGTGCGGAACCTAGACATGCGTGGGATTGCCAGCCTCGCCAGAGAGCTACTGCCGACCACCCGGAACGCAGAGGGCGTATCTCATTCACGTGTAGGGAGGAGTCGGAGACAGTACCGGCTCTGGAAAACTCGTGTAGGAGAAAAAACTTGAAATTGGTAATATTCACATTTTGCAAAATAGTTTGCAAGTAAACAAGGCCTAGAGCATGTGTTGGATTCATGCTAAACAGGGCCTTAGTGATTCATGCTAAATATTATTGTTGATTGATTTATTACGAGAGAAAAACACTGCTGGCTGATAGAAAAAATACGGCTGAAAAGAAAAGAGAATAGGTATGTGGTATTGATTCATGCTACATTGCTACTAATAGTTACTTGTAGCAACTAAATCCAAACAGGTCTTACTGATAGTCCGATTCCGAAAACTGGAAAATTGTACGCCGAAGTATGCAGGCCGTAGCAAAGCACAGGCAAGATCGCTATTACTAGTTGCTACAGGCTACAGCCGTCCAGTCCAATCGTCGAGGGAAGAATGCATGATGCAAGGCAAGGTGCTTTTTGCATGCATGCAAACCGGCCCCTCCCTACGCTACGCATGCAAGAGAATTCAGAAAAAAAAAACCTGGTTGATGTGAGCTGACTTGGACAGATAGATATAACGGCATACACTACGCCGTGACTGTACTGCCCAGGCCCCCAGGGTCCCCGGCTTTGTCAAGGCTGAACCTTCATCATCTCTTCACCCACCACGCCCTGTCTCCCCCGGGGGCCAAATTTCCTTCCAGGACTACATTGACACTGTAAAGGTGCAGCCATTTGTTGGACCTTCTGGCTAGTAAAAAAAATGATATGGTTCTTGACAAATGTCAATGAAAATCTTTTTTTTAGGTTTTATTTCAAAAAACGCACTAGCTACGACATTAGTCATAGTTGCAAATATATGTGATGGAATAAGTATCGATTCTCCCAGGTATGTCGATCGCTAGAAGCTAGAAACAGTGGCTATGCAATTCTTTGCTTTTTTTTGGATAGCCAGATGATGTTAGGGTTGGTTTTTAATTAAGTGGGTTTGGTTTTAAATATTCCTCAACTTTTGTAAAAATTGGAATGAATCACTTGGGTTAAAAAATGAAGCCGGACCCTTTTCATTATTAAACAAGTGAAATTTTACAGTGCTTGGAAAAAATTAGAGCCATCCATTCGGATAGATCAGATGGCTATAAAATAAGAAGAACCAATGTAGAAGAACTTAAGTTGTCGGCCGGAACTTAAGATATGTGGGCCAGAAACCAAAAAATATATGAGCAAAAAAATATTTATAAAATAAATTCAAAGGGTAGAATAGTACTTTCGTAGCTGCTCATCTCCTAGCAAGCTCTCTTCTCTGCTTTTGGGCATGTTTAGGACCTTTGCCGCCGCTAGCTTCGCCTGGATCGCTCGCCTTGCCTAGCCTGGCACGCTCGCAAGGCAAACATTCAAGCATTTGCTTCTTCTTGCCGTGCTCACCTTGCCCTCGCTTCATACTACCTCGGGCGGAAGTTGCTACGATGGCCGCAGAGATTGATTTAACGAGTACCTCAACGCAAGGTAGTGGAAGCTGATTGGGTTCTGCCAGAGTCTGATTTCCGCGGCAGGGAACAAGTTGAACCTTGAACCAGTAGCGAGGCCGCCGATTCAGCAGCGGCGAAGTCTGATTCAGTGACGACGGAGGTTGATTCGGTGGCAGGTGAGTCCAATTTCTCGACGGCGGAGTTTGATTCGGTGGCGGAGGAAGCTGATTTGTCGAGTTTAAAGACTGCAAACGCGAGCGCATCAGTGAGCCGAGACTCCTTGCCGATGGACGTAGCAGACTCCTTCGGTGCCTGTATTATAAATTTATGCTAGTCTCACTGGATCGAGACGATAAGCTACGCATGCGGTACGTAGCGGCACCTGCAGAGCCTTCTAACAGACGAAGTGACGACGTGATTGCCGGCGAGGCGGCGAGATCCCATGAGGCACGAGTAGTGACTTGTTCCCATCGGTGGAACTGGGTTAGAGATTGTGTACTAAACTGCCCTTAAACATAATTAATTATTTTGTTTAATTAATAGCCACGGTAAATATTTTTTTTTCAAAGGAACCACCGGTTCCTCCCAAGCACTGTAACAAAGCTCTGAAAACAAATATATAATCCTAGTGTACTAGTACTATGTATAACATGTATAATGTAGGCTGGGGTCTAAGCCTATAATGGTGTCAAAAGAATCATGCACGGCTCTTTCAATCATCAGGGTGGGAGCTAGCTCTTTTGCTTTTGTTCTACAATCATGGGATCTCGTCAACTCATGTAGTATATAACATGTCTCTCGATTGGTTTCTAGGATGGCGAAAAATCACCGTCTTTTGCTTTTTGAGTGTCGGAATGATGCACACATGCTAGACGTTGTACGACGTGGCTCAGCGGCACGCTATAGTGTCACCACACACATTTTTAGCATCGGCGACATATTTAGCTTTTCTCATCCTCCTATACACTTACACCAGTTCGTAAAGGCAATTTTTTAAACCAAACAAAAAGACTAATCCATCCATCTCATCTCAAAATAAATAATTTTCTAAAATTTAATTTTTTTTTCCTTAAAAAAACATTCTACAAAGTTATGTGATACCGCTTCTAATCACGGGTGTATGTAAACAATATCTGCAAATCTAGAAGATGTCGTCCGAGAAAAGGATACAACCTAATGTGTGCCGCCATGCAACCACTTGTCTATGTGTAAAGAGCATACCAATTTCCATGGGTTAAAAGATGGTTCCGTGATAAATCACATATCAATGGCAATATGGCAATTCATACTAAATTTTAATTTAGCACTGTCGGACAATTGACCTACAGGTTTAGATACTGTGATTGCGCATGTAGAAGGTGATGAGGAAAACACGTAGGGTTTGAACTTATAATGAAACAAAAACATATTTATTTTTATCTTTATTTAGTAAAAGTAAAATAGGTAGATGGAATTATATGAAGCCAAAATAGAGGTTCATGAAGTCGAAGACAGAGATGTGGTCATAGAAGAGCTAACATAGTTATAGCTAACAAGATTGCCATCAATTAAATTAGGTCTTGTTTAGTTCACCCCAAAAACCAAAAAGTTTTCAAGATTCCTGTCACATCAAATTTTTCGGCACATGCATTAAGCATTAAATATAGATGAAAATAAAAACTAATTGCGCATTTTAACCGTAAATCGCGAGCCGAATCTTTTGATCCTAGTTAGTCCATGATTGGACAATATTTACCACAAACAAACGAAAGTGCTAAAACGAAAGTGCTACAGTAACGAAATCTAAAAATTTTTCGCATCTAAACAAGGCCTTAGATAAAACAAACAAAGTACAAAGAACGTGGAGATACGACGGAAAGGAGAGAAGCTACAAATGAGGAGGGAGAAAATGTATAGATAGATCGATCGTACCTAAAATTTATCAGATCATGGTACAGGTTTTAGAGCATGTATGATTTATATGATTATTGTTGTTGTTGTTATGAAACTAAGAAATAGGGAAAAGAAGGAACCATTACGTAGAAACTTAGGCCTTGTTTAAAGATTTTGGATTTCGGTACTGTAGCACTTTCGTTTGTTTGTGACAAATATTATCCAATTATGGACTAACTAGGATCAAAAGATTTGTCTCGTGATTTCCAGTTAAACTGTGTAATTAGTTTTTGCTTTTGTTTATATTTAATGCTTCATGCATGTGCCGCAAGATTTGATGTGACGGAGAATCTTGAAAATTTTTTGCTTTTTGGGGTGAACTAAACAAGGCCTTATTAGTCAGACGTGTATCTGAATTTATATTGGGAAAAGAAAACACTGGTAGTCCGGACACGAATATGGGTTGATGGACCACTGTTGAAACCTATTAGGCCTTGTTTAGTTTGAGAAAATTTTTGGATTTCGCTACTGTAGCACTTTCGTTTGTTTGTGGCAAATATTTTCCAATCATAGACTAACTAAGATCAAAAGATTCATCTCGCGATTTACAGGTAAACTGCGTAATTAGTTTTTGTTTTTTGTCTATATTTGATGCTTCATACATGTGCAGCAAGATTCGATGTGACGGGAAATCTTGAAAAAATGTTGGAAACTAAACCAAGCCTTAGAATGGAAGGACGAGAGCGCGGATCGTGCGCGGGCAGCTTGGTCCCGTGTACCGTGAACCAACCAGCCTGCGTCTCTCCTCCTGGCGCCTGCACATGGCTGATGAGCCTGCCTGCCTGCCTGCCTGCCTGCCTGATCCCATCCATCCCAAGAGGATGGAAGACGTGGACGCGACGATCCGATTGTTACAGTGATTGATCAAAAATCTCTCTGGTCCGTCAATGGGCGAAGCGAAGCGAGGCGTGACGTGCATCATCATCAACCTGTGATCGGGACATCACGCCAGATATCGCAGGGCGCAATCTATTGCACTGGGCCCTCGTCGTCGCGCTCACATCACCTGCTCTGCTTTCTCTGCTCCGCAGCTGCTGCATACTACTCAACTCTACTAGTAGCAGCGTAGAGTTTGGACCGCGCCCCAACGCTGCTACCCGTGCAGCCCGTGTGCCTGGGCTATGCGCCTACCATGCCTATGCATGAATCGATGATGGCTGAACACCGAACCTGAATGCTGCTGCTGCGTCGTCCTCAAGCGGATTCTTTTGTTCACACATGCGCAACAATCGCCGGCCCATGCATGTCACTGCTCCCTACTGCCTGCTGCTTTGGATTCATATGTGCACAGCACAGCACTGTGCACATCCAGCTTGGGTTTCCTACAAAATTGCTAAGGCCTTGTTTAGGCATTGTTTAGTTCCCAAATGAAAAAATTTCGAGATATTGTAGCACTTTCGTTTGTTTGTGGTAATTATTGTCCAATCATGAACTAACTAGGCTCAAAAGATTCGTCTCGTCAAATTGAACCAAACTGTGCAATTAGTTTTTATTTTCATCTATATTTAATACTTCATGCATGCGTCTAAAGATTCAATGTGACGGAAAATCTTTAAAATTTTTGCGTTTTTGGTGGAAGTAAACAAGGCTTTTAGTTCCTAAAAAATTTTGCAAAAATTTTCAGATTCATCGTCACATCGAATCTTTAGACGTATGCATGAAGTATTAAATATAGACGAAAATAAAAACTAATTGCACAGTTTGGTCGGAATTGACGAGACGAATCTTTTGAGCCTAGTTAGTCCATGATTGGACAATATTTGTCAAATACAAACGAAAGTGCTACATTTGGCAAAAAAATTTTGGATTTTGACACTGTAGCACTTCCGTTTTTATTTGACAAACATTGTCCAATCATAGAGTAACTAGGCTTAAAAGATTCGTCTCGCAATTTACAGATGAACTATGCAACTAGTTTTTAATTTCATGTATATTTAATGCACCATGCATGTGCCGCAAGATTTGATGTGACGGAGAATCTTGAAAATTTTTGGGAACTAAACAATGCCTAAAATACAGGCTATTCGTTTGAGCTTATGAGCCGGTCAGTCATTTAATAATATTTTTCTCTCACAACAAATTAGCATGCCTAGTCAAACGCAAAACAATAAACTTTGCTATTATAAGACTCCAATCCTTGACTTTGCTAAAACGACTCTTCAAAATATTGATATTTTGTTATACATGACATTTGGTCTTTTGAATCTTTTTTTCCTCAACTAAAATATATGTACTTTGCCATGACGTGACCATATCGCCCTTCTCCCTCATTCATATAAGAGATCAACCTTTTGTATTCTTCCTACGCCGTTTCATTTCCTCAACCGACTTCGACTATTCGTCCGCGCCACCCTCGACATAGAGCCCTAGCCTGGTGATCCACCGGCGCCGACCAGCAATCCCTCGACGGTGCTCTCCCCTAGCCTGGTCACACAGGTCGACGAAGCCTCGACAGCGGCCAACCATGGCGGCGCACTAGGGCTGGCCACGCTAGACACCCAGCACATGACGTCGGGTAGCCAAAGGGAGGACATGGAGCAACCCCGATGTTCAGGCTGCCCTAGGCATGGACGCCCTAGCCGGTCGGGGTTAGGGCCTCACCGCGGCGCCTAGCGCCATAGTCGCACCGCCTAGTGGGACAATATTATGATGTAAGATGAATTCATGTATACTTAATATTATCTTATATGTTTAGAATTTTACTCTGAATTTTTAACAATTTTTACTGTATATTTTGTGAATTTTAATAATATGTGACATGCCCTGGTGTACGAGCCCACGCCTAGCCTTTGCCCTCCAAACACATAAAGGCGCAAATATCATCCCAAGGCTAAATACATATATTTTAGTTGAAAAACATGATTAAAAAGATCAAATGTTATGTATAACAAAGTACTAATATTTTAAGGATTATTTTTATTGACGAAGCTCATAGTTTCATGTGCTATAATAGTAAGAGGGTGTTTGGTTGGCGTTGTTAAAGTTTAATGTGTACTGTAGTATTTTAGTTTTATTTGATAATTAATGTCTAACCATGAACTAATTAGACTCAAAAGATTCGTCTCACAAATTACTCTTTAGTTTTGTTTTTAATTTCGTAAATAGTCTATATTTATTACTATATTATATGTCCAAATATTCAATGTGATAGATGTTACGTAAACTTAACATGTGCCATAAAGGGGGCCTCGTTTCTGGTGGACTAATCACTGGAGGACGCACCAAGGCCGGGCGCCCGGTTTCAAATAAGTACGAGGAGGGTGCTTCAAATAAATAGCTACAGTTTTTCTCTAGTGTAATTAAATAAACTAAATGAAAAAAACAAAAAAATATCTATTTAATTCATTTAATTACACTAAGGCTTTGTTTAGTTATGAAAATTTTTTAGATTTTGCTACTGCAGCATTTTTACTTGTATATGGTAAATATTATTCAATTATATACTAACTAGATCTAAAAAATTCGTTTCGCGATTTACAGATAAACTATACAATTAGTTATTTTTTCATTTATATTTAATGCTCCATGCATATGACACAAAATTTGATGTGACAGAAAATTTTTAAAAACATTTTGAATTTTGATAGAAACTAAATAAGACCTAAAGAAAAACTACGGGTATCCATTTGGAGTACCAAGGCCTTGTTTAGATGCAAAAAGTTTTTAGATTTTGATAATATAGCATTTTCGTTTTTATTTGACAAATATTATCTAATTATAGAGTAACTAGGCTTAAAAGATTCATCTTGTGATTTACAGGTAAACTGTGCAATTAGTTATTCTTTTTATCAATATTTAATACTTCATGCGTGTGCCGCAAGATTCAATGTGACGGGGAATCTTGTAAAGTTTTGGGTTTTTGATGTATCTAAACAAGGCCTTATTTACTTCCACCCAAAATCTAAAATCTTTTCAAGATTCTTTGTCACATCGAATCTTTAGACGCATGCATGGAGTATTAAATATAAACGAAAATAAAAACTAATTGCACAGTTTGGTCGAAATTTACAAGACAAATCTTTTAAGCCTAGTTAATTCATGATTAGATAATAATTATCACAAATAAACAAAAGTGCTACCGCGTCAAGAAAAAATTTCGTCATGGAACTAAACAAGGCCCAACTCATCCTCAGTGCGCGAGTTTCAAATCCACACCAGTCCAACACCACGCGGCCGCCGTGATAATCCTCTACAGTATACTAGTACAGTGCGCTCTTTTTCACTGCAATGCAAGCAGAGCAGTACAACACTGCCGCTGATGGGTGCAGTGCAGCCGTGCCAGCGTCATCGTCATCCTGCATGCGGCAGGTGGCACCACGTATCCTACCACCGTAGGAGTACGACGTATTGGAGATCACTTCCATCAGACGCAGATCCATGTAGCCTGAGCCCGGATCTGTTTGGATCCAAGTGAAATACTGCTCCGAATTAGTTTGGATCTGAATTTTTTTAAAAAATTTGACATTATTTTTATTTGACAAATATTATTCTCTTATAGAATAACTAGGCTTAAAATATTTGTCTCACGATTTACAGATAAACTATACAATTAATTTTGGTTTTCATCTATATTTAATACTCCATGCATGTACCGCAATATTCGATGTGATAGAGAATTTTGAAAAGTTTTTGGTTTTGAGGTGAACTAAACAATGCCAATGCATTATTTAGTTGCATTTTTTAAAAAAATAGACACTATAACATTTTTTATATTTAACAAATATTGTCTAATCATAGACTAACTAGGCTTAATAGATTCATCTCGTAAATTACAGATAAATTGTACAATTAATTATTTTTAAATCTATATTTAATGTTCTATACATGTGCCGCAAGATTTGATACGACGAGGAATCTGAATTTTTTTTTAAAATTTCCCTGGAAGCCTTTACTAGCTATTGAGTTCGTTTCTACTTAAAAACTTTTCGTCTCATCACAACGAATATTTGACACATGCATAGAGTATTAATGCCGGTTTCAATGAAGGTTTTATAAAAGTTTCATACACATTAAATATGCTGACATTGTACTATATTGATGAAAAAGAGATGATGAGTTTGATAGGAGTAGAGATAGTTTCATGGGAATAAAACTCTTCTATACTATTTTCAAAATACAAGTGTTTTGGGCTTTGTTTACTTCCCAAAAATTTTGCAATTTTTTCCAAGATTTTCCGTCAAATCGAATCTTGTGGCACATGTATAAAGCATTAAATATAGATAAAAAAACTAATTGCACAATTTTTGTGTAATTTGCGAGACAATTTTTGGATCCTAGATATTCCATGATTGGACAATATTTATCAAATACAAACGAAAATGCTACAATGTCCATTTTGTAAAATTTTGTTTAGTTCCAAACTTATTTGCAAAATGGACAATGTAGCACTTTTACCTGTAATTGCACAGTTTGCTTGAAATAAGCGGGACGAATCTTTTGAGCTAGTTAGTCTATGATTGAACAATATTTGTCAAATATAAACGAAAGTGCTTCAGTAACCAAAAACAAAAAACAAATTCACGAACTAAACAAGGCCTTAAGGGGCTTGCTTGGTTGCCAAGCTAACTCTTGGACAGGCCAGCTGGAGCTAATATTGGATTGTTTGGTTTCCTGGCTTTGGGCTTTAGCCAGGCTCCCGCTGGCCGCCATATAGGCCTTGGCCAGGCTCCCAGAAAACGGATGCAGGGTCCATTTTTCTGGAGCTAAAACGGATGGAGGGTCTATTTTTCTGGAGCTAGGCTTGGGCGAGCTCGCTTGCGCTTCTCGTCACCCTCTCCACACCTCTTCTCTGCTCGCCTCCTCCGCTTCCCTTCTTCTGCCACGCTTCTCCTCGCCCCTCTCCATGGACCGCTGATGGAGGATGAATCATCGATGGAGGACGAATCGCCCCTTTCCGGTCGAGTAGGAACACGCTGATGGAGGACGCTTCTCCTCTCCCTCTCCGGTCGAGCAGGAACACGCTGATGGAGGACGAATCATCGAGGCAGCTCCAGCTAGGCGACGTGATGAACGCGAGGTCGCAGGGGCGGTGGTGCGCGAGGTACGCCGCGCCCGCGAAGCTCGCAGTGACCGCTAGGAACAGCACGAGGTTGAGCGCGCAGCCGAAGCGTGCCCGGACGTGCAGCAGATGCATGGCGACGGCGGTCGCGGAATCTATGAGCAACGACAGTACAGCTGTGGATGAAGCGAACGCTTTCGCTGGTGGTTGGGATCTCTAGCAGGCACCAGCTCATGGTGGAGGCAGATGAGAGGAGGACGAGGATGAACGGATGGCGACAGTAGAGGTGTCTACTGTGCTTAGAAGGTGTTCGATGAATTGCTTCTTTGTGGGTAAACTCACTAGTGTTTAGTAGGGATGAAAACGGATCGGATACGAACGGATATCATTAATATCATATTTATTTTTATATTTCTGGTCGGATTCGGATTCGAATACGGATAATGTCAATCATGTTGGATAAGATACGATTGGATGTCGACATCATAAATATACGATTTAAGTATTCGGATATGGATACGGTATCGGATGTTGGATATTCGGACTCGGATACGGACAGATCTGAACCCCTCTAAACGAATTCAGTCTCAAATACGGTCGGAAAATATTCGTACCGTTTTCATCCCTAGTGTTTAGATATGGTGATTCTATCGAAAAAACACAACCAACCAAACACACGCTCGACTTAGCCATCTTCATCTTTGTACGTAACCGAACACACGCTGGTTGCCTCCCTAGGAGCAGGCCTGGGCTGCCTAGGCTACATTTGCTAGCCAGGCTCTATCAGACCAACTAACCAAACATATCCAAGATGTGTCTACTCAAGCCTTATTTAATTCCCACTAAAAAACTTTCCAACTTGTCTCATCTAATGTTTAAACATATGAAGCATTAAATATAGATAAAAAATAACTAATTACACAGGTTACATAAAAATCAGGAGACGAATCTTTTAAGCCTAATTAGTCTATAATTAGCCATAATTGCTATAATAACATATATATACTAATGACGGATTAATTAAACTTAATAAATTTGTCTAGTGATTTCTAAATGAGTTATATAATTAATTTTTTTAATTAGTATACGGACATCTTTTCTAATAATTCCATGAAACATCGATATGACGCCAAAAATAAACTAAAAATAAGACCAAGGCACAGAAAAGTGATGCGGTAGCCGTATCGGACGCCGGCTCTACTGTATGTACTGTACTAGGATGATGATGGTTAAATCGTCCTGGTCTTCTTTCTTGTCGGTCATCTCCTTCTTTTCTGCTTTGGCCAGTGGCATTGCACTACACATTTGGGTTGCTGCTTTGCTCACCAACGTCCTTCGTAAAAAAAAAAGCCCAAAGGGCGTGAAAGGCAAAAACCACTCTCATCCGATTTGCTTTGTTCCCTTTTCATTTTTCTCTTTCCCTTTTTCTCTATCAGACCTTTGAACTCCTCCCTCTTTTCTCCATTTCCAGTAATTTCGTTCTTGGACCGGACCACTTCTTCCTTTCCAGCAGCACGCCAGACGGCAGTTGCAGTCACAGATATCACATAGTAAGGTGTAGGACTAATTATTAGCTGATCGAAGGTTAAAGTACTCCTACTCCTATTAGTTAGTTGATTACAATTAGCTAGAGCATGTTCGGGGGTAATATATAGGAATTACGGTAAGGAGCCGTTTGGACCCCTTCATCATTTTTTTTAAGAATTGGAATCTACTTAATGGAATAGGCTAAAAGGCTTGAAATTTGAGATTCCATGGTTTTCTAAAGTTCACATATAAGTCTATGTCAAATTTATAGAGTGGGAGATGGAAATATTCTATAGATCAAATTTATGTTATGTTTCTACTTTACAACTTATACCACACTCTTCAACTCACTTTACAAATGCAACGTATAAGCATATCTCTTGCATGGCTAAAAATAATATACAAATATATTTCTTACAACCATATTAGCTTAATTTGTGTTCTATCTCTCTGCAAGATTCATTGGTGTTCTAGATAGTCTTATTGATCCTAGAATAACCCTAGGCGTGTTCCTCCCTGACGGGTCCTCTTGGGAGGTGTTTCCTGGCTTTGTGGCGAAGGATGGGCTCTAGATCGGCCTAATCAAACTCTAGATTAGTTTAGTTGATCCCAAGAATTACTTGTTGTGTGTGATATAGTCCTTTTTAGATGCACTCAAAAACCTAAAAGTTTACAAGATTCTCCATCACATCGAATCTTGCGGCATATGCATGGAGCATTAAAGATAGATAAAAAAATAACTAATTGTACAGTTTACCTGTAAATCACGAAACAAATCTTTTAAGCCTAGTTAGTCTATGATTAAATAATGTTTGTCAAATATAAAACAAAAGTGCTACAGTGTCAAAATCCAAAAAGATTTTACATATAAACAAGGCCATATTGTGTGCAATCTAGTCATGCTAGGCCTTGATGGTCTATGATTTGGATCTCAATGCAACGTCAAGAAAACTGAGTTAAAGTTTAACTAATTTTATATAAAAAGATACTAATATTTATCATACTAAATAAATATTAATTAGTATATTCATCATTGAAATATTTTTATAGTAAATATATTTGAATTTATGATTGTTGATAATATTTTTTATAAACATAGTTAAAGTTAAGGTACCTTCACTTTTATCAGACCTAATTAAAGTTTTTTTAGATGGAGAGGTAGATTGTGCTGGCATGCAGTTCTGAGAAATATTCAGGAACACCAGTGCAACATCCATCGATCCCCAGCCATTGGCAAGATTAGGCCTTGTTTAGTTTCTAAAAATTTTTGCTAAAAAATTTAGATTTCTCATCACATCGAATCTTGCAGCACATGTATGAAATATTAAATATAAACAAAAACAAAAACTAATTATATAGTTTATCTATAATTTGTAAGATGAATCTTTTAAGTCTAGTTAATCTATGATAGAATAATATTTGTTAATTAAAAATGAAAATGATATAATACATGAAATCCTAAAATTTTGCCAACCAAACAATGCCACGATTCGCTGAGCGGGCTGGCTATGCATGTTCATGTTCTCCAGCAAGGAACACCAACAGCGCAGTGATGTGCGCAACAGCGCAAGTTGCAACGTGGGGTGTCGTCGTATGCGTGTGCTGGAGAGGATGCACCTCTGCCGTCGATGATCATTGCTCGGCTAGTCACTCGCTCGTCGTATGCATGCATCGTGCACAGATAAATATGTACCATCTAGGTGCATGAGACGTGACTGGCCGGTACTGAAGCTACACGTACAGTAGGCGATAGAGGTTTGCATACTACTGTAGTTACGGCGTACAGTATATATAATAGATGTCAGATGTGTGCAAGACATCGGCCGAGCGAGAACAATTTTCAGACACAAGTAACTTTACAAGATAGTACTCAAATATTAACAGAGACAGTTACAAAATTTGATTGTCTTCAAAAATACTAGACAATTAGTAGAGACGGTTGTTTTCATTTACAGATGCAGTCAAACTTGCTCGCCTCATAAAATCGATTAATGGAGGCGGTCAAGAAATAACCACCTCCTAAAATTGGTTTACGTAGACGGGCCTCTTTAGACAACCGCCTCCAAAAAGGTTGAGCCCATTAGGCCCTTGTGAGGCCTGATAACCGTTTCGACTATAAATGCAGACACTTAGGGTTTCTTATTTTCATTATCTTTCTCATCCACTCAGACCGAGCGAACCGAGTGGCGCCCCTCCTCGGGCACGACCTCCCTCGCTCCGAGAATGAGCCGCCTTCCTATCCCTCTCCACTCCAGCCTCCATCTCCCTCTCCATCTGGTCTCCATCTCCCTCTCGATGGCACGTGGGGCGCGAGGGCAGCAACGCGGGGGGCACAGGGTGGCAGTGACTGGGTGGCCCCACCTACTACGGCACACCCTCCCTCCTTTGTCGCACAACCTGCGGAGGGCATGGCACGGTGGAGGGCTCTGGCAGCGGAGAGGCCATGGCGTCGGTAACCTTGGTCGTGGATTTGCCGCGGCCACTCGGGAGGGCCCTCCTGGCGGCAAATCTGATGCTAGAGCATGGCATAGAGGCCGCACCGACAACGGAGGCGGTGGATATGCGCGAGGAGGTGGATCCAACGTGAGGCCTCACCGTCTCCACCAAAATCCAGCTGCAGGGGCTCCACTAATGGCGGCGGCGGTAGCAGCTCGTGTGGCCCGCCTCCCTTCTCCGACAACGTGACATCGGCTCCCTCCTCCCTCGTCCTCCCGACGGCGCTCGTGGGGCCTGACTTCCTCCTCCAGGCGATGCATGCAGTGCTAGGGTGGCGGGCCCTCGGCTCCCTCCTCCTAGCGGTGGTCACGACGCTGGGGCAGCAGATCCGTGGTCACGACGCTGGGGCAGCAGATCCAAGCGAGCAAATCGACGGCAGCGGCACGAGATCTAGGCTCGTGCATAGTCCAGATCTAGGTCCGCAGGCTTTTTCTTTTTTTGTTTATTTTAATCGATTTATAGAGACGAGCAAAGCAACCGTCTTCATTAATCTGCATTTACCATGACCATTGATTGAAGACAATTACCATGCCTGCTGAAGGGTCGAGATGGCGGACTAGAGGGGAGGTGAATAGTCCTTTCTAAAACTTTAACACGCCGGCTAACCGAAATAAGTGCGGAATTAAAACTATCGGTCTAGCCAAGACTACACCCCTCTATCTAAGTTCTCTAGCACCATAAACAGATCCTAAACAAGCAAGCGAAGTGCTACCTTAGCAAGAGCTCACCTAAACAATTCTAGAAGCAAGGTCACACAAACCTATGCCACTAGTACTTTGCAAACCGGAGAGCTCCTACACAACTAGTAAGGCAAAGCGCGCAAAGCCTAAGCTCACTAGCAAGCTCAATAACAAGGCAACTAATGCCAAATTAGAGAGCGCAACTTACTTAGCTACACAAACTAAGTAATGTGACTAACAAGGTTACACAAACCAAATTAGTCACAAGGGAACTACTTCTAGCTACACAAGCAAGAAGGTAACTAGAAAGCTACACAAGCTAACTAATTACAAGAGCAACTACACAAGCACAATTATATGAATGTAAGAACAAGCTTGTGTTAGGGACTTGCAAACCAACGGGAAGAACAAATGTTGACACGATGATTTTCTCTCGAGGTTCACTTGGTTGCCACTAAGCTACGTCCCCGTTGAGACAAGCTCCAAGGTTGCCGCCGGTCCTCTTGCTAGTGGCGACCCGCAAGTCACACTCTCCCACGTGGAGTGCTTACCACAAGTTCTAGCACTTGACCCGGTCGCACCACTTGTTGCTCTTCACGTCTCGCTCAACTAGAGTTGCTCTTCGCGATCCCCGCGGGGTGAGCACCGTACCCCTCACAATCTCTTCTCCGGAGCACCGCACAATCTCCTTGCGTGCTTCGATGGAGTCACAAGCCACCAAGCCGTCTAGGAGGTGGCAACCCCCAAGAGTAACAAGCACCACCGGCTTGCAACACGAACACCTAGTGCCACTCGATGCAAACTCTCAATGCAACGCACTGGAATCACTCACTCGCTATTGATTCGCACTCTTGTAAGCACAAGTGAGTTAGAGGCTTTCCTAACACTACCCAAGCATGGACACTAAGTCCCAAAGGTGCTCAGCACTAGCCAAGGCTGGCCACTTGAAAGGTCCTAATATGGCTAGAGGGGGGTGAATAGCCTATTAAAAGATTCTACAAATTCACTAGAGCAAGAGGTTAGTAAATAACAAAGCGAAGCTTTTTGCTCTAGCTCTAAGGGGTGTTTGCAAGCCACCTATCCAACAATTCTAGTTGATATAATCACTAGGCACACAAGAGCTATGTCACTACTTACACTAGAAAGCTACCTAAAGTTTCTATACAAGTAAGTAAGCTACTCTAGTTTGCGGGAATGTAAAAGAGACGGTTTGAACTTTATACCGCCGCGTAGGGGGGATGAACCAATCAATAATATGAAGTCCAATCACCGGGAGAAAGCCAATGAACAATTACAAAGGAGACACACAATTTTTCTCCTGAGGTTCACGTGCTTGCCGGCACGCTACGTCCCCGTTGTGTCGACCAACACTTGGTGGTTCGGTGGCTAAGAGGTGTAGCACGAACCTCGTCCTCACTAGGACACCAAAAGAACCTACCCACAAGTGAGGTAACTCAATGACACGAGCACTTTACTAGAGTTACCTTTCGGCTCTCCGCCGGGGAAGGTACAAGACCCCTCACAATCACCGGGAGATGGCCATGAACAATCACCAACTCGTGCCAATCCTCCTCCACTGCTCCAAGCCATCTAGGTGGTGGCAACCACCAAGAGTAACAAGAAAACCGCTGCCAAATCGATCCCCAAGTGCCACTAGATGCAATCACTCAAGCAAATACACTTGGAATCACTCCCAATCTCACAAAGATGTTTAATCTATAAAGGAGATGAGTGGGAGGTGTTTGCTTAGGCTCACAAGGATATCAAGTATGTTAGAACGCCAAGAGAGTAAGCCCCAAGCCGGCCAAACACGTATTTATAAGCCCCTCAAGCAAATAGAGCCGTTAGCTCTTTTCACTGGGCAAACTACGGGGTCACCGGACACTCTTAAAGGGGCACCGGACGCTCAACACCTGCGTCCGGTGCTCCAACAACAGCCACGTGTCACCTTTTGAACTTCTCGTGTTAGAGTCTAACGGTCACCTGCAGTGCACCGGACGCTGAGCAAGTTGGCACCGGACGCGTCCGGTGCACACCGGACTCATGCGCAGAGAGTTCCGCAAACCTGCAGGTCACCGGACGCTAAGCACCGGTAGCGTCCGGTGCTCACCGGACCCATGCGTAGAGAGGGTTGCAAAACGCCCGCACACCGGAAGCTAACCACCGGACGCTCCCTGAGCGTCCGATGCTTCCAGTTAGACACTCCGACCGAAGTCAGATAGCACCGGACGCATGAATAGGAGCTCCCCAGCGTCCGGTGTTCACCGTCCGGTGCTTAACCCTAGCAACACAGCACACCGGACGCTCAGCCTCAGCGTCCGGTGCCTCAAAGGCCAGCGTCCGGTGAGTGTTTCTCTGCGAGGAACACTCCCGCGACTTCTCCAAATTTCCCATCGGCGCAATAGAAAATATGCACTTTATTTTCTCGAAAAGCGCCGAATCCCGCCGAGAGGAACCCATCCTATCTCTACCCTTCAAACTCCACCTCCTTCTCAAAGTGTGCCAACAGCACAACGCGTGTACCAATAAGTGTGCACGTGTGTTAGCATTTTCACAAACAATTTCTTTGAAGGAGTTAAGTTAGCTCACTAGATTCTAAATGCATGCACATGAACAATGACACCTAGTGGCACTTGATAACCGCTTTAGCCAAAGAATTCCCCTCTTTATAGTACGGCTATCTATCCTAAATGTGATCACACCCTCTATGGTGTCTTGATCACCAAAACCAAAACCCTAAGCCACGTGTCAGCTAATTAAATCTCGCGCGTTGATCTCCAACGGTAATATTCAAACCACCGGACACGGTCAAGTAGATACCAGACGCGTCCAGTGCACACCGGTCACGTACGCAAAGAGTTTTGCAAAAATGCAGGAGTACCAGACTCACACCACCGGACTCACTCCGAGTGTCTGGTGCTCACAGTCAATCTCACTACTGAAAACAAGCCACACCGGATGCAAGAACAGGGTCTAGCCCGCGTCTGGTGCTTGGCGTCCAGTGCACGCTGCTAACTTGCCAAAGACAAACAACACACCGGAATCGTAGGCTCAGCGTCCGGTGCCTGCGGTCAGAGCGTCTGGTGAGTATTTTTCAGTGAGAAACACTCCAGTGACTTCTTCAAACTTTCCATTGGCGTAATAGAAAATATGCATTTCATTTCTCAAACCCAAACCCCTCTCTACCCTTTACACTCCATCTCCTTCTTAAAGTGTGCCAACACCACTAAGTGTGTACCAACAAGTGCAAGTGTGTTAGCTTTTTCACAATCATTTTCTTCGAAGGGGTTAAGTTAGCTCACTAGGTTCTAAATGCATGCACATGAACAATGACACCTAGTGGCACTTGATAACCGCTTTAGCCAAAGAATTCGCCTCTTTATAGTACGACTATCTATCCTAAATGTGATCACACCCTCTATGGTGTCTTGATCACCAAAACCAAAACCTTAAGCAATACCTTTGCCTTGATCTCCATAGGGTTTTGTTTTTCTCTTTCTTCTTTTCCAAGTTGAGCACTTGATCATCTTGTGGTCATCACTATCATCACCATGATCATCACTTGCTCCATCACTTGGCATGTACCAACCTCATTAAGTCTACACACACTTAGTATAGAGGTTAGTACTAGGGTTTCATCAATTATCCAAAACCAAACTAGGGCTTTCACCACCACTTCTATTTGTAGCCCCAAGGGCTAAACTAGCCGTTGCCCCTTCACTGGGCAAAACACGTGGGCACCGGACGCTCACAGGGAGCCACCGGACGCTCAACTCCCAGCGTCTGGTGCACAGGCGTCAGCCACGTGTCACTAGCCGTTTGAACTCGACCGTTGCCGCCAACGGCTACTGCGCACGCGCGCCTGCACAGCACCACCGGACGCTCTACTGCGTCACACCGGACGCGTCCGGTGCACACCGGACCCGTGCGCAAAGAGCTCCGCAAACTCGCGCGGTCACCGGACGCACCCTAAGTGTCCGGTGCTCATCGGACTTAAGCGCAAAGAAGGTCGCCAAACCGTCCGCACACCGAACGCTAAGCACCGGACTCACTCCGGTGCGTCCGGTGCACACCTGCGCCACAGACACCACACCGGACGCTCTGGACTAGCGTCCGGTACTGCCAACATCAGCGTCCAGTGAGTGTTTCTCAGCGAATTTCCCACCGGCGCAATAGAAAATATTTACCGTCACACGCGGTCCCTCGCTTCAAAGCCTCCGACTTGCCCTTCACTCTTGCAACCGGTCCATCAAGTCAAGCCTCATCTTGATCTTCTCCATCTTGGTCACATGACTCCATGTCATGTCTCATATGCAATGAGCTCCTTCATCATATCATCACCCGTGGACTAATCTCCTGTGTATCTCACATAAACACTATTAGTCCACCTAAGTTGTTACTCAATTACCAAAACCAAACAACTTTCACCTGCCACCGAAAATGGATAATGACCGCCTCTATCTTAAGTTTTCGGTGTGTCCTTTTTCTTTTTTTCATCCAGCCTGGGTGCCCCCCACTGGTCTGTTTCTGTTCCCTATCCACGTTCTACACGGACACATTATGCAGCCACGCTTGGACCCCAATAAAATCCAAGGCTTGGCAAGTCTCCGACACGCACCGTGATGCATGTCCCAGATGTACTCCCGTCGCACTTGCCGCCGGTCCTCCGGCTGCCCGGCCGTCATTATTCAACGACATATATGCTGATTGCAGGCATTTACGGGAGAAGAAAATTACGTGGAGAACTGTGTATCCAAAGTTACGCCATGCATACATGGTGTGGATGATGGGTGTCGTCGGCCTTCATCATCCAACGCTGCGCCAAGGAGAGATCTCGTCCGCCCGAACACATGCTAATTTGGTAAAACTTTGAACAACGCTGATAATTGCTCGTGATATTACAATGAAGTGCTTGCGCATTATGTCATGGATTATATACGAGTCAGACGATGCGTCGTGAGCTCTTGATGACTCGATACCAAAATTTCAGGCGCCATTCTTGGGCACAATCCCGGGCTCAGTTTCGATACTGTAGTGTTTTCGTTTGTATGTGATAATTATTGTTTAATCATAAATTAACTAGGTTTAAAAGATTCGTTTCATAAATTATATAATTAATTAATTTTTATTTATATTTAATAATTTATATATGAGCCACAAGATTTGATATAATATAAAATCTTAAGAAGTTTTTGGACTAGGCCTCAATCGGCCGAAACTTGCATTTAAGTTGGGGCATGATCACGTAAGTCCATAATTACGCTAGGTAGTTGTGCCAACAACTGGTCGTTGCGTGTACAGTGGACGTGCTCTTGCAACACTAGTACCCTTGTCTTGGTAGGACCATTTGCTAGATTCTGATTAGGTCATAAACCCTGTTTTTTTTTCAGCACGGTATGCATGAATTACCGGCACAATCTATTCACTAGTCTGAAAAGTCATGGTTGAAATTATTATTTAGCTAATTTATTATGAGAAAAAAATATTGCTAACTAGCAGAAAATATGGCTGAAAAGAAAAGAGAACATGTTCAATAGACAGCCACATATTGCTAATGGTCGAACCACAACGACCTTGAAACAGAGAACAAGAGGATGCATGCTATTTCACAGAGCTTGAAATGTATTACCTGGATCTGCCTAAGTTTAACCTAAACCAAATGTCGTCCTCTCTCAACTGATTCAATTTAAGCTAAACAACCTCGAGAATCCCTGAGATGCAACACATACACCTCATTAGCACATTTCGGCAACACGTACACCTCCTTAGCACATTTAATTCACGGGACTGGAAGGTTGAAAACCCATACTCATCACGGACACCATACACACAGGACATAGCAGAGTAAGGCCTTGTTTAGATGTGAAAAATTTTTGAATTTCACTACTGTAGCAATTTCGTTTGTTTGTGACAAATATTATCTAATCATGGACTAACTAGGATCAAAAGATTCGATTCGCGATTTACAGCTAAACTGTGCAATTAGTTTTTGTTTTTTTCTATATTTAGATGTATGTGCCGCAAGATTTGATGTGACGGAGAATCTTGAAATTTTTTTGGTTTTTGGGGTGAACTAAACAAGGCCTAACCATGTGTTCCATTTAAATTTTGTATAAATATTATAAGGATATGTACTTCTAACAAGGTCTTGTTTAGTTCCCTATCCGAAAAAAATTAGTCAATGTAGCACTTTCATTTGTATTTATTAATTATTGTTCAACTATAGACTAATTAGACTCAAAAGATTCATCTCTTAAATTACTTACAGGTAAACTGTACAATTAGTTATTATTTATCTATATTTAATGCTCCATACATATGCAGCAAGATTTGATGTGATGAAAATTTTGATTTTTTTTTGTTTTTAGATGGAACTAAACAAGTCCCAAAAGGAGAACTATTATTTTTAGAAAGAATAAAAAAGAACTACTTCATGAGGCCGTTGTGGCGTTGTCTCACACAAACCCATAGTACGGTCACACACTCAGGCCTTGTTTAGTCAAAAAAAATTTAAAAAAAATTCAGATTTCTCATCACATCGAATCTTGTGGCGTATACATGGAAAAAAAAATATAGATAAAAATAATAACTAATTACACAGTTTGTCTGTAATTTGCGAGACAAATCTTTTAAGCTTAATTAGTCTATGATTGAACAATATTAGTCAAATATAAATGAAAGTACTACAGTATCCATTTTGCAAAAAGAATTGAAACTAAACAAGGCCTGAACCTGCAAAACAACTTATCGACAAAACACACGTACGAGTATACTAATTTATCCATTGTACTACATCTCTAGTGGATGCAGGATTAGATTAAACATAGGTAAGTAGAGTTTGTTAAAAGTTGTCGTTGTTTTTAGAAGCAAAAGATGATCAGAAAACTGTAGTGGCATTTAAAGTAAGCTGTAACATGTCTTAGCTTGGTTTTCCATAAGCCTCTATGGGTTCATATGAACATTAATTAGTGTTAACTAGAAAATGGTGATATGGTAGCTATATAAACTTAAGGGAGAGGGAAGAAAATTGTTTCGTTAAACTTATCAGCACAACTTATTAGCTATGGTATAATATTTTTCTCTTACAATAAAATAAGCATCAACTAGCTTATTAGCCCAAAAACCATAGCTGAACTCCCTACTTAAGAACTAAGATAAGAAAAAAAATAAGATAGGTAGATAATAGGGGAGAGAAGCATGTGATTAGGCAAAAATCTATTTTAAAAGAACATCCACTAGGATTATATTTTTTGTGTAATGTCTATATGATTTGATAAGTATGTCATAATGTTTGGGTTAGGACTTAGGACTATACTTATAACTTGGTTAGTGTTTTAGCAAAAGTCAATGCTATGGCCTCGTTTGGTTACAACCGGTAAACTTTAACTCTTATCACATTGAATGTTTAAATAAATGCATAAAATATTAAATATAGATAAAAAAATAACTAATTTTATAGTTATATATAATTTGCGAGACGAATATTTTAACCATAATTAGTCTATAATTAAACACTAATTATTAAGTAAAATAAAAATACTACAGTACCTATTAAGGCCTTGTTTAGATCAAAAACTTTTTGATTTTGACACCGTAGCATTTTTGTTTTTATTTGACAAACATTGTCCAATTATGGAGTAACTAGACTTAAAAGATTCGTCTCGTAATTTACAGGTAAATTGTATAGTTAGTTATCTTTTTTAGCTATATTTAATATTTCATGCATGTGTCGCAAGATTCGATGTGATAGGAAATCTTGTAAAGTTTTGGATTTTTTGGTGCATCTAAACAAGGCCTTAAATTTTACTTTCTCAAACCAAACACCTACCCCGCGATAGTTTCCGGGCTGGGATTAGAGTGCCGACCACGCTGCTGTGCGGACGCAGTTCAGCATTGTATAGTTAGCGAAAAATTTTAGGTTTGATTAATATAGCATTTTTGTTTATATTTAGTAATTATTGTCTAATTATAGACTAACTAACTTCAAAAAATTTGTTTTATAGACAAAATATATAATTAGTTATTTTTGTATCTATATATAGTGTTTGATACATATGTCCAAAAATTCGACAAAAAATCTTGAAAAATTTTTACAAACTAAACGCCTCATGTGTAGTACTGCGTACCTCTGCAAGTGCAACCCCTCGTCAATAAATACAGGTCTTAATTTTGCCGAACCACCGCGTGCAGCAACCTTTGCACATGACTGGGTAGGTTTTATTAGGCCAGTTTTAATGGACAATGCCACTGTACGGTTTCACATCATCAAGATTGAAATGAAATCATCTATGAAATAACCCCAGCAATGAAGCATTTCACTTTGTTGTTTCCAAGGCTAAGCAAAGCATTTAATAGCTGCAAAATAATTGGATCATATGCAAGATGGTGAAACGATCAGGCCCTTAGTGGGGATTTCATCCCGTTTCACCGTGTGGGAAACAACCCCTACGGAGTTTCACCATGGTGAAACTACTTCCTTCTCTCTCCTCTTCGTTTAATGCAAAAAGTGTAGTTTTGCTGACATAACGCTCTAATAAATATGCACGACATCATCGTGAAACCTCCACTGAGACTAGTCTTATGAGTACTCCCGAAATGATAGGCCTATTTGACAACACTAAAAGTCGTATAAAATATGACCTGAAATTTTTCTTATAACATGTAGTCAATTGCTAAATCATCTTAGGGCCACTTTGAACGAAAATCTATTGATGTAAATTTTATGCTCTACATTTGCACAAAATTTGACTAAGGTCTTATTTAGTTCCCAAAAAATTTCAAGATTCCTCGTCACATCGAATCTTTGAATGCATTCATAGAGCATTAAATATAGATAAAAAATAACTAATTGTACAGTTTGCCTGTAATTTGTGAGATAAATCTTTTGAGCTTAGTTAGTCCATGGTTAGACAATAATTACCAAATATAAACCAAAATGCTATAGTAGTCGAACCAAAAAAAATTGCGAACAACAAGGCCTAATTGTTTGTCAAACTTTGCATAATTTGACTTTTCCTCTAGTCTAATTTGCCTATCATTTGTGGATGGATAGAACACTAAATAGGTTGATATGGTATAGTATAAATGAAGAGAGATGATAAAAACTTTTATGGGATGTTTCATGGGATGAAACTTGATTACACTATTTTCAACAACTTGAAATCTTGAAAATAGGGACATGATTACCCCACTAAGACTGACCCAAGGTACACATGCATATCAAGATTCAAAATTTTATAAACTTTGACCAATAGTTTAGCCAATAAATTTTAATTTTATTATAATATTACTAGATACGGTTAGATTTGTAATTAAATGTACTACCCGATTATCATGAGCTTATATGTATAAAATATAAAATAAAATGTATAAATGGTCAAAATATAATTTACAAGCCCGTGTAATGTCTAATTACGCCTTATAAAAGAGAATGAAGGCAATAGTTAGCTAACTTTTTTAGATAAAAACTAGCTATGGTATGTTAGAATCCCTAGCTAATAGTTTTATGGATACCTTTTAGTCTAATTAGTTGGATTGACTACTTGATAGACTAGTTGGTTAGGATCCAAATTAAAAATAACTCCACCCTATTAGTTTGCTTGTTTGGATGTTATTTTTTAGTGGCTAGTAATTGTTATTATATTGTTAGTATAAGTAATTCAAACAAGTGAGCTAAGCATAACTCGGTTGGTTAGTTTTCTCATGGTATAACCTGTCCACCTGATTCAAGTTCTAGATGACTTGATGTTGGTGCTTTGTATTTTTCTAGATTTATTTAGGAATTTAAAGACGTTGTTCAAGTGATGTACCCATTGATTAATATATGTGTTTGTAATGTGTTTCATAAATAAAATAAAGCAATTGCCTTCCTTACTCCCATCCATTTCATTTCTCCCAACCTTTGATAAAACACATGGATATTATTTTACTCATAAATACTCCCTCTATTCGAATTTGTAGGCTGTTTTGGCTTTTTTAGATATACAACTTTTGTTATGTATCTAGCTATACTTTATATCTATGTGTGTAACAAAAACTAGGTAACTAGAAAAGCTAAATGAACTATAATTTAGGATAGAGGATGGTACTTGGTAAGGCCGATTTTTGGCAAGGTTTATAAGAAAACTTAGTACTAGTAACTTTCACAATGCAAAAGAAGATGTTCTGATGTGTTGCTGATCTAATTGTTTTCTTTCTCATAGTTATATGCTTGAAACAATAAACAAGTGTACATATTATTTTGAACGTAGCACGCAAGTGTATTTTAAACTTTCCAAGCAAACGATGATCCTATGGAATTGGCTAGAGAAATCCTTTAAATTCTGGTTTTGTTTATGCAAATCAATTATACATGCATGCATGAAAAAACTATAATTGAAATTTCAACAATCATGGGAAAAATCTATAACAACTCATATATCAATGATAGTAACCGTTTATCTAAAATTATATTAGTATTTATTACAATAATCTATGTAAGTTGCTACTTTAGATAAAAAATCTATACATATTGAGACATTAATATATCTCCTAATAGTACAATTGTAAAAACTCTATTTTTTTAATAAAAGATACTATATATATATATATATATGTTTTTTGATAAAAGAAAACTAAATATTTAAACAGTGGATCTTGAAATGTTGTGGTGCAAACTTAAATGATCAATTATGTCCTCATAGTAATTATGACTACTATAAAACATAAAACATATACTTTTATTAAAATACAAAGTCAGAGCTCTAAATAAGAAGTTGCAACAAGAACAAAATTTTGAACCTAACATGCAGACATTTTTTTGTAGCAATTATAGTAAGTTTAAAACTTGGAAGCCAAAGACTGAATGATTATGTTAGGAGACACATGGGCTGCAATCAGAGCTAGTATAAATTAAGCTAAGATTTGATTAAATGCGTAATGAACAAAATGTAGAGAGAAAAAATATTGATAGGTGGGTAAAAACATGTATAGTAACTGATAATGAGTTGTTTGGCATGGCTTCTCCTCTAGGTGTTCATCCGGAGGAGGAGGAGGAGGAGGAGGAGGGAAGAGCCGCAAATTGCAGCTCCTTCTCTATACACAAAAAATGAGCTTAGCTCTCCTCCTTCTAGGGCGTACCTAAGTCTCAAGTGAATAGATTATTCAAAGTTCCAAGGTTACGTTCTAATATAACCAACATCATGTGTTAGGGGTGAAAATAGATTGGGTCGACCACTAGGTTGTTGATCTCACCCATAAAAGTGATACCAAAGGGTCATGGGGACTGATGTTAAAGTCTAAAATTGGACGATAAGCCCATAACCAATTGATTCACTAAGTAGCTAGGATTGATCCAATCATAACATAACCACCTTTTTAAAATTTGTGCCAAAGCCAAGAGCACAAGACTATTTGAATGTGATCGATGAGATTAGGCCCCGTTTGAATCCTTGTAGACAATAACTATATGCTAATAATTATCTCTTCTGGATCTAAACAAGTGTATCTAATAAAATGGCTAATTGTTAGCTGAACCTTAAAATAATAACTATATCACTAGCTGGACCAAATAAGATAACATCAGCTAGTAGTTACCTTAGTAGCATTTTTTCATTAGTTGTGCATCCAAACACTCTGCAGCGAATTAGTAGCTAATACTCATCAGCTAGTAGTTACCTTAGTAGCATTTTTTCATTAGTTGTGCATCCAAACACTCTGCAGCGAATTAGTAGCTAATACTCCTAGTTAGGCCTTGTTTAGTTCATCCCAAAAACCAAAAACTTTTCAAAATTTCCTGTCATATCGTATCTTGCGCCACATGCATGGAGCATTAAATATAGATGAAAATAAAAACTAATTGCACAGTTTGTCCGTAAATCCCGAGACGAATCTTTTAAGCCTAGTTACTCCATAATTGGTCAATGTTTGTTAAATAAAAGCGAAAGTGCTATAATATCGTTTTCCCAAAAATTTTTTGAACTAAACAAGGCCTTAGCTAGCTAATATTAGATATGAGTTATTAGCCAACTAATTATTAGTAAATAATGAATGAAATATGACCTAAAATGTATAGATAGTGACAATAACATGATTTAGGCCTTGTTTAGATACCCCCAAAAACCCAAAACTTTATAAGATTCTCCATCACATCGAATCTTACGGCACATGTATGAAGCATTAAATATAGATAAAAAAGATAACTAATTGCACAGTTTACCTGTAAATCACGAGATGAATCTTTTAAGCCTAGTTGCTCCATGATGGGATAATGTTTGTCAAATAAAAACGAAAGTGCTACAGTGTCAAAATCCAAAAAAAATTTGGATCTAAACAAGGCCTTAAGTTCAAGTTTTAGGCCTTGTTTAGTTGCGAAAACTTTTTGGATTTTGCTACTGTAGCATTTTCGTTTTTATTTGACAAATATTGTCTAATCATGGAGTAACTAGTCTTAAAAGATTTGTCTCGCGATTTACAACAAACTGTGCAATTAGTTTTTATTTTTATTTATATTTAATGCTTCGTGCATATGCCGTAAAATTTGATGCGATGGAAAATTTTGAATTTTTTTAAATTTTTGTTGGGAACTAAACAAGACCTTAGCCAATAGCATAGTACAAACCCCAAAGAAAAACCAGCGGGTCCAAAATCCAACTTTGCCATTCCAGGAGAGCGGGGTTTCCCGTTTCCAGCAACAGGAACGCAAAGATGCTGCTGTAGCCATGTATCGTCAACATTTTACGCAAGCTGGCAGCAGGCGAGGAGACCGGAGAGTTGCGTCTGATCAGAGCCTGACCTGGGGCTGGTGTACTCTACCGTGTGGTTCAGCAGAGCCACGCACTGCAGCTTTCCTTAAACAAAGCATTTTTAGCGTACCCCGCTCTTTATTCTGCCCCCTCCCCTCCTCACCTGTGCTGTGTGTGGCCTCCTCCATCGGCCATCGCCTTCGCCTCGGCACCCACCCGAGGCAGTCTACCAGTCGCAAAGCAAAGCAAAGGAAAGGAAAGGAGGGAGCTTTGCTGCTGCTGGCCCGAGTGGCTCGCCACCGCCTGACCTGACCGCCTGAGCCGGGCATTTGGGCGTCCCACCCCCGCGCGGGAGGAGAGCCAAAAGAGAGAAAAAGCGGCGCCTCATCACGGTCGGGTCGCCCGCCTCCTCGGCCTCTTCTTCTCCCTCCCGCTTCCTGTCTCTGCGTCGCCTTGCGGTTGTGCGCACCTGGTCCTTTCTCGGTTTCCTCTCCACCCGTCCTCCTTTTTTTTTTTTCTTCCCCGCCCGCTCTTGGCATCTTGCTCTCCGGCCTCTTCCTTGCCGTGCTCACCCTTCTTGAGCATTGCTCCTCTGTTCGTTCCCCGCCGAGCGCGGCCGCTTCACGTTCCCTTGGTTCCACCCACCGCCTTGTATGCGTCCGGCGCGGCGGCGGCGGCGGTTGGTGCTGTGACTGTGAGCGACTCGCGGCGGGGCGAGGGATTCCGTCGTGCTTAGCTCAGACCTCAGGGGGCCGGCGGCATTGTGCATGGAGGGTGAGGAGGACGGCTCCGGCTCCGGCTCCGGCTCCGCGGCGCAGCGCCCGCCGCCGCCTCCTCCGCGGCCGCCGCAGCAGCAGCAGATACGGGTGGTGCGGTGCCCCAAGTGCGACAAGCTCCTGCCGGAGCTGCCCAATTACTCCGTCTACGTCTGCGGCGGTTGCGGCGCCACGCTACAAGGTTGGTGCTCACCTTTTTCGTCTGCAATCACTCCCGCCCCCTACTTCTCTCCTGTTCTTATTGGGGGCATCCTAGTGCCTTTTTCTTCTGAGCTCTACCCATCCCACCTGCATTTTTGTTCCATTAGATCAGCGATCTAATTCCACGCTAATCATCAGTTCCATCGGCCACAATGTGAGATCCTTCTCGACAAACACATGGTTAATTTTTTTTTTCTCGAAATGGGCTCGTGGGGACTGCTGCTGGGTTGGCCGGTTTCCTGGGACGCGGATATGACCAGCTCGTTTCGTCCTCTTCTGAGTTCCGAAAGATTCCGTTTTTTTCTTTCGCAGGTTTCCTTACGCAATCTTGTTTTAGTGCCTGTTTTCTTTCGCTCCCCATTCTTGTCGAATGCTCGTTTCCTTCTTTTGGGACTCCCTTGTTGTATTCGCAACGGATTTGGCGTCCATCCTGCCACACTTGGTACGATGGCATATTGGCATTTACGACACAGTAAAAAAAAAACTGCCGTCTTTGGTGAACGCAACACTTTTTTGCAGTAATTTTGCGACAAACCTTGTTTTAACAGCCTGCCGTCAAAATTTCAGAACCCACATAACCGGAGTTCGTAGACAACTTTTTTTTTAAACGGAAAGTTCATATGTCCTCCTCCATCCATCCCCATCCCCGCCTCCCTTTTTCTTACCAAAAATAACAAAGGTTATCTTGTGGGACATTCCCCTTGGTACAAGTTTCTGTTGATTATTTTTTAATGTCTTGAACAAGAAGGCTACCTTGTTTAGAATTCGGCGGATCGTATCACTTTTATGACTCAAGAGTCTATTGTCACTTCTACATACTTCTTTGGACACAGAAAATGGCTGTGGCTGGCAACAGGGATTTCTTTGGTCTGATTTCTTGTTTCAAAGAATCTCCAGTCATTTTAAAATAATATGAAAATGATTGGAACCAACTATTTAAACTAGTTCACTTTCAATTCTGTATTCCCTCTTCAATTTTTTGTCAGCATTTGCCACTATTTGGTGATGCTTTCCTGTCTTTGCTGTTGCACAAATGTGATCTTAGGATTCAGTGTTGATGGACAAAGTTTATTATCGAGGTGGTTTTAAGTTTCTGCGAATTCTTGGATCCTCGATTACTCGTTCTTTGCTTTCAAGACATGTTCTTTGTAAATGTTCCGTAATTTCCAATGAAAGCTGAATATTTCTGTTATGTCTGTTCTCATGGTCACTTTTTTCCCTATTAACAATTTGCAGCAAAGAAGAACTCAGGATCTGATGCTTCTTCAGACACTGAGCATGTGAAGTACCTTGAAGTTCTTGAGAGTTTACCAGATAAGAAAGGAGCAGCATCTGAAGCTAGTTGTGCTGTTCGAGAAGCAGACACCAATACAATCGAAGCTAGGTCAGAAGAGAGATTTGTACCCAACAGAATGGTGGCGGCTGCACATAGCCAATCTGGATTCAGTTTCGATGATAACCAAACTACTTGTGCACCCAGCTGCACCATGAAGCTTGAACCTGCTATCAGAGATGACAACAGGGAAGTTCGGGAGGCAAAATACCGCCGCATTCGTTATGAAGAGAAAGGAGAAGCCAAGCAGCCAGTGAGGGTAAGAGACAGATCACCAAGGCCTGTGGTTAACAGCATCCCTTCTAATGCTTACTCTGTAGAAGGGCCATCTGAGTGTCAAATGAAACCGGGATTCATATTTGCTAATGGTGAGAAGGGCCATCTGAGTGACAGGAATTCAGATAGTCCTAGCACCAGAGTTAGTGGCCTTGAGAAAGACCGTACTGAGCTTCTGCGGATGCTTGATGAGTTGCGGGACCAGGTACAGAGATCCTGTGAGATTGCTGACAAGTCAAGTGTGAATGCTTCGGCAAATAGAATGGTGGATCCTGCAAGCTCCTACAATCCTCATGAGCGTCTGAGTCGATTGCGGTATGGTTCACCTCAGTTGCAAAGGAATGGTTCTCAGCACTCACCTTCTTTGAATGGGCAGGCGCCTGTTGTTCCTCCTGCTTATCCTTCAGTACCTGTACAGCAAGATCTCCATGGATACGGGGAATCGGTTGCACACATGGGAGCTCCTAGCTACCCAGCCGCTCCATATCCATGGAGAAACTTTGATAATTATTTCCATGGACAGTATGATCCTGACCCTCTGATCTCTTATCACCATGACGGCTTCTATCATCAGCCTGCTTGCTCTTGTTTACATTGTTACCATCGTGAATTCTTACCTGTTCATGGAGCTCCACTGGGTTTCAACCATCGCAGGGCACCGTATCTTATGAACAATCCTAGCTTGTACCCTGTAGAAGGCCCAGTTGTATTTGGTGCACAGAACTACAATTCAAGAGGTATGAATGGTATGATGCGACGCAATCACATGAGGGCCACCCTGAGTAAAAAACCTGCACAGACTTGTGAGCCAATTGTCAATGGTGCCCCTTTTACCATATGCTACAATTGCTATGAAGTGCTGCAGCTTCCCAAGAATTCTCTCTTGTTGGGAAAAGATGAGTATAAGCTGCGCTGTGGGTCCTGCTCACATGCGATAGTGGTCAGACTTGATGGAAGCAGGCTTGATGTTTCAGCACCTACACCAGTTTCACACTTATCACCTGGAAGTAAAAATTTCTCTAACAATGGCCAAGGAAGCAATGGACAAAATGCTGATGGAAGACTTCTTCCATCTTATAGTTTTTCTGTAGGCAGTCATTGCTCTCAAGAAAAAGATTTACCATCGAATTCAAGTGAAGCAGACAAAATGCAATGCATATCATCTTCTGCCAGCATTTCCGATGATGATAATAGCCCAGATAGATCTAACTCACAGAAGAACTCCTGTGGTTCTAGAGACCTTCCTCCTGATGCTGAAGTGGTTATCCGTGTTCCAAGCTTACCTCTTCGTGATCACTTTGGATACTCGCCATCAGAGAGGGTGGTTGATGGGTCAGGCAAAGGAAGCAGAAGTACCCGGTCTGAACATGAAAAGGGTGTGTTAACTGAAAGTTTTAAGCCAAACAAAGTGAAAGATGTACCTGTAGCAAGCGTGCTAGACCCATCAGATGACGAGTATGATGATCCTGAGTACGGTCAAGATCCAGGTGATGGGGCACAATATGTTGACCACCCGAGGGCCACAAAATCAGGCGATTCCTTTTTCTCCAGCCTGATAAAGAAGAGCTTTAAAATTAATGGTGGAATGGGCAATGGCAGAGCAAAGGTTTTCATCAATGGCTATCCCATTTCTGACCGTGCTGTCAGGAAGGCGGAGAAGATTGCTGGACCAATCTATCCTGGTGAATACTGGTATGATTTGTGTCTTCTGTATCAATTTCATTTTTAGGTTTCCTAGTAACAATGCTGTTCCATTCTGTAGCGAACTTTAGCTGGAATGTTACTTGACATTTTATTCTTATATCCTCTATACTAGGTATGACTATCGTGCTGGATTCTGGGGTGTTATGGGACAGCCCTGCCTTGGCATGATACCTGTAACAGAGCTTATACTTGATCTTTTGTGTTTGCGCACCCTAGTCATATCTTGATCAAAGCTTTTAACCTGGTGTCCTTGTTGCAGCCATATATTGCGGAATTTAACTATCCTATGCCTAAGAACTGTGCTGGCGGAAACACTGGCGTGTTCATCAATGGCCGAGAACTTCACCAGAAGGACTTGGATTTACTTGTGGGTCGAGGGCTTCCCGATTCTCCTGATAGATCATACAGAGTTGAGATTTCTGGTAAAGTATCCGACGAAGTATCTGGTGAAGAGCTTTATTGCCTTGGCAAACTTGCACCAACGTAAGTAACTTAAAGAAGCTTCAGATTCTTCAGTTTTTGTTTGCTTTGGAGTTCCCTTCTCGTGTAAGTGAGCGCTGTTAAATTCTCTTGAGCAGCTGCATCACTTCATGTGCATACGCAGTCAATTACTCTTATGACTTAATTGACACTTGTTTCATAGATAGTAGGAGTGGCAAAATAAGCAAGTACAGGGGTTCCTGTATGTTGCTACATGTTTGAGCTAGTAAAATTCATAGACATGATGCTCAGTGTGGGTCTGAGTATATTTAATTAAACTCATTTTGTATTTGCTATTGGAAAACAGGGTGGAGAAGATGAAGCGTGGGTTCGGGATGCGAGTCCCAAGGATCATTCAGTGAAATTGGTTCGCATCAAGAAGCAGAGGCTCTGAAATTTGTGTGCCGCCACGCCTTTGTGGTATAGATTGCTAATGTAACCCTCTGCCTGGAATCGTTGCATGTCGTAGAGGTTGTTTTGATCGAGAGTGTCATGGTGTGACCATGTAATTTTGTCTGTGGATTGTTGAAGCTTCTCAATGCAAGTTTTCTGTTGTGTATGTTGTCTATGAACTCCCTTATCTAAAAAAAAAATGTAGCTATGAACTTTACTGCTCCTGTTAGTGTCTGTGAACTTGGGCTTGGGTCAATTCAAGTGTGAGCTGCTAAATGTGCTTTTAGTTCTGCATTAAATGGCCCAAGTATGGATACTTTCTTTTTCTTGGGCCCAAGCCCAATTGGTTGCACAGCAGGCCGCGGGCTACAAGGCTGCAAGGCCATTGTGTGCAGGCCAGCCCCAGACACTTACTTCCGCGGCCTGTTTTATTTAGGGCGCCGTTGGTCCATGGGGTTCGACGAATTGGTAAATTCAGTTATATTCAGTTATTAAATCGTTTCGTTCTATTATAGTAGGGATGGAATTGTACATGTATCCATGGAATGATGGAATTGGATAACAACCATCAGATGGATTAAATTCTCATTATTTGCCGCGGGTGCGTCGGTATTGTTACTGATATAGTGTCTTCCTTGTGAAGCCCCTTGTTTAGGGGAGGGTGTGTAGGGTGGGACGGAGGGTGTGTAGGGTGGGACTGGCAGCGAGGACCGGGGATTTGAGATTGGGGAATCTCCAACATTCTCCAACTCTAGAGGTATGGTTGGGGTGGCGAGCGATTCAGCAATGGTGGTGGGTTACCGATAGTGATCGAGTGAGGTGCGGCGGAACATATCTGCTAGGCAGAGACAGGGTGAGAGTCGCCGACGAGGTGTCGGCGAGGAAGGTTAGAGCATCTCTAATGGCTTTGCAAACAAACTTTGCATTGCACTATTTATAAAAAAGAGTAGAAAATACTCCTCCAATGGTTTTGCAAATAAGGTTTGCAATTTGGTTAATTTTGCAAATAGAGGTTGAGGCTTTGCATATATGCAAACCTTCCCACCACTTTGCATCTACAATTTCGGCCTTCCACGTCGGACTCCGTCCCGCCGGCTCCGCCCCCACCCCGCGCGATTTCTCTACGCCCGTCCGCCCTCCCTGCCGCTCGCGCCCACCCTCCCTACCGCGCGTGCCCGCCCTCCAGCTGCCGCGCGTGCCCGCCATCCCTCCAGCTGCCGTGCGCGCCCGCCCTCCAGCTTCCTCGCGAAGGATCCCTCCGCCGCCAAGGTGTTGCGCGCCTTGTAATACCCTAGGTGTTAAGCATGCACTTAGTCTCACCAAAGCCATGCATAAGCATTCCATCAAGCATAAGCATCATGAGCATGACACTCTTGTCAAATTATGATTTGATGTGCTTCACTTCATGAGTTTAAATATGTTAAAAATATGATACTTGTTTCTAAAATAGTGAAATATTCAAATTAGGTTGCTTTAGGTGTAAGAAGAATTAAGAACATTTTTGTGCAATTTTTGGAGCTATGGAAATTGAAGAAATGGAATTTATACAAAAATATCCAAAAAGAATTTATTTAAAACCTAGAACTGAGTTTTAACTTGTAATTCAAATTCTGTTTGGAATTTGGTCTTGCTTGTTAAAGCAAAGTGGTAGAGTTTTTGTTTTGGAACAACTTTGTTTTTGGGAGCAAGAGGTGAAAATGATTTTAAATTGGTCCAAATGAATTTAGAAAGAATTTGGAGAAAAGAAATTTCAAAAAAAAAGGGAAAGGGGGCAGGCGCTGCTGGGCCGACCCGCCTCCCTTCTGGCCCAGCTGGGCAGCGCGGCCCGCTCCCCCTCCCCTCTCTCCCGCGCGCGCGGCGCCCGCCTTGCTCCACCCGGCGCCGGCCACGTGGCGGCCGTACGCCGGCGTTGGACGCGCCGCGGCCGGCCTCCAACCCCCCCTGGTCGGGACGCCGGCGCAGGCTCCCAGGCCACTCCCTCCATCCTGTCTCCCCCGCGCCCTCCTTCTCCTTCCTCCTCCGCTCGAACCGCGCCGCAGCAGCCGCTCCTCCGCGCGCCGTTGCCGGAGAGAGCTCCGCCGCTCGTCGCCGGCCACACCAGAGCATCAAGCTCGACGCCGAGAGCACCACGGCACTCGCCGTCACTAGGGTAAGCTCGTGCGAACGTTCTACCGAGGTGAGAGTCCGTCGAGCGCCATGAATCGCTCGCCGGAGTTACCCCGAGCTCGCCGGAGTACTCCGCCATGGCGGATCTAGCGTTTCCCTGCGTCTTTTCGCTCGTTCTCTGTTGCGCTAGGTCGGTAGGAAGGTGAGGAAGCTCGGAGAGGCGTTTGCGCACGCTCTACCGCGCCAGAGCAGCCTGGCCACGGCGAGCAGCGCCGCCGTGCCGCCATGCATGCTCGCCGGAGGTGTTCCGGCCGTCCTCTGGTCGATCCAAGGGTACCGCTGGGTGCGTCTTGCTGCGGGGAGCACATTGGTGCTCACCCCGTGGCCGGAGACCTCACCGCCGGCGAGATCCGCTCGTCGGAGGTGAGCTCCCTCTCGGTCTCGCTGACTGGTGGGGTCGGGGACCCACTGTCAGTCGCAGGGGTACCCCGGTGGGTGTAGATCTGGGTGACCGTAGCGTTTTTCGTCGGTTTTCTTGAAAAAGTGTTTTTTCCAGAAATTGATTTAAAGTTTGTAAAATCTATATCTTGAGTTCTACAGCTCCAAATTGAATGAAATAAATTTTGGTGTGCTCTATATTTCCAGATCTACAGTTTGATGTAATTGCATGTCATGTTGGAGCAACTTTTCTATGTGAATATATTTTATCCATGATTTTGTTAAACTTGGAAAATGCATAGTAAATGAAATATGGCTCAGAAAAATGTGAAACTTGTTTTGCTGGCTCTGCATGTGTGTTTACTCACTGAGAAAATATTGTTACATATTATTTGGTGTATAAATGAATTTATGGTAATTTAAATGCTTGCATGGCAGTGCTTTATGATTTTTAATAATTAAATGGGTCATGCAATAAATCTGGAAAATTTTGTGGGTATTTCTTATGATATTAGATAAATTGTAAAAATATGAAATCTGTTGTTTGACACTTATATCACAGTAGGGTGATTATACTTTCCTTATTCATTAATCTTGTGATTTTTGTGGCTCAAAATAAGTAACCAAAAATTATGAAAAATTTACAGTAGACTTTATGATTAGCTAGTAGTCTCTTGTAATTTTTCTGGAATTTATTGATGAACAGAATTGCATGTGATTTTTAATGGGCTTAGAAATGAATAAAGAAAATTATGAATGGTTGTGTATGTGGGTTGAACGGACTAAGTTGGGTTTGGTGTATCTTTGAAGCATCATGTAGGTTGCTGATTTCATTTGAAAAATAATTATAGAAGAGAATGTAATAGATGTTTGATTCAAATGTTTATTCTTGGATGATGTTGACTACCTTGTAATAAGCATGACCAAGTGCATTACCTATGCATCATAACACGACTCCTTTGGTACTCCCTCATGTAAGCATCCACTCGGGCATCTCGCACTCCCCTCATGAGCATGTATGCATCATACAGGCTCGCAGGAGAACGAGGTGGGAACCAAGGAACCCGAGGAGCTTCAGGAGCAGGAACCTCCGGAAGCACAGGAACCCGGAGAGGAATTGCAGGAGTGTCCGGATCACCGACCCAGCACGTTTGAGAAAGGCAAGCCCCGGAGCATTCTAAGTCTCCCTATTCTCGCTAACTTATATAAAGTGTTATACCTGTTCTACTGTATTGCATATTAAGTGATAGGAGTTGCCTGATACCGTTGCTGCATATGTACTCCTTGTTATCCCTGCTCGTTTATCTACCTTGTCCTATGTAGACAGGCGCGGAGTCTATGCTTAGCTTGCTTAGTCCGGTAGAAGTCGGGTGATGTCCTGTCACCTGCGAGATATAGGTGGATACCTGCTTGTTTAAGCAGTGGTTGCTTGGGGAAAGAAATAACCAAGTGTGGAATGTAATTGGAGACCGGGCAGGGTCTTATGGTGGGTTGACCATGGTGCCCCTGCCTGTGTCGATTAAGGACCGATCGTTGACGGCCCTCTTGTCATGTTGAACGCATGCCCCACACTTAGCTGGAAGGATAAGTCGTTCCGACCGCGAAGCCTGAACACTATCCGGGCCGGGAATCGAGCCGCCATGCGCTGTATTGGTGGTGGTTGAGGAGAACGACGAGGGCGCGGCGCGCAACCTTGGTATACCTTGGATACCTCGGTCGCCGGAACGGTCCTCGGGTACTGGCGGTGCCTGCCGAACCCGCGAATTGGTCCTGGATAGTGTAATACGGTGATCTGTAGCTCACTTGATCAGTGAGTGTGGTTTGTGTGGGGAATACCTCGCCAGCTGGTTAGAAATCGATTCGAATCGCCATCGCTCCTGGATAGTGAGCACTTGACATGAGCCCTGTCCTCGTAGTAAGGACTATGGAACACTTGGGTTATAATGAAACGGGTTTATGACTGCTGTGATGAGGTACTATCATAGTCTCATACTTGCTTGTAATAGCACAGGAGCAAACCTAGGTAATAGATAATGATACTTTCAACTTGAGCAGATTTAAAGAAGAAAAGATTTATGTAGGTTGGGTAATAAAACCTTGCGGTCTTTGCAAAATGGTTGTCAGCTACCCCACTAAATAGCCTTCATGATCCTTGATGAGTCTTTATTTTAAGTTTATGACGGGTAAGTCTAGCTGAGTACCTTCTCGTACTCAGGGTTCTATTCCCATGTTGTTTTGCAGATGGTCAAATGTACTATGGTTATTGCATCCTCTGTCTGTACCCAGCTATGGGTGATGACTAGACCAAGGGCGATGGTCACTCCGTCTCTTCTTTTGCTTTTGTGGGAATGACCGAACTATGGCACTGTATCAGACTTATCGTGTGTGTTGTAATTTCAAACTATGAAGCTTCCGCTACTTGAAGAACTTGGTTTGTAATAACTTTAAGCACTCCGATGTATTTTATGAATGTTGTAATCTGGATGTGCTTGTGGATGTCGACCGCTAAACTTATTACGATCTTGGCTGTATATGTGATGTGTGGTTTGAAATCCTTCGAGATTTCACGGACTACCGGGATTATATGGGCTTAAGCGTGATAGTTCGACTATGCAAATGGTCACTATTAGGCTTAATCTCTTATAATTTGGTCGGTTCTGTTACACGCCTCCTCCCGCAAGGTACCTCCATGAATCTCAATTCAGGGGTGGGGGTCCACACTTTGGGTTTGCGAAGTCTAAACGCAAAGTCTCTTGGAGTTGGACTATTTTTAGATTTTGCAAATGAGTTTGGGACTTTGCAAACAACACCAAATGCAAAATTCATTTGCAAAGTCCCTTGGAGATGCTCTTAGGCGGGAGTGGGTGGGGGGCTGTGCTTGAGGTGGCAGAGGGAGTAGATAGATGGGCGCCGACATAGGGGACGTGCTGAATGGTGATTAAGAGACGCGCCAAATAGGAATGGGATCCCTCGCGGGTGCATCCTTTCCCGAAAGTCTCGGCAACACCATGTACCAAACGCCGGCAAGATCCAGGCCTTGTTTACTTCCAAATTTTTTTGCAAAATAGAAATAGTAGCATTTTCGTTTGTATTTGACAAATATTGTCCAATTACGGACTAACTAGGTTCAAAAAATTCGTCTCGTCAATTCCGACCAAACTGTACAATTAGTTTTTATTTTCATTTATATGTAATACTCAATGCATACACCTAAAGATTCGATGTAACGGAAAATCTAAAAAATTTTGTAAAATTTTTGGGAAACTAAACAAGGCCCCAATGATCCCCATCCATTTCAGATTTTCAGTGATATACGCAACGTTCGGGAATCCAAAACAGGAAATATACAGAATTTATACGGAAGGCAATCACTAGTAGGCATGCCATGCGCGTGCAGCTTCCCTCCGCCTCTGGCCCCACATGCCAGCAACTCCGTAGGCTAGCCGTTGCACGCGCCGACGTCACCTGTCGTTCAAATTTCAAAAATTCTGACCGTTTGATGCTCCCGCTCCCCTTCTTCTGCTCCTATATAAACAAGTCAAACCAATCGTAGACCAGATCACCGACCACACACCATTCATCTCCGCCTCGGCCTCCCTCTCCCCTCCCTCGGTCCCTCTCCGCTCCAAACCCCATCCATGGCGACCGCCGCCGCGGCAGGGAGCAAGAGGGGCGGCGCCCGGGGCCGCAAGGCGCTCGTGGCCGTGCTCGACAACGAGGCCAACATCTCCGCCGGGAAGGCCGCTGCGCAGGCCGCCGACCTCTCGGCCTCCTCCGCGCAGAAGAAGGCGAAGCGGGCGCCGGCAAGGACCAAGGCCGCCGTCGCGGCGTCGGCGGTCGTGGACGACGTCGCCGAGCTGCAGGGGATGCTGGAGCGCCTGCGGCTGGAGAAGGAGAAGGCGGAGGAGATGGTGAGGGAGCGGGACGAGGTCATCCGGAAGAAGGAGGAGGAGATCGAGACCAAAGAGAAGGAGCAGGGGCGCCTCCAGGCCGAGCTCAGGAAGGTGCAGCGCGCCAAGGAGTTCAAGCCCACCGTGGTACGTTCAGATTCAGATCTCTCGGCTTCGGTTCAGGATCAGGGACCTCAACTTGTTTCTCTGCGTTCGAATTCGTCTGATCGGTTGCTGATATGATATGGTTTCTTCTGCAGAGCTTGCCCCTCGTCAAGTCGTTGCTGGAGAAAGACCAGGACGCAGACGACAAAGGCAAGAAGAAGAAGGGGAAGGGCAAGGCCGGCCCCGAGAGGAAGAAGCCCTGCCCGGCGTACGTGCTCTGGCTCAAGGACCAGTGGACCGAGGTGAGATTAGTAATAACCGCCCCAAATCAGCCCGATTCGTCATCTTTCTTTGTGATTTGCCCACCAGATGTTTGACGAATTGTGTTGCCCTTGTCTTTTCCAGGTCAAAGAGGAGAACCCTGAGGCCGACTTCAAGGAGGTGTCCAGCACGCTGGGCACCAAGTGGAAGGCACTGAGCGCCGAGGAGAAGCAGCCCTACGAGGAGCGGTACCGCCAGGAGAAGGAGGCCTACCTGCAGGTGGTCGGCCAGGAGAAGCGCGAGGCCGAGGCGATGAAGCTTCTCGAGGAGCAGCAGATGCAGTGGACCGCCAAGGAGCTGCTGGATCAGTACCTCAAGTTCAGGCAGGAGGCCGAGGAGGAGGGCGACAGCAAGAAAGGGAAGAGGAAGAACAGCAAGAAGGACAAGGACCCCTCTAAGCCCAAGCAGCCCATGTCTGCCTACTTCGTGTACTCGCAGGAGAGGCGTGCCGCGCTGGTTGCGGAGAAGAAGAACGTACCTGAGGTGATGGATTTGCTTAGTTATAAGATTTTCTGTTGTGTCAATGCGTGCTCATTTGTGCTGATGTGACATTATGTATGTTCCCACAGATTGGCAAGATCACCGGGGAAGAGTGGAAGAACATGACAGAAGCTCAGAAGGCTCCCTATGAGAAGGTTGCGAGGAAGCAGAAGGAAGAGTACCAGAAGCAGATGGAGGTGTACAAGCAGAAGAAGATTGAGGTGTGAAAACTGTACAGAGTGTGCTTCTACTATTTGTTTGTTTGGGTATGAAAGAGAAATGTCTAATGTGGAGCTTGTGATTTTTATCAGGAAGCTGCGAGCCTTGAGAAGGAAGAGGAGGAGCATAAGAAAATCATGAAGCAAGAGGCTCTCCAGCTGCTCAAGAAGAAGGAGAAGGCAGATAATATCATCAAGGTATTCTTGAAGATCCACTTGCCTGTCTACAGACCAATTTTTCGAAGAAAAAACATTGCGTACAATCCATGCTGATTTTAACCCCTGATCATTGAACAGAAAACCAAAGAAAACCGCCAGAAGAAGAAGCAGGAGAACGCTGATCCCAACCGGCCCAAGAGGCCAGCCTCTTCCTTCCTTCTTTTCAGGTTCAGCACAAATCCCAATTGTGGTACCGATTGCTGTAACATGATACAATTTTGTGGGCTGAATCACCATAATTTCTGTAATTTTTCAGCAAGGAAGCGAGGAAGCAGCTGCTTGAGGAACGCCCGGGCATCAATAACTCGTCCCTGAACGCACTCATCTCGGTGAAGTGGAAGGAGCTGAGCGGCGAGGAGAGGCAGGCCTGGAATGCAAAGGCCGCGCCTGCCATGGCTGCATACAAGAAGGAGATGGAGGAGTACACCAAGGCTCAAAGCTCCTCTGATTGACAGAATAACTAATTCCTGTGAGTGAACTTTGATTATAAGGATTCTCATCTCTGAATCCTGGTGTGGTAGATGACTTTGTGTGATCGTTAGCTTTTGGTCACCTCATTAGCATTTGCTTTAGTGGCATGGTTGCCACAAATTGAGTAATCTCAGCAAGTTTCGTCAGAGTTGCTTCAGTTCTTCAGTTAAACTTTTGGTGGCTCAGTTCTGATATCTGGTGGTTCAGTTAACTTTTGATGGGCACTGGCACCTATACTTTGTATCATGTAGACAAGATAACTAGGTCTGTTTGGCATGAAATATTTTCACCAACAAAATCATCAAATAACGAATTACTGTGCACAGGGAGCCATTCTAGCGCTGGTCCACTCATGACATAAATTATCAAATCGGAAGTTGACAGTTGATTAATCCTTGCAAACAAAATAAATTATTTTGGCACAAAGCTCAACAATCTCTTCTCGAAACCTCTCTTAATTTTCGTTTCCTATGAACCTTGAAGAAGTTCTTAATTTTGATTTGTAATAAATATGATGTGTCCTCTGCAGCGCTCACAGAGCCATTCTAGCGCTGGTCCACTCATGACATGACAAGCGCGGATGTATCTGCATCCCCAATTCGAACGGACGCCTGATAATGATATATAAAAAGGTACAAGGCTAAGTACAAGGCTAATCAGCACTTTACATGACCCACTTGAGCAAGATCACTGTGATAACTTTGAACTTTAACGGTTGAGCAATTGATCAGGAAAAGTATAGGATAAAAAGTTCCATAGACACACACGCACACACACGCTATACTTAGCCCGTAGGAACAATCAACAGCAGGCTTCTGCCTTCCATCACACGGCAGAAAGTGTACAACAGCATGTGAGCAAATAAAGAGAAACCGCCCAGCTTACAATGGCCACCGGCTTGGGATAAACATGAACTTGAACTAAAAACACCACATTGTCAGTGAAGTGATGATGTCAGAATAAGACAATGACACCAATGGATTCCATTGTGGTTATGAAAACCTTTTTTTTTTTCCTTTTCTGTAGAAGCTCTCGTGTGTTAACCTTGATTTGTTCGATTTCCCTGCTCCACAAGCTGAATTCCCTGGCCGTTGTGGCTAAATCTGTTACCGATGTACACAAATTCGACAATTGGCGAACAAACAAGATTGACTAAAAATTTCTCAGTATACAAGAGAAATGCTATACAACACTCAAGTGGGCCCGCGGCGGCAGTAGAGCTCCGGCGAGATCCTACACTCTGTTACATAAACAGATCCGTATACAAAACTACAGATTTGGATTCTCTTCCTCGCTGTACATTAGGTGTCAATCAAGAATACTCCTATATACGTACTGTATTGACGTCGTCTTCAGTTTGGAGCCGCGCGCCCGTCCGATAAACTTTGAGATGCATGGTCGGCGATAAGGCCGGGATTCCGACCTAAACAATGGCTGCCTCCCCGAGATCAGGCGATCAACGACGGCAAGCGCGCACTTGCTCCCTCCAAAGTCCAAATCCATCGGGAGGTGAGATCGATGAACGGCGGCGGCCAAGAACACGGAGGAGCGGCGCGTTCCACGACGACACGACGCGCGTGAACTGATCGAGGCAGATCGACAGTGAGCTTGCATGCTCAGCCATACGTGCGTGCGTGCGCTGTGGCGCTAGACGAGGACCTCGACGTGCACGACGGTGGCGGCGGCGTCGGGTGGGCCGACGAGGAAGCGCTCGGACTTGGCCGCCTTGCGGAGCACGGCGGGGCCGCCGGGGACGATGACGACGGCGTCGGGCGAGCCCTCCTCCTCGGACTCGGACTCGGAGCTGTCGTCGTCGTCGTAGTCCTCCTCCGGGATGGAGGAGAGCACGCCGGCCCACGACGACGACCCCGCGCCGCCGTAGCTGTAGTAGTAGTAGCAGCACTCGTCCTCCTCCGCCGCCGCCGCCGACGACGCCGGCCTGAGGCGGAGCACCTTGATGAAGAGCTTGTGCAGCAGCCTCGGGAGCCCCGCCCGCTTCTTGTTGTTGATCCGGCCAGCCCCGTCGGCGGCCGCCAGCGCCGGTGGCACGGCTGGGAACCACGGCATGGTATATATATGTCGTCGCCGGATGTACTCGATCGATCTCCCACCGTACCTCTCCTGCTGGACCGGTCCTTATACTTTACCTAGGCTTGGCTTTGTGATGGATCGACGGAGCTCGATGAATCGTGTATCTTTCGGCGTTAGTTCACTTGGCTGTCGGCTGTTAATTTAAGGCCGCGTGTTTTTTATACTCGTGTGTACCACCACTTGCAAGTTGCATGAGCCGGCCGGCCGGGTCGGCGGCATCAGGATAGGGCAGAGTAGCAGGAGAGGAGGGGATGGCATTTTGCATGCATGTGTGTGGAAGGTTTTGCTGTGTGTGGTGGTGGACACGGCGACGACGACGACGACGGACGAATCAGCGAGCTGACTGGCCGGGAAGTGTGTCATGCATATGCATGCTTTTTCACGGGCATGCATGCTTGTCACGGACTAATGCAGCGGCATCGGCCAGGCGCAGCTGATGGCGGCGTGGGCCGTGGGGTTAGCTTAATCGCTCATCTGACCGAGGTAGAGAGGAAGCCGGCCAATCATCGACCGACTGCCATGGATTACATATGCAGTGACATAAATAGGACGCCATGATGACACACTGCTGTCGTCGAAAATGATTCTACTTTTCTTCTCGGTATACTCTCGTGCTCCACCTTTGTAGGAGTACCTTTTCTCTCGTATTAATTAAGGAATTAAAACATGGGAGAAAAAGTTAAATACATGTGTTATAACGACAAGGTACTTTGATTGGGAAACCCGGCCTCATGACCAAAAAATTCCAGTACATATATAAAAAAAAACCTCAGCGAACAGGGAGAAGACGCTCCCGAGCATTTTTCTTAAAAACTCAGCGAATAGGGAGAAGACGCTCCTGAACATTTTTCTTGAGGTAGAAGATCTCTCGTGGAGGCCGAAAAATCTCCAAACCTCATGTGCTTTAGACGAAAAATCTCCAAACCTCATCCCCCACGGGGGATCAACTCCAGGTCAAGCTGGTACAAGAACGCATTGACTATCCAATCTGTACGGTCGTAAAAAAAATAAGAAGACTAGCTATCAAAAATAAGAAGACTAACTAAATACCATTAGATTCTTTCTTAATTATATTTTCATAATATACTCACTTTACGTTACAAATCTTAGTATTTTTCTCTATAATTTTGGTCAAACGTGAAAATGCTTTGACTCTCCAAGATTCTTGGAATGACTTACAATTTGGGATGGAGTGAGTAACATTTAGTTTTGTGGCATGTATGAACAAATTAAATTAATAGTATATTTTGTATAGGGAGAAGAGGACTATGAAAGTAAGAATTTTTTGTCATCCCACAGCATTGATCAAGTTCTTTTTTCTCGGTGAGGAAAAGTGAACAGATGCGGTGCACTTTCTTGATGGCTTGGGTGGCGGGTTCTGTATTCGGGCACCGGCGTGGCGGGCATCGGCGAGCAGCGGGCATGATTGTACGGCCAGCAAGGAGTAACTGTAGATGAACAGGGATGTGTGAGGATAGGTTCAGGATGGCACTGTAGCTAACTCACCACGTTAAAGGTCTCCAACTCTCCATAGATGACACCACGAAGAAGAAAAAAAAACCATGGTCACTCTTGATCAGTACATGTACCAGCACGAGCAGCACTGTACTTGTTTTAGCCGACTGTGCTAGAATCAGAAATAGTCGAAGCGCTTGACGGGATTCTCCTTTTGTTTTCACTGAGAATGGATTTATAAACAAAAACAAATATGCGTGTTTTGACCACGTTTTCCCGCAGGGCCTATCAAAAGAAGTGAAGAATCACACTAAGAGCACTCACAATGCAAGACTTTATTATAAAGTCTAAGACAATTAATTACATATTATTTATGATATTTTGCTAATGTGGCAGCATATTTATTAAAGAAAGAGGTAGAAAAAATAAGACTCCAAATCTTATTTAGACTCTAAGTCCACATTGTTCGAGTTAATAAATAACTTTAGACTCCATGATAGAGTCTGCATTGTTAGTGCCCTAAACATCTAGCGGTGCAGACAATTCTTTTCACCGCATATAGCATCGGTACGCAAAACGAACTAGGTTGGACATTTTCGTGCCACGGTACGACAGTTGTGGTACATATTTTGCACCGCGGTCCGAAACACGTCCATAATCTACTACTACTGCTGCTAATGATAATAATAATAATAATAATAATAATAATAATAATAATAATTAGATTATCGTACAAGAGTGCTCGTATGCAAGCGAAGGATGGGCCTATATAATCAGAGATGTGTGGGTGATGTCATTCAGTAAGACGTTGTGTGGACGAGTGGATTTCGCATGTGACCCGCTGCACATGGAACTGAAGGCGTGCATCCAGGGCGTTTGCACGGCAATTGAGCTAGGGATCAGTCATGTGGTGCTTGAAAGTGATGCCCAACAAGTAGTTTGGGGTATACAGGGTGATGAGTATAGATTATCGATGATGGGCGGCCTTGTGCATGAACTCTGGCCGAGATTTTTGTTGTCTTCCATGTGATTTATGCCCCCCGTGAGTATAATCGTGTAGCGCATTAACTAGTTATCATTGGGTGAGTTTGTCAAGTGGTTGAGCCTCTAGTGATGGATGATGTGCCAGATCTGTATCCAGTACTTGGTGTCGAGCGATTTAGCCGTCATGGTTGATTAATGAAATTGCAAAATTCCTATATAAAAAAGCAATTCCAAACATTCCACCACCGCGCGGGCAAGCCAGTAGACGGCGGGCATCCTCGCCATGCCTTGGCTTGCTCCTACTCCATCGGGGCAGGACCATGCTAGGGTGAGAGCCAATGGCTAGATCTGGCCGACTGACTGGCTTCGACCAGTGGTTGGTAAGGACGTGGATGGGACGTCCTCCCTAAGCAAGCAGTGGTGGCGGTGGCCTTCTCCAACCAACCAAGTCAGGGCCATGGGCGGTTGTTTGCCAAGTGCCAACGCTAGCCAGGAGCGCTCGGTCTGCTCTTGCTCGATGGCATTGTGGCTGACCTCCTCGCGCGCGGATCTGCCCGGAAACATGGCACGGTGGTTGCCAACGTCTAGATTTGGCCAGCCGCTACCTGCGGTGGTTGTCGGCCTCCCCACTGTCTGGCACATGTCATTGATCTAAGGGAAGCTACCATCATTAGCATTTAGCTTCTCGTGTTGCTCTGGATTGGCTTCTGCAAGCATTGGGAATCTAGGTGAAAACCCTGTCTCGTTGATGCTACAGGCCAGCGACGATGTCGCGTTTAGCCGCTGTACATTTTAGCTTCATGCTTGCACGGAAGCCATCTTGAGTTTGCTGCACCCAGAGGGCAGGTCTGAAGGGCGAAAGCCCTTACAAGCCTAGTGCTCTGGTCATCAATGGTGGTATTTGTGGACGTCACTTCCATTCTTGAAGGCGTCAATACAAGCACACCTGCTTCCTTCCACAACCGGCGTGCCCTGGTGCTCTCCGTGCTTCTTGCTCCTTGTTCCTCTCTTGGGTGAGATTGGCCCTAGCTACTAGTCGTTGCAGATGTTTTGACGAGTGTCCTCCTCTAGCATCTCTGCTCTGTCTGCGCTCTCCTTGATGGTGCCAAAAGATCGAATGCCAAGTGGTGTATCCACCGTTGCCACCATTCCCCTCTAAGTTTCCTCCCTATGGACGATGTTGAATGATGGTACCTAAGTCCGGATGTGCTATAGGTGTCACCTTTAGTTTCAAGGGAGGTCGCTATGTCCGATGATCATGGGCTTACGTGGCTGTCGTCACTCTTAGTCCCCATTTCACTTGCTGGTCCTTATATTAAGGGCAGCAACGGAGCGCCGCAGCTACGAAGAGTGGTGCAGGGCCAATGGCCATGTCAAAATCGACGAGTATGCTATTTGGCAGTGACGCAAATCGGTGATCGATTGGTGTTTTTCGGCTTGCGTCTAGGCTTATCCTTAAGTCCTCATGTTGGTTTTTGTTGTTGTTTATGTTAAGTGTTGTTGGTGGTGGTGTTACTGTTGTAATCTCTCTTTCTCTCTTATACTCCTTTCATTCCAAATTGTAAATCATTCTAAGAATCTTGGAGAGTCAAAGCATCTCAAGTTTGATCAAAACTATAGAAAAAATTACAAAGTTTTGTGGCATCAAATAGATATACTATGAAAATATAATTATTGAAAAACCTAATGGCACTTAATTAATATTATAAATGTTATTATCGTACCATATAAATTTGGTTAAACTTTAGATGCTTTGAATGACTTACAATTTGACGATGGAGTGAGTACTCCTGTGATCTTCAAAGTCGTGCTTTGCACCGTTCCACTCACCGACTTGCTGAGATGTGTGAAATAAAATCAGGTGGGAACAAATCGTCCCCTATTTCTTTAATAAAAAAAAACATTCGGCCACCGCCACCAGCCCACAACATGCCGGCAGGCCCCCAACCCCAACGGCCCAATCCAACCCGGAACCCGCACGCGGCGCCGACCGCAGATCCTTCGTCTCTTTATCCTCTCAGCCCTCCCTCATTGGCGAATCGACTCAAACCCTAACCCTCCTTGCCATTCCCCACCCATGGATCGCGAGCGCTCGTCACGCCGCACTCGCGACGACGACGGGCACCACCGATCGCGCGACCGGGACGACGACCGGCACCGCCGCCGCAGTCACCACGACACCGACGCTCACCGCAGGCACGACGGCGGAGACGAGGACCGCCGCCGCCGCCACCGCGACAAGGACGGTGGCGGAGGCGGCGAGGATGACCGCCGCCACCGTCACCATCACGACAAGGACGACAGCCGTAGCCACCGCTACCGCGACGGCGGGGACGACGACCGCCGCCGCGGGAACCGACGGTCCGTGTCCCCGTCCGAGTCCCCGCCGCCCTCGCCGAAGCGGGACCGCTCGACTAGCCGCCCGCGGGAGTCCGTCGAGCGCTGCGACTCCACCGACCGCGAGCCGCGGTCGTCGTCGCGGAAGCGGAAGGGCCACGAGGGCGGTGGCGACGGGGACGAGCCCGGCCGCGACGGGGGCAAGCGGGCCAGGGCCTCCGTAGACCCGCCTCCACCCAAGGAGGAGAGGCCTAGGCGGGAGCGCCGGAGGTTTGAGGATGTCGATGCGATTGGGAAGAATGGTGATGTGAGTAAGCTGGGTAAGGAAATCTCGTCTCATGAGCCGAAGAAGGGGGAGTTATCAATTAACGGGGATTCACAGAACGGCGATGCACATAATGTAAGTGTCATTACATTGCTGAGTTCATTTTATTGTGTTTTCATGTTGATTACTAAAGCTTGGGAAAGTAGAATGCTTATGAGTGCCAGTTTATCCTTTTTGTGAAGTATGCGATGGTTTTACTACTAGATTCTGGGTTATGGAAACCTGGAGAAATGAAATGGCTACATTATTGAGTAATACTATTTGCTTAGTTCATAGAATATCAGTTCATAATCTATCATCTGTCTAGAAAATATGTTGAAGAGCTTAAAGTCTTTCTGCAGAATCTGTGTTTTAAGGTTCATTTGTGCTCAAGAAGTTTATGCCATCTAAATTGAGTTGTATTGCTTGAATGTCTCCTTGTGAAAATATCTTTGGTTGGTGATTAACAGTTACTGTTGCTTGATTTGAGTAGCCACTGTTATTACAATGCCAACTTCTGCCCTAGATTCAGTAAGAATAAGGCAGCTATGGCAGTGCTTCCTAAGTCATAATTATGACTGTTTTGTGCTGTCATAAGTCTACAGTATGCTTTGTTTGGCACTTAAGAGTTGCAAGTATGGTGCACTTATGCAGCTTTTCTTATAATTATAAATATATTTTAACAGGCTACTCAGCAGTCAAGACTTCAATGCAGTCCCCTGTTGGTTTATGTTTGCCCAGTGATGGATGATATAGTTATATTTTTGAGTCAAAATGATGTTTTAAATATGAAGTTGTTTGAGGAATGTCATAGTATTTTTGCCCATGCTATAATCTGCCTATTGGCTACAGATGCTACTTTTGCATTTGGTCGTAGTTGCTTTGCTTTTGCAAGGCTGTGGCATTTAAAGTGAATGCCTGTTAAAAATTGTTCATTTTGATATGCTAAGTCATATGCTGGCCAGGATTTGAAGATGCACTAATTTTTTTGTGTGCTGTGGGCTATCGTGCACATTCCACTTGACCATTTTGTTAGTTTTTTTTGATGCGTTTGTTGTATTTTCTGTCCTTTTTTAAGTGCCATGTATTTTGAGACAAAATTGATGATTCATCATCATATTGTTATTGTTTATTTCTATGTATGACTTCTCATCTCATATTTTGCAGGCTGGTTCTCAGCAATCGCTCAGTGCCGTTTCTGTGCCATCTTCTGTCCCCGTTCCTTCAAAGGTATCATCAATTTATACCAACAATGCAAATGAGGGAGTTAGTATTAGATCTGATGAGGTTACCGTAAAATCTAGTACAGATGGAAGTGCAATGTCTGCTGCTGGCAAAAGCAGTAACCTATCTCTTGATGCTTTAGCCAAAGCAAAAAAAGCTTTGCAACTGAAGAAGGAACTGTCAGAAAAACTCAAGAAATTACCTATGGTAAGAAAACATAGCTATTCCCAGTCCCTTGCTCTATTTTTTAATTGTATACTGTGCAATTGTTCTAATCTTATTTTTCCCCACACAGCTTAATAATAAGCCTGGTACAGCTGTTGCTGCTACACAAGTTTCTAAAGAAGAAGTAAAAACTTCTGTATCAGCTGTAGATGCACAACTTTTTTCTAAAGGAGAAGCAAAACCTACTGATGTCTCTGGAACGCTGGCCATAGGTGGTGCAATTGGTATTCCAGGTCTTACAAACATTCCCAATCTCGATTCTGTGAAGCGAGCCCAAGAACTTGCTGCTAAGATGGGGTTCCGCCAAGATCCACAATTCGGTCCTCTCATCAACTTATTCCCTGGTACATCTACTGAAGTTACTGTACCACAAAGACCTGCAAAGGCTCCTGTTCTTCGCCTTGATGCTCAAGGTAGGGAAATTGATGAGCAGGGTAATGTGATCAGCATGACAAAGCCAACAAATCTTAGTACTCTGAAGGTAAATTTTCATAGGTTACTATAGAGCTTACTATAGAATTTTATCCATGATTTTTCTGTATGGTGACTGGTACCATCTTGTTCTACCTTGGTTAGGTCAATATAAACAAGCAGAAGAAAGAGGCTTTTCAAATAATCAAGCCGGACTTGGACTCTCTTGCAAAATCAAGTGTTCATTTTGATGAAAGGATGGGCTTAAACCAAAAGAAGCTCCTCCGTCCTAAAAGGCCAGGATTTCAGTTCGTTGAAGAGGGTAAACTCACCAGGCAGGCTGAATTGCAGAAAATTAAGGTATGCGGAACCTGCAAGATCTGTTTTGGTTATGTTTATCAATATTTCTTCTCCCTTATTTGAATGTTTCTTTTACCTAGAGTCAATTTGGTGAAGCACAAGCTAAAGAGTTCAAAGTAAAGCAAGCCCAGCTTGCTAAGGCAAAGACAGAAGTAGACATGAATCCAAATCTTATTGAGGTTGCTGTTGGTGTGAGAGCTCCAAAACAAAAGCAGAAGGAAGAGATCCCTGAAATTGAGCCATGGTTGTTTCTTGCTTCCTCTTTGAATGATGTTTTTTTAAGGTTCTATGTTGTAAATGAACATAAACTAATTTTTATTGTTGTTTTCAGGGATGCAAAAATTTTACTTTCTGCCACATATGAGGATATCTCTGTGGAGAAGCTTAATATGGACAAGATCACCATTTATGTTGAACATCCAGAACCATATGATCCACCTGCTGAACCTGCACCACCGCCGCCCCAGCCGCTGAAGTTGACTAAGAAGGAGCAGAAGAAGTTGAGAACACAAAGGCGTCTTGCTAAGGAAAAAGATAGGCAAGAAATGATTAGGCAAGGCCTCTTGGAGCCACCCAAGCCCAAGGTCAAAATGAGCAATCTTATGAAAGTACTAGGCTCTGAAGCTGTGCAAGATCCCACACGGTTGGAGATGGAAATAAGAACTGCTGCTGCAGAGCGTGAGCAGGCTCACGTTGACCGTAACATTGCCCGCAAGCTTACACCATCTGAGCGCCGTGAGAAGAAAGAACGGAAGCTTTTTGATGATCCTACTAACACAGTGGAGACTATAGTTTGTGTTTACAAGATAAGAGACCTGTCCCATCCACAGACACGCTTCAAAGTTGATGTGAATGCACAAGAGAATAAACTAACAGGTGCTGCGGTCATCACTGATAGTATCAGTGTTGTGGTTGTTGAAGGGGGGAAGAAATCAATCAAAAGGTATAATAAGCTCATGCTAAACCGTATAGACTGGGCTACTGCTGTTGGTGGTGATGAAGATGCAGAAGTGGAAGCCGACAAGCCAGTGAATAGCTGTGTATTGGTCTGGCAGGGTACTGTGGCAAAGCCCACCTTCCACAGGTTCACTGTACACAACTGCCGGAGTGAGGCTGCAGCTAAGAAGGTTTTCATTGATGCTAAAGTTCCTCACTACTGGGACCTTGCTGTCAATTTCTCAGAAGATTCTTCCTGAGCAAAGCACCTGTTCAGAACTTTGCTAGCTGCTTCTGATCTTTGCTGGCCATGCTAGTGATGTGTGGCCAATGTTATAAGCGCTTGTCATGATGGTAAGTCTTCTTATCACGAGTATCTATACCAACGGGCACATCTGCTGAAGTGCTGAATTGAGTAATGCTTGGTGTTGTCAGTCTGTTGTGAACATGCCATTTCAGAGATGTTGATGTCTATTGCTGGATTTTCCTGTGGACTAGAAACTATGTTGCGACCAACTGTTGAATTTTGCAGTGTGCATTTGGAATAAATCTATTTCGACAAATGACTGTGTTTAGTATTGTTGCGGTGTGAATTACGGTCATGGTCGTGTTTGTTTGTAAGCCACGCCACAACTGATGGCAGTTCATTTCCTGCCGAACCTGGCGGCAGCCACTGCGCCGCCACACAGCATGGTGTGGTTACCAACAGCAGCTGGGAACCAAACAGCCTCAATTATGTATGCATCTCGTTCTGACAGCCTCTCAACGTATGCATCTCGTGCTGATTGTGCGTCTGTCCTGTGTCCTCTCCTCCCTTTCTTTCCCCTCAGTCTCTCTTGCGTTTACTGGAGCAGGGAGGAAGTACAGGACGGTAATAACACGAAAGTAAGAACATGGTTCTTTGAGGGCGTGATTGGTTGCTCGAGTAGTTTAGATGAAGGGGTCATCCCAGCCAGAACCAGCATCGTTGAGACCATATAGGCTGTCATGTTCTGTTTTTAGTCTGTTAGGATAATTTCATAGAATGCTATCTTGTTTGGTTGTTGCTGAATGAAAAGGTGGCAGCATCCATAAATAATTTTGGTGAGGTTACCACCATTGCCAAGCAAACAAAAAATAGCATGAATAAAAGATTAAAATTGACAAGAGTAACAATTTCGTCGATCCAACATGAGTTCCACATAGCACACATACTAATACACATACTCAGATTAGAAATGATAGGCTTGCCTCAGTTTAATTGGTTGGTCATTTGAGAACCATTATTGGCAGTAAGAAACATCAAGATGCATGTAACAGAACTGCCCAAATTATAAGAGATTAAGAACCGCCTAAATTATAAGAGATTAAGCCTAATAGTGACCATTTGCACAATCAAACCATCGAGCTTAAGCCCATATAATCCCGGTAGTCCGTGAAATCTCGATGGATTTCAAACTACATAACGTACATACAGCCAAGATCGTAATAAGTTTAGCGGTCACCATTCACAGTTACATCCAGTTCACAACATTCATCCAATACACCGGAGTACTTAAAATTATTACAAACCAAGTTCTCAAGTAGCGGAAGCTTCATAGTTCGAAAATAACACACACATTTAGTCTGATACAGTGCCATAGTTCGGTCATTCCCACAAAAGCAAAAGAGAAGGTAGAATGACCATCGCCCTTGGTCTAGTCATCGCCCATCGCTGGGTACAAGCAGAGGATGCAATAACCATAGTACATTTAACCATCTGCAAAACAACATGAGAATAGAACCCTGAGTACGAGAATGTACTCAGCTAGACTTACCCGTCATAAACAAAAGATAAAGACTCTTCAAGGATCATGAAGGCTGTATGGTGGGGTAGCTGAGACTTTTTGCATAAAAGCATTACTCCACTAAAATATAGTCTAAAAACCTTTCTTCTTTTAATTAGCTCAAGTTTGATATCATCATTACATATTATCTAGGTTTGCACCTGTACTATTGCAAACAAGTGTAGTAATATGATGGTACCTCATCATAGCATTCATAAATCATTTATCATCATAACCCAAGTGTTCCATAGTCCTTACTACGAGGACAGGGCTCATGTCAAGTGCTCACTATCCAGGAGCGATGGCGATTCGAATCGATTTCTAACCAGCTGGCGAGTTTTTTCCCACACAAACCACACTCACTGATCAAGTGAGCAACAGATCACCGTGTTGCACTATTCAGGACCAATTCGTGGGTTCGACAGGCACCGCCCGTACCCGAGGACCGTTCCGGCGACCGAGGTATCCAAGGTATACCAAGGTTGCGCGCCGTGCCCTTGTCGTTCTCCTCAACCATCACCAATATAGCACGTACATCGGGCCGATTCCCGGCCCGGATAGTGCTCAGGCTTCGCGGTCGGAACGACTTATCCTTCCAGCTAAGTGTGGGGCATGCGTTCAACATGACAAGAGGGCCGTCAACGATCGGTCCTTAATCGACACAGGCAGGGGCACTATGGTCAACCCACCATAAGACCCTGCCCGGTCTCAAATTCCTTTCCACACTTGGTTATTCTTCCCCATAGCAAATTACAGCTAATCAATCAGGTGTCCACCTATATCTCGTAGGTGACAGGAAATCACCCGACTTCTACCGGACTAAGCAAACTAAGCATGGACTCCGTGCCTATCTACATAGGTCAAGGTAGATAAACAAGTGATGATATCAAGGAATACATATGCATCAACGGTATCAAGCAATCCCTATCACTTAATGCAACATAGTAGAACAAGCATAATAGTGAGAATAGGGAGACTTAGAATGCTCCGGGGCTTGACTTTCTCAAACGTGCTCGGCTTGTGATTCGGGCACTCATGCAGCTCTTCTCCGGGCTCCGGTCCTCCCAGAGGTTCCTGCTCCTGGACCTCCTCGTGCTCCTCGGGTCCCACCTCGTTCTCCTGCGAGCCTGTATGAAGCATGTGTGCTCATGAGTGGAGTGCGAGATGTCCGGGATGCAATGCTTATGCAAGTGGGTAACAGATGACTATGACATGGTGCATAGATGCTATAGGTGGTCATTTCTACAAGGTAGTCAACATCATCCAAGAACATGTAATCGAACTAAGCATCTATTACATTCTCTTCTACAAGTTGTCTTCATGGTTAACCAGCAAGCTCACACGAAGCTTCAAAGATACACCAAACACCCTTTTACTTTATTTAACCTATGTATAACAATTCATAATTTATTTATCCATTCCAGATTAATTGCATGATCCAATTATTTATTAAAAATCATAAACCACTGCCATGCAAGCATTTAAATCACCATAAATTAATTCATACAGCAAATAATGTGTAACATATTTTTCCCAGAGACCAATCATCCATGTAGAGCCAACAAAACAAGTTTCATATTTTTCTGAGTTATATTTTAATTACTATGCATTTTCCAATTTTTAGCAAAAACATGGATTAAATATATTTGTACAGAAAAGTTGTTCAAACATGACATGCAACCATACCAAACTATAGATCTGAGATTATAGAACACAGCAAAATTTATTTCATCAATTTTGGAGCCATATATCTCAAGATATGGATTTTATATTATTTAAACTATTTTCTGGAAAACATTTTCTGAAAACCTATTTCAAATCCACCCCCGGGACCAGCTAGGTGCACCCGGTGCAGTGCACCCGCGGTCACTGACGAGCGGACCCGCCTGCCAGCCGGGCCCGCTGGCCAGAACGCAGAGAGAGGGGGAAGGTTCCCGTCGACGGCTTGCCGCCGGTGAGGCCTCCCGGCCGAAACCAAAGGTACCAACGCGTTCGTCTCCCTCTTGCGACTCGATCCCACCCCACCACTCGCTCTAAGACCCAGCACAGCGGGCTGGCCACCAGAAATGGCGGACCGGCGGCGCTGCCGCAGCGGTGCCGACCACCACACTCCGATAGAGCGCGCTAGAGCGGCTTCTCGTGACTCGGGGAACCACGGCGACCACGGTGCGCGCGCTAGCGAGGCAAGAGAGGGCCAAGAGAGGGAGAGCCAGCGATACCGACGCCGCGGAGAGCTCTGGCGAGGCCGCGCACTCACCGGCGAGCGATTCGGTCCCCTAGGAAGGCTCACCTGCGCGAAGAAGGCACGTCCGAGCATGCGGAGACAAATGCGGAGCTCGAAGAGGTGGAAAGAGGCGCTGGGAGGCGACGAGGTGCCGGGAACAAGGCGAAGGGAGCTCGGAGAGCTCCGATGGCGGGCGGCGGTGCGGTGCGCGCGAAGCGGAGGCGAGAGAGCGGGAGAGAGAGCGAGAGAGCGCGCGGGGGGAAGGTGAGAATGGCGAGTGCGCTGGCGCTGTCCACAGCGGAGAGGGAGGTCGTGGCGCCAGCGAGCCGCGCATGCCGTCCACGCGGCGCCGTCGGCCTGACACGGTCGGGCGCGCGCGCGGCGCGGTCGTGTTCGAGCGCCTGGAGGGGGAAGTGGACGCGGCGCGGGGAGGCCTGGGTTGGCTTCGCTGGCTAGGCCGGTTGGTTGGCGCCGGCCCGCCAGTGAACAGCCCCTCTTTTCTTTTTTTTTTAAAATTTATTTTCCCAAAAGCTTAAATGAGACTTTTGAAGCTTTTACAAATCTTTTTAGGGGTTGGAGTAAAAAGAAGAATTGCTCCCCACAAAATTCCCTACAACTTTTTTTTAATAAGCAAAGCCAAATTCCAAATATAATTTGAATCACAAATTAAAACTAGTTCTAGGTTTTTAATAAATTCATTTTAGGGATTTTTGTATAAATTCCATTTCTTAATTTCTATAGCTCCAAAAATTTCACAAAATTACTCTTAAATTTTCTAACACATATTTCAACCTAATTTGGGCACTTCAAGAAATTTAGAAGTAAGCATAATATTTTTACCCTATTTAATTCACATAAAATAAAGCACATAAAATCACACTTGAATGAATGACATGCTCATATGATGCCATGCTTGATGAGAATACTTATGGATGGTTTATGAGACTAAGTGCATGCTTAACACCTAGGGTGTTACAGCCCTTCCCCCCTTAGGGAAATCTCGTCCCGAGATTTTGGGTTACTAACCATTTCTTATGAAATTTTGGGTAAACTGTTTTTAGGTAATCTTCGATTTCCCAGGTGGCATCTCTATCATCATGATGACTCCACACCACTTTATATGTTCTGACAACTCTGTTTCGGGTTACCCGCTCCTTGGTATCTACGATACCCACTGGCTGCTCCTTATATTCTAAGTCTGCCTTTATTTTGATTCCTCGGGGTTCAATCCTCTGCTCGGGTACTTTCAAACATTTTCGTAGCTGTGACACATAGAAAACTGGAAAGATTGAACTCAACTCTTCAGGTAATTGAATCTTGTAGGCCACAGGGCCTTTTCTTTCTAGTATCTGATACGGTCCCACATATCTGGGTGCAAGCTTGCTTCGAACTCGGAAACGCTGAACTTTCTTCATTGGCGTAACCTTGAGGTAAACATAGTCACCTACATTGAACTCGAGTGGCCTTCTTCTCTTATCGGCATAACTCTTCTGTCGCGATTGTGCCGCCTTCATATGTTGTTGTATGATGTGCAACTTTTTCTCAGCCTCGTTCACGAAGTCGATACCATAGTATCTCCTTTCACCAGGTTCGACCTAGTTTAACGGAGTTCTACACTTACGACCATACAACGCTTCGAACAGAGCCATCTTGATACTCTCTTGATAGCTATTATTGTACGAGAATTCGGCCAAAGGTAACCATGATTCCCATGATCCCTTGGATGATAACACACAAGCCCTCAGCATATCTTCGAGCACTTGATTGAGTCTTTCCGTTTGACCCGAGGTTTGGGGATGATACGCTGTGCTTCTTATCAGACTAGTCCCCAAACTCTTATGCATTCACTCCCAGAAATGAGCGGTGAACTGCGGTCCCCTGTCTGATATGATGGTCTTGGAAATACCATGCAACTTAACAATCTCAGCTAGATACAGATCGGCATACTCAGGAGGTCTGTAACGAGTCTTAACAGGAATGAAATGAGCCGACTTGGTCAATCGATCTATGATTACCCAAATCGAGTCATTCTCTTTTCGTGTTGTTGGTAAACCTGTGATAAAGTCCATACTGACCTCTTCCCATTTCCACTCTAGAACTGACAACGGTTGCAACAAACCTGCAGGTTTCATATGTATAGCCTTGACTCTGCAACACGTGTCACAACGGGCCACATATGCTGCTATTTCTTTCTTCATCTTAGTCCACCAAAAGTGAGATCTTAGATCTTGATACATCTTACTACTGCTAGGATGAATGGAAAGCTTGGAGAGATGTGCTTCATCCATGATGCGATTCTTTAATTCTCGATTCTTCGGAACTACCAGCCGGTGCTGAAACCACAATACCCCTTTTTCATCAACTCTGAACTGAGTCTTTGGGTTGTTTTTGATCTTTTCTTTGATGTGAAAAATACCCTTGTCTATTTTCTGACCTTCGATGACTTGACTCTCAAGTGAACAACTGAGTTGTATGTGACATAAGACTTCAAGATGCATGAGATTGAAACCATCCTCAAACAACGATTGAACTGCTTGATAGTGCGGTTTGTGACTCAATGCGTCGGCTACCACATTAGCCTTGCCTGGATGATAGTGGACTTCCAGATCGTAATCCTTGTTCAGCTCCAACCATCTTCGTTGTCTCATGTTCAACTCGGACTGAGTGAAGATGTACTTCAGACTTTTATGATCGGTGTAGATATGACACTTATTTCCTAACAAATAGTGCCTCCAGATCTTCAAAGCGTGCACTACTGCTGCTAGCTTGAGGTCGTGAGTCGGGTAGTTGACTTCGTGCTTTCTCAACTGTCGTGAAGCATAAGCTATAACTCTGCCGTCTTGCATCAGCACACATCCTAAACCACTTTTCGATGCGTCGCAAAACACATCAAAAGGCTTCTCGATATTGGGTTGCGCTAGAACGGGAGCGGTGGTCAACAACTTTCGCAAAGTGCGCAAGGCTAGCTCACACCCCTCCATCCAGACAAACTTATGATCCTTTTGTAGCAAACTGGTCATTGGCTTAGCAATCTTGGAGAAGTCGGGTATGAAACGACGAGAACCCTAACCGCCACTCCGCATAGCCAAAAAAGCCCTAGATCAAAGCGCCGACGCCATTGCCGACATTGGAGCTCCGCGTCATCGCCGTCGCCTCGCCTTGCCGTCGTTCTTGCCAAGGTAAGCCATGCCCGAACTTCGTTGTCACGTGAGGGACGCAGCGGTGCCCTCGGTGCGCCCCCTCCCTCTTCCCTCTGCACCGCTCGCGCCCGCCGGAGCGCCGCTGCCAGCGCCAAATCGCCCTCCGCCCGGACCGGTCACCCCGGCCTCACTCTCGTGCGGCCAGCGCGCGCATCGCGCTTGTCTCGGCGTGCGCCCTAGGTGCTCTTAGTGCGCTCCCCCATGCCCCATAGTGCCGCAACCGAGACCTCACCGGCGCCGGCCATGGCGTCGCCGAACCTGCTCACCGCGTCGCCGCGCACGTGTAGAGCCCTCGCCTAACACCGGTCCACCATAGATCGGTGGATGACGCCCTACCTTGGTCCACCACGCGGGCCGTTGACTCTCTAGCCCCGCTCCGCCACGTGGCCAATCAGACTGGTCAGCCACACCGACCCTAGCACTTTTGGAGGAAAGCCTCCGACCTTTATAGTAATCAACCTACGGTCCACTGTAGTTTAAAAATAATTAGATCTAGGTCCTTATTTTTAGCAGTTTAGCCCCTGGCGCCATTAGTATTTATATATTTAATCCTTTATGCTTTTAAAATTCAGTTTTTAATTGTTTAAAAATACGAAATTAGTTCATTTAAACTGCAGAATTGCCACTCAACTTGTTTTAGCCATAACTTTCACGTTTTAACTCTGATTTAGGTGGTTCTTATTCCTATAGTTTCGTATCGACGTGTAGATTACTGTTACACCTGTTTTTGATTGTATTGTTGTATTGTTCCTAATTAAAGTTTGTTTGCTTGCATGTATTGCTTCTATGTATGATTATTGTTGCGTATAGCCAACGAGACGTTCGTGAAGGAAGAGGAGTAGGATCCCACTGAGTTTGAGCAACTCGAATTTGACCAAGGCAAGTGCAGACACCACTTGATCATTTTGGACCTATACATTGATGTCATTTTCTTTTCATGCATGTGTCTAATATATGCAGACCCTAAGGACCTGACCAGCTTTACTTATGATTCCTTATGCACCTAGGGTTAAGTGTATGGGTAGACTAGGGTTTAGTAGTTATGCTTAGCTGCTCTAATCACCTTACACATAAGCTTTAATAAAGAACATTCTCTACTTAACTTGATGCTTAAATCATGCTGAATCATGGTCAATGCAGTGATGGAGATGTTGGATGCTTGGGAGCATCATGATGATGGTGGTGACAGGGGGAGCGGGTACTAGTGGTTGGCCTGGTTGCAGGGCGTACCTGTCTCTGCTCTCCGTAAGGACTTAGTCATGGAGCGGCCCCTAGGACATACAGTGCAGCCCCAAGCTATATGGCTCTGGCTTCACTAATTAGCCGGACCTCCACTAATAGGGTGTTGCTTTCTATGTAGGCATAAGGAAGTAACTTGGGTAATGGATATTAAGTTGTCGGTTGTTCGGTGCGCCATGGCTATAGGCACGACTACCAAGTGCCTCAACCAAAACTTACGAGTGGCACCTATTAGTTGGATCCTATGAAAGGTCTCATAGTGAGACCCTGCCTGCTCACCTTGGTAGTGTTTTGGGGAGTCACGACCCCGGGCAAATAGGAATCACGACCTGAAGTGAAAGTGCACACATCTGCAGAGTGTAAAATTGATATATCAGCCGTGCTCACGGTCACGAGCAGCCCATACTCTCACATGATGAGCAAATTGGAATCACATGGTACTTGGAGAAGGAACTTGTTTGAGGTTGCTATCTCGTGCTTTGGTGGAATGGCTATTCCGTGTTGGCTGGGATGGCTAGTCTTTTAAAAGATGTTAATAATTACTTACACTAAATAAGGGTTTGGCTACTGCTACTCACTAATATTAATAGATTGTTATAATAAAAGTGACCAATTAAAATGCCACCGCAGTCAAACCATGTCAACTTTTACCTTGTTTTAAGCTTTGCATGTCATATTTTCTGTCTATGCTTGCTGAGTTCGACATGAACTCACCCTTGCTATAATCACATTAAAGGTTGCTTAGATGATCAAGATAACAACTTCAACTTCCCCGAGGATTATCCTGAGTCGCCTGGTTGTTAGGCTCGTGTGTCCCTACCATCAACCTTCCTGTGGCGAGGTGGTCCCACTATGTCAGTGTTGTTAGCTTCCCATTTATTAATTGAACAATTCAGTATAAGTTTTCGTTCATTCTTTGATTAAAGACTTGTAATAATGGTACTTTTATACTCATTTATGTTATTCATTTAAACATTGTGTTTTGTACCATTGATGATGTCGACTCATGTGTGTGAATTTGAGATCCTGGCGCACATGTGATTGGCACCTGAATGCTCTTTTACATCCGGGTGTGACGCATGGCGATTTGTAAAAGTGGAGAGGCAAGAAGATGGTCATCTAAGGTCCCATGTAGTTGCTCAGGTGGTCCCTAAGCCAAAGGATACTATGTGCCTCTGTCATCTGAACAAAGCAAAGCCCCTCAGCCTGGTTCCTCAGAAGATAAACCAGAGCTACCATAAGAGCCTCCTGAGTGTAACCAGGATAGTTCATGACACAACCATATAGGTCCTCATGTACTTCATTGTGTTGTGGAGCTTTGAGAGCTGCCCCAACATTTTCCACAACCCTCACCATGCCATTCATGATGTCAAGCTCATCTTGCCCTACCTTCCTCTTTTTTCCTCTCTTTCCCTCCTAGGGCCATCATCAGTGCCCTTAGAGGCTTCAGCAAGAGCATCATCAGCCTTGCTAGACTGCACCTCAGTCTTTACATCATCAGTGAGGTTACTCTGATCTTGAGCAACATTAGTAGGGACACCCAAAGGTTCAATTAATCCCATAGCATATCTCCCAGTTGCTTAACTCCCACCAAAGATGGCTTCCATCTGATCATAGTTCTCAATGGGGTTGTTCAAGAACTTAGCATCAGCTAGGTCATCCTATTTATTGAAGACAACAAGGTATTAGACAGAGAGCTAACAGATACTTATGGAATGTACAGAAGATTTGCTAGGTGCATGTTAAAACCTTAGTGTGTCCTAGAGGTGCTCATCATCCAGTACAATCATGTTATGATCACTATCCCAGAGGGCACCACTCAGGTCCTTGAGCCTAACAATTTTGACCCACCTTTGCCTCCATTTGCGCAGATGATTGTAGATTTGTTGGGTTTGCCTCCATTTGCGCAGATGATTGTAGATTTGTTGGGTGGACACTATCTGCCTAACAAACTCAGAAATCATAGTAGCAACCTGGCTAACATGCACCTCCTTAACCCCTTTATCAGTTTTCACTCCTTGCACTACCAGATCATGGAACCTCCTTAGCATGAACCTATATTAAACTGGAGTATAGTGCATAGGGCTAACAGGAGGTGCATGCTGGTCATCATCTGGCACTACCAAGTGACTATTGCCACCATCAAGCATGTTAGCCTCATCAATGATGTTAATCTAATCACTTATCCCTACTGGTCGTATTCATACACCCAACCACATGATCATGAACCATATAAACAATATAAATATGTAGCATGATGTAAAAAAGAGCAAGCATAGTTGGTTCAATTATTACAGATCCCAAATATTTGAAACATCATTGGACAATGCCTAGAAGTCTCATAAAAAATAGTTCACATCACAATTACTAAATAGCACACAATAACATACTGGTTCACAAGAAAAAGACTACTACCTAGAAGAACCTCTGTTAGCCCACATAGCATTAGCCCATGCTTCCCTCATCTGAGACCAGGCTTGGTTATCAGGCACATCATCAGGGTGGGCATCAGGATTCCTATGGTTTGGATTCCAGGTGGCTTCATCAGGCACATGCTCATCATCACCATATCCTAGAATCCAATTTTGAAGGATACAACATGCCAGAACTGACCTGTGTTCTATAAGTGTGAAATGGTTTGTTGTCCAGGATTTTGAATCTATCCTTCAAAGCAGCAAAGGCTCTTTCAATGGTGACTCTTAGGGATGAATGCCTAAGATTAAATAGCTCCATAGGGTTCTGGGGTCTATTGTTGCCATATTCCCTCAGATGATACCTAATACCATGAAATGGGGGCAAAAACCTAGGTCTTACTGCATAACCAGCATCCACAAGCAAGAATTTCCCTATAAAATGTACCACATATTTGAGGATCAGTTACTACTTGTACCAAATTGGGTACTAATGAGTACTACTACCTTGAAATATATCTGGAGGCACCCTAAGACCATCTAGTCTTACAAGAGCATCAGCTAGTATGAGGACATCATGTGCAGAGCCTTCCCAACCAGCTAGGACATATGTGAACCTCAAATCAAAGCTCACAGCTGCCAGGACATTTTGTGTAAGTCCCTTCCTCCCCCTAAAGGTAGGCTGCATCCTTTTTGGCACCCTAGCTAAGACATGATTTCCATCAAGTGCTCCTATGCAGTGAGAAAGTTGTTTGTGAAATGGGTGAGGAAAAAGATCAGTGCTTTACTGATGACCAAGATTGGAGTATAATATAAACCAACCTTTAAATAAAGGTACCACCTTCTTCTACCAAGGATCTTTGAATGGACATTTATGGAAGCAAGGACAATCATTTCACCCCTCAACTCCCCAACTGCATAAAGCACTCACCGAAAGAACCTACTGATAGTTTCACCTAACCTCGTGAATGTAAGGTCTTCTACCCTGAATCTCTATTTGTGACCCACAACATGCAAGAACATTGCTACATGCTCTTTCACACTAGCATGGATGCTATCATACAAGAGGTATCTACTGCGAAAAGGTCACAAAGATGAAATAAGGGTGCCTTTCTCATTCTAAGGAGGTTCACATAGTGCACATCATCTGAGTTGTAAATGTAGTTTAGGTTATTCATCCTTTGTTGGTCCCTGCCTGCCATGGGACCATAGGTTATAGATCTAGCATCCTAAGCTCTTCTCCTAAACCACAAGAAAAACCAAGTGGCCACAACTACTAACATAGCAGCAGCCGCATGTCGCCTAGCTTTGAAATCCATCTCTAGAAAAAATGGAATACACATGGACAAATTAGAAACCTAATGAACCAGTACTGATGTGTACTACTGTTGGGTATTTTAAACGCAAACAGAAAAATCCGCAAGCGCACGGATACCGATGTAGCCTTCACCCGGGAGTATTCCAGAGTATCGATTTTCCACAGGGAACGTGAGTGTACTAATTAAGAATCAAGATCGCCCAAGGATAACTATATAATTATTTTCGGTGGGAAGAGAGAAAGTTTCCTGAGAGTTCTCTAGTTGATCTAAGAATCAAGAATTACTTCAAGATTATCTATAACGGGACATCAGAGCACTAACCACAGAAAGAGATGAGAAGGGGGCTAGGAAGGTCTGACTACGGTCCTACAAACACCAATCCGAACGAGGTGGAATACGTCGACCGTTAGGGCTGTCACTACCCTAAGGCTACCACAACAATCCACAGGATTGGGTGCAATTCCAGGTAATTGCAAGACTAAACACCACGTCTAATCTATTAATTACTACTCTAGCGTTATAAAGACTAGAGCACTTGATGCAAGCGGGAATCCAATAAATAACTTGAATGTAAATAAAAGTAATTAAAGAACTCAGGAATTATGAATTGAAGAACCTGGAGAACGATGAAGAACGAACCAGATGCTGCAAAAGTACAATGTTGAGGAAGATCCGACAGATCCGGCTCCTCCTCCGCTCTCCTCTTGTCTCTCCCTATTTTCTAGATTACAACTAGAACTAACTAGAACTAGAACTAGAGGAACTAGAACTAGAACTAGATGAACTAGAACTAGATCTAGATGAACTAGAGGTAGAACTAGAAGCCCTAGAGAGATCCTCTCTACTTGGATGAAGAATTGAAACCCCAGCTTTGATTCTGTAGAAGAGGTATGATCTCTAGGGGCCAGGGGGTCTGGTTTTATAGTCCCTTCAAGTGAATCTGGGCCGTTGGATCAAACCGACATTGATTGAACGGTTATTCTTGATCCTTTAGGTCGGTGGAGCAATATCCCGAAAGAGAGTCCTGATTGGACTCTATGTGAGGGCAGGCGCCCAGGAGAGGAGGGCGGGCGCCCTGTCCCTGAGTCCTCTCGGCCTCCGCTTCGGTCCCGTGGCTTCTGGAGTCTTCTAGATGATAGAAAATTGTGCGGCACGTTAATATCTCTATGTAAACCCGATGTGTGGGCCTTTCTTCCATATTTCCTGATAACCCCCTGCAGAAATAGACAAACACCAAAACTCGTGGAATTCTGTCAGATAAAACCCTAAGTCTGGGTGTTGGTTGCATTTGGATCCTTTTCCATGATTAGTTGATGGTTAAATATGAGCATTAAGGACCGTCAACAACTACCAAGTAAGAACAAGAACTCAGCCCAAGACTATGGTGGACGCGGCTACCACTCCAGATGGAGCTCCTCCTACGTCCACTAATCAATCGATAACAGTTTAATCATCAACCTTAGGCACTGTGCTCAGTATTTACATCAAAAAATAAGCATCACCAGCAAAAACTTGCTTCAGCTAACAAACATGCCAAACTGGACCCACATCAAGCATAAGAATCGGTAGATCTGCTTCAAGAACAAGTAGATATCAATCAAAATCACACAGATCTAGCTCGGTACAACAAATAAACCTAACCCATGTGCATTGCTCAATCAAAAACTGGATGGAAATCAAAGAAACAAGAGATGGAGGAGGTGAGATATACCGTCCTAGACACCAGGGTAGCACAAGGCTCCGGCGGTGAGGATGCCGGAAGGGCGAATCTGGCGGCACGAGAGGAGAGGGGAGGACTCACCAGTGAAGATGGAGGCGGGAGTGGTGAGAGTGAGGGGGTAACCCTAACAAGCACCAGCATGCGAGCTTTTGTACCAGGGACGACGCTAGCTCTCGCCAACATCGCCTAGGGTTCCTGCTAAGACCCAAAGCATCCTAGCTGGAGTGGGAAGCTCGACTTGAGAAGACGAAGGCAGCTGGGATGGAGGGGGCGAGGGGAACAAAGTGATACAGGAAAAGGATGTGAGCAAGGAAACCAAACACAGGCCAACTGGACCAAGCCGTGCCAGATGGACCTTTGAATGGCCTGGTCAGGGCAACCAATCATGCCCGGAGCCTTTGTGCGGTCTCGTCTGGTTTATGATCCATCCCTCCGTTTCTCTGAAATTTGGGCAGGAACTTTGCTGGACAGCAGCCAGCAGGCAAGGAGAGTGTGGGTTCCTCGCCACCACCAATGGCGTGCTGCGGAGGAAGGGCACTTGTACACAAGGGCATGCAGCAACATGCGTCGCGTCACCAAGACAAGTCCCTCGGTTCTTGTCCTCAACCTTGCCCGGTATGTGCTCACTGAAATGCGTGAGGGAGAGAGGGGGTGGGACTATGGGAGGTGAGAGAGCATTCACACACTAAGCACGCCATGTCAGCTCTAGATGTGTACGCCGAGGGGTATGGACAGACTCACAAATCTATAGTTGATGGATCTAAAAGAAATCTCCTTACAAGTTAATTGATTTCTAGTTCATTTGATTCAAATATAAAGTATTTGAATTTCAAAGGTTTGCAACATCACGTCTACATTTTTTACAAGGGAGTAAAATGTGTAGCTTGACCTATGTCCTAAGTTCTCTAGTTTTGTTTACCAATTTTGCAACATTCTTGTTATAGCTGAATTGAGTAACAAGTTTTGCATTTCTTTTTCCGAAATTCTGTAGTGCTGTGGAGTAGAAACTTGCAAATTCTACTTTAACTATGGCCTCTAATTTTCACCTGAGCAAGACCTATGCAAGAAAGTAATCTATCAAGATGTGTAACTATGATTTTACTATCTTTACTGCAAAAGAGTATCTAAGTTCCAATCTTATCAACTAGCCTATCGTCTAAGCTAGGAAAGTAAAGCACACAACAAAGGTAGCTTGTAAATGTGGGATAGAGATGCAAACTCCCGTCAACGACTCTAGTATTTTGCCGAGGTATCAAGAAGCGCTCAAGCTTCCCCTAGTCCTCGTACAAGCACGGTACACACAAGCACCTCTCATTAAGAGGTATGCAAACTTTACTAGCAACTAGACCTAAGCCTAGAGCAAGGGCATATGAGCATGGTCTAACTAACCTAAGCTTGGATGAAGAATTAGAGGGATCCTCTCTACTTGGATGAAGAATTGAAACCCTAGCTTTGATTCTGTAGAAGAGGTATGATCTCCAGGGGCCAGGGGGTCTGGTTTTATAGTCCCTTCAAGTGAATCTAGGCCGTTGGACCAAACCGACATTGATTGAACGGTTATCCTTGATCCTTTAGGTCGGTGGAGCAATATCCTGAAAGAGAGTCCTGATTGGACTCTATGTGAGGGCGGGCGCCCAGGAGAGGAGGGCGGGCGCCCTGTCCCTGAGTCCTCTCGGCCTCCGCTTCGATCCCGTGGCTTCTGGAGTCTTCTAGATGATAGAAAATTGTACAGCACATTAATATCTCTATATAAACCCGACGTGTGGGCCTTTCTTCCTTATTTCCTGATAACCCCCTGCAGAAATAGACAAACACCAAAACTCGTGGAATTCTGTCAGATAAAACCCTAAGTCTGGGTGTTGGTTGCATTTGGATCCTTTTCCATGATTAGTTGATGGTTAAATGTGAGCATTAAGGACCGTCAACAAGCTCCCCCAAGCTTAACCTTTGCTCGTCCCTGAGCAAAGATAGACTCAAGAGTTTCTGTAGTGGTTTCATGCCTTAAAGATACACATGCGTTCAAACAAGATCTCATCTCTTGGTTAGGGTAAACTGTTAAGATTTAAACTTACTCATATTACCTTCCACCATGGGGCTTGCAGCCGTCACCTGTGTCTTGAGTAGTTAAAAGATAGAACGGTCTAGACAAGCGCTATGTCTCTTGTTCTTCGATTAACTATAGCTCTGGAGTTTTTGCAGATTTTCAAATAAAACTCAGAGATTCCTTGTATGACTCTCTCTAGTCTCTCTTTTGTGGTATTTCTGGATCCTTACCAAGGCAATAAAGGTGTATGCCTTCTCTCAAAGTATGTGGTATTTTTGGTATGAGGCATAGTGACATTGCCTTCTCTCTCACCCTACTCTAATAATGCTTTTGATATCTGGAGCTCATAGGTGGGAGACAGCTAATACATACTTACAAGACATTTATTGCATAGTCAAACAATGGATCCAGAAGAACATGTCAATAAGTCAAATGAAGATATGCATGTGTGGCGAATGAATGGTGTATGGTAATGATGGTGATAACAATGGTGAAAGTCTAATTCTACTTTTGCTCTTTTGAGGGGATACATACCTTTCTTGCTCTTTTGAAACTTTTTGAGGAGAATGAGATGCTCTATATTTTCTTTTTCTTTTCTCTCAGGTGGGTATCTTGTACCCCTAATTCTACTTTCGGACACCTGTCCATTTTTACCTCTCGTCTCACTTTTTTCTTTTCTTTCGAGGTTCCGGGCACTTGCCCCTTTTTATTTCCTCGTATCTTTTTTTTTCTCTTTTTTTAGAGCACTCATCTCTTGAAATAATGTACCAAGTGGTAGTAACCAAGATAACTTGAGCATTTATTTCACAGGGGTAAAAAGAAATGTTTTTGGCTATTCCCTCCCGGATTAGGAGTGGAATATTTTTGGGTGGTTCTGGAGATGGAAATGGGTGGATATATGTGGATGCGTACTTCCGGAGTAGAAGCAACATGTGTGAGTGAACGTGCAAGTGAATCTTGATTTAACCACATTACAAGCTCCTAAGGGTCTACACAGCTTGACCGCACTCAATGCTCATAAGTAGTAAAAAGTAAATGTGTGGCTCAAAGTCTAGCAAGCATGTATATATGGCTGTGGTAGGAATTTAAACTCTCATCATACAGGAACTCATCATGCAACATTTTAAAGATTTTTAAAGATAATGTTCTCCAGAATTCTAGCATCTCTAGGAACAGATAAACAACAGCTCAACCTTCCCATATCATATCCGTTAACGATTTTGACTTCAGATCAAGTACTCTCCCCACAAGTTCAGGTTTAGAGCAAATCTTAATTAATAACAGTCATGCCTAAACTTGAGAGTGATTTCAATTTTGAGAACTAGTCATGGCAGAGCAACTATTCGTCATTTCCATATGAGAGCTTATCATGAGGGTTCATAGCAAACTTTATTTATTTATTTATTTAGCAAACTAAGCAAATATATATATATATATATATATATATAAGCACAAAATCTTTATTTGGGTTTTTATGATCATGCATCTTTTTATTATTTGAGTAAAGTATAAATGTGAGTAGAACACTTAGCTGGATAAATGGGGGTGCTCTTTCCCCAAGCTGGATTTTGACGTAATTTCTTCTGATGTAGCTAGCAGGTGGCAGAGGTGTATTTGAATGTTGGCAGCACCCTGACAGCAATTAGGATGTCCTCCGTCTGCTAGTCTTCTTTGATCCTTGAATTCTGTGGAGCTCAAATAGACAACAAAGCTTTGTGGAACTCTTGGCAAGGCGTTCAGTGTTTTTAAGTCCTCCGAACGAGACTCTCCGTTTTCTCAGTCGTCCTGGGATTCGCTGGATGGCGTAGTCGGTGGTTCCAGCGGCGCCTCCTCTTCATGTATAACTATCTTCTCTCTCCACATCTGACTCGGTGCTACGGTCTCCTCAGGACAGTTCTGTTCAAGTTGTATGTCTTCAGACCTTACCACTTCTCCTTCATAGTCCTCCCATCCGTCCTTGATAATTTGCCTCCACTGGTTGCGGTTGCGTCGTCTTCTTCTTGTCCTGACCTGCTTAGAGTCGGTTCCAATGTAGATGACTGCTTTAACGGTGCTGAGGAACAGTCTCCCAATGGTCTCCCAATGGTGATGGGTGGATTGTACTTGTCTTCTCCTATGTCAATAACCTTAAAATCATCTGGAGCTAAAAGTATGTTGGTTGTAGGGGCATGGTTCTATGCAGGAGGTGATAAGTGACTGCGGCCATTATCTTGATGTCAGATCCGGTGTCGTAGAGTGTCTTCTGAAAAGAATATCCGTTGATTGTGCACTCGATGCTTGGAACACCAGGGTCGTCCTTCTTGATCAAGAAAGGCGACTTGAGTTGACGATCTTGACCTCCTTGAGCTGCAGTGACCATCTTAGCTGACTCAGTCTACATTTGCTTGTTCCTGTTCCCCCTGTTGATCCTCTTCCTTGGTTCATGTCGGGATTGCTTTGAGATTTGTGTAATCTTGTTCTTGAAGGAAAACGTCTCCTTCCTCCCTTTGATGTAGAAACTGATCTTGGCAGCACTAGCGTGGATGACCGCTCCCGAGGTGTTCAGGAATGGCTTTCCCTAGGTATAATGTTGACGCTGGAGCCAAAGTCGCAGAGTGCTTCTGGGAGGTCCACCATGCCGATGGAGATCGGGATGACGGGGCGTCCTAGATTGCCTCTCTGAGTAGTTAGGCCTCCGTTGATTCCAACCTTGGTTTTGTTGAGGACGGTTGTAGTAGTTGTTGTTGTTAATGTAGTTTACGTCCTCAAGCATCTTAGGGCAGTGATTGCCTGAGTATCCAGTATCTCCAGTGTGTTTGTGCTCGTAGATCCAGGTTCTTCACTTGGTGGAGTCTGGGAGTTGTAAAACTCCTTCATACTTTGCTCGAAGTGTACCTGCTCGTAGAGACAAGGCAGAGATCAAGTGCATGGGCTCTGTTGGTGGAAAACACCAACAAAACCAAAAGTATATTTGTTCTTCTCTAACCTTAAGCATAGTGAGCAAGACAAAGTTGATGGATAATAAGATCATGAGTGTAGCATTTAAAACATTTGTCAGATCAAATCGCTCAACCTAATGGAAAGATAATCTAACATTTTAGCTCATATGATTAGGAGTGTGGGATCACAAAGGTGGAAGGACTAAACATATTGAATCGATTGGGTTGGTTAATCTAGAGTTGTAAATCATACATGTTTGTCTCTTTTATTCATGTGAACGCCAGAACCAAGGAGAAGCTTATAAAAGTGATAGTCAAGTACCTTAAGATGTTACCTTACTTGAAGAGTGATGGTACAGTATTATCACCTTGTGGAAGCTTTCCTTTCTTAGCGGTTGTGCATCATGTTTGTGGCACCCTCCATAGATCATCTCTTGTGAGCTATGCCTTCCTTGTATAAATTGTTAACCTTCATGCGTCTCTCTCTTTGTCTCCAATGTGAGTTTGAGGGGGTGGGACTATGGGAGGAGAGAGAGCATTCACACACTAAGCACGCCATGTCAGCTCTAGATGTGTACGCCGAGGGGTATGGACAGACTCACAAATCTATAGTTGATGGATCTAAATGAAATCTCCTCACAAGTTAATTGATCTCCAGTTCATTTGATTCAAATATAAAGTATTTGAATTTCAAAGGTTTGCAACATCACGTCTACATTTTTTACAAGGGAGTAAAATGTGTAGCTTGACCTATGTCCTAAGTTCTCTAGTTTTGTTTACCAATTTTGCAACATTCTTGTTATAGCTGAATTGAGTAACAAGTTTTGCATTTCTTTTTCCGAAATTCTGTAGTGCTGTGGAGTAGAAACTTGCAAATTCTACTTTAACTATGGCCTCTAATTTTCACCTGAGCAAGACCTATGCAAGAAAGTAATCTATCAAGATGTGTAACTATGATTTTACTATCTTTACTGCAAAAGAGTATCTAAGTTCCAATCTTATCAACTAGCCTATCGTCTAAGCTAGGAAAGTAAAGCACACAACAAAGGTAGCTTGTAAATGTGGGATAGAGATGCAAACTCCCGTCAACGACTCTAGTATTTTGCCGAGGTATCGAGAAGCGCTCAAGCTTCCCCTAGTCCTCGTACAAGCACGGTGCACACAAGCACCTCTCATTAAGAGGTATGCAAACTTCACTAGCAACTAGACCTAAGCCTAGAGCAAGGGCATATGAGCATGGTCTAACTAACCTAAGCACGTCGCAAAGCACCTATGCTAATCACAAAGTGAGCTTTATGCCATTTGCAAATGGAGAGCTCCAAAGTGGCACACAAGCACACTACTACCTTCCCTCAGCTCTATCTGACTTGTTTGGCCTGTTGGAGAACATATTTATAGCTCCAAGCAAAGATATGGCCATTGGGGACAAGATCACCCTTTTTGCGGACCATCGAACTATCCTTTGGCGGACCGTTTGACCATATAATTTGATGCTTTCTATAAGTTAACGTTGAAACTAGCCAATTTTCTGGGAGTGTCGAACCAAGCGTGATATTGTTCAGTTTATTTCTGTGATTGTCGGACCAAAGATAGGGGCATCAGACTGTCTGAAGCTCCTTTTTCAAGTAGAGACACACTTCCGTATTTTAGGCATAACTTTAGCTCTGAAATCTGATATTGGTGATTTTGGACTTTTTAGAAAGCTAATGAAGAGCTCTACAACTTTGAACTAGTTTCATGTCAATTTGAGCAGATCCAAGATCACGAGATAGTTCCAACTCATTCACTCTTTTGTGTTGGCTTGAGTGGCTTCATCTTTGTTTGCATACTTGTGTTCACACTTCTACTTCTTGGTGTTTTTGACTTCTAGCATGTCTTCAAAAGAGCTTCTAAAGTCTTGCTTGAGGTGTTGATCATCCATATCACTCTCTTTTGTAACACCCTAAAATTTACTCCTTTTGAAATATAGATAAAATTATTTAATTTTGTATTTTTGTGCTCATGAAAATAGAGGAAAAATAATATTTTTCATTAAATTAAAATTTATCATAAGGCTTCGCAATATTATTATGCATACATGCTGGTGCTTATGTTTTGATGTGATGCTTGTTGCTCCTTTATGTGTTGATAGTAAGAAAAATATTTAAAATACGTTTAGTAGATCGATATTCGGCACGTATTTATCTTTTATCTACAACCAAATTACTTGTTTCTAAGCTCAAATTTTTATTAGGACCTTCCTAAAATATTTTGTTTGTCACTCAAGCACTTCTTCTAGTTCCTCGTCCATCAAGCACTCTCTACAAATTTTTCGGGAATTTTTTCAGCTTCTGTTCTCACTTTTCTATGAGCATAAATCTAATTTTCAGATGCCCCAAATTATCTTACCATGAGGTCCAAATACGTTATCTGAGTTCCTCATATTCCATAATGTCTCTGAGAATTTTCTCCGAATTTTCAGAGCTTTTTGAATATTTTTCATAGTTTAAATAATAATTCTGAACTTTTTTAGAATTATTTTATCCATGAAAATAATTAATTCCGAAAATAATAAATCTATTACTATTTTCCAACGTCAAAGCCCATAATCATAATAAATCCCAATACTATATTTTTATTTACTAATGAGCTTTAATAATTAATTAGGCCTATTAGTGAAAATGAAGGTTGCAAATCAATTAGTACCATATCTCTAGTTGACGTGGAGGTGGGGAGTTTTAGTACCAACCCCTTAGGCAAAGCACATCAAAGACTATCACATGGGAAGCCTCTAATTTGAGAATTCCTAAGGTAGTAAAATAAAATTTATATTTTCTTCTCTACAACGTGATCGCCATCGTCTCGCCTATACACGACATCTACGAACGGTCGGCTGCTCCGGCGTTGCTGTAGCTCCAAGAAAGCGTCACTGCCGGTGAACCTACTCCCTGTCCACCAACGTAAGCCCCAATCATACAAACAACTCGGTTTTAGATTAAAAATACGTTTTCACTATTTATAGAATTGCCACTGACTTGTTTTTGGCCATAAAATATTCATTTTAACTCCGATTTGACCCATTCAAATTACGTTAGGTTCGTTTTAATGAGATCTACATGTTAGTAACATTGTTTTCTCAGTTTGAAACTTTTTATTTTTGTGACCCTAATTAATTAATTACTTTTTTATATAAAATCTTAGAAAATTCATAACTTCTCCGTTTTAGCTCCGATTTTCGTGATCTTTATGTCTATGATATCGTAGCTCTGCGTAAAATCTTTTTATGAACTCTCTATACTATTTTTATATGATTAGTGTACTGTTCTAATTGTAGTCTTGTTTGCTTCGTGTATGTTGTCTCCGTTTGTTTGTGTGTTGATGATCGATGATCGAGTTTAGACGAAGAGCAGTTTTCAGCGATCAAGATTAGAGCCTTAGCAACTAGTAAGACCAGCTGGATCAACAAGAGCATTTGGATTAAGGCAAGTATAGCATTTAGATTTTATTTCTGTGACCATGATCCTATGACTAGATTAATGTTAAGTAATAAATAATAAAAATGACTTTTTAACAACTTGATGATTTATCTGTACGTGATCACCCGGGATAACATTGCAACCATGAGGGCTATAATGGCTCTGGCTTTAGCTCAGTATGAGGACCTTTTTCTAGCTTGTTAGCGGTTACCTTAAATGGCGTAAGAATGGCTAGACACGTTGGGTATAGTGTGGCCTCTGTCCGTGTGTATAGGCTGCGGGTTATGTGTCATGGAAGGGGGCTCTATATCTGCCTGCCGAGTGAATCTAATGGCCCTAACTTGTTAGACGAAACCTTTGAAAGGCTTCATAGTGATCCCTGCCGACCTTCCTTGGAAGTGGGTTAAGAGGCTGATCACCTCGGGCGAAAGGGTAAATCATGACTCATAGGTAAAGATGTACAACCTCTGCAGAGTGTAAAACTGGTATACTAGCCGAGCTCAAGGTCAGAAGCGGCCTTGGGGACATCTACATTAAGGGTGATGAATCTTGTGTGTTAAATATGCTCATTGTTTATTGTTTAATACTCTACATTATTTATGTCACATTGATCATGAGATTGTGGGAGCTATACAATCTAGTTGCTATACTTGTGGAGTTCGACATTGTGGGGGTATAAAACCCCTATACCCTTACGGCTAGACTTGGGTCAGGAAGCTTGGCCCATTACGAGACGAGTTTAAGGCTTGATCCGACAGCTTGGAGTCTTGCGCAAGGAAACAAGACGTGGAGATCAAGCAAGATTCTAGTCGGTTAGGATAGGAATTGATATCGAACTATCTATGGCAATTGTAACCGACTAGGATTAGTTTCCAGATCTGTAACCCTGCCCTCCGGACTATATAAGGAGAGGCAAGGGACCCCCCTAGATCATCATATTCTCTCAACACAAATCAATACAACCAGACGCAGGACGTAGGTATTACGCCAACTCGGCGGCCGAACCTGGATAAAAAGCTTGTCTGTGTCTTGCGTCACCATCGAGTTCGTAGTTTGCGCACCGTCTACCGATAAACTACTACCGTGGGTATACCCCAAGGTAGACTGCCGACCAGCTTTCGTCGACAGTGGCGCGCCAGGTAGGGGGTGTGCGTGCAACTTCTCCGGCGAACAAGATGGTCACGATCCCAGCTTCCACGGCCGTGCCTGAAGGTCTCACGTTCACCGTCGGCCAGATCACGTGGACGACGCGCAGCGGCGGCCTCACGACCACGGTTTCGAAAGAAACTCAGATCCAATCTGAGAACACGTCGACTCCGACCACTCGCATGGCGGAACCGAGCACCCGACCACCGCTCCCGCTCTACAAGGGAAAGAAGATCGACTGCTCAGACCTTCTCCAAGCGCTCGATCGCTCTGATTCCAAGCTACTTGAAGCCGCCCAACTAGTGGACGGAATCCTGCGTCAGCCTAATCAAGCTGCCCCAACGGATTTTTTCAAATCCCGTCGGCCAACTCGTGTCGTTACACACGAACGGCTAGGAACGTCTCTGACGATAACCTCAACTCCCTCAGGACGATCCGTCAAGCTCAAGAAGGGAGACTATCCTTGCGGCCTGAACAACTCGGCCTCTCTCTACTCGCGCCACATCCAATCCGTTTTCAGCAAAGCGGGTTGGTCGCCAAAAAGGAACGGTCGTCACTACGTCAACATGGTGACAGTCCAAGAACTACGGGACGGTCAGGCTTCCAGTACCAACTCGAGCACCGGTTCCGTCCCCACCGAAGTTATAAACACCGAAGATGAGGACTATGACCTGGATTTGCCTTCACACCCTCCGGGTTTCCCTCGTTTCCCGGTATTTCCCCCCCGGCGAGGGGATATTGTTTTCAACGTCAGCGCCGACGAGCCGGTCGTTGATGGAGAAACAGATGAGCAGAGACAACTCCGCGAGCAGCGCAACGCCGATCGCGCTCGACGACGCGCAGACGAGCAACAACAAATTCCACCGCATAATCTTAACGACGCTTTTGATATGGTCGGGGATCAGCCAGTCTACAAGACACCAAGCGCCAACGTGGCCGTCGCCATGGCTAATCTAGATCGGCTCCCTGATACCCCTGAGTGCTAGGGAGTTCGGACCAGCATCCGAGCACACCTGATCGCCGCAATGGGACAGACAGCCACTCTGCTCAAGAGAGTCCAGGACGTCTCTTATACGGAAGCCACCTCCGACCAGACTAATCGTAGCTGGACCTCACCGCCTGCCAGCAGGCGTCACCGCAGCCGCTCTCCCGACAACCGTCGAAAAGATTCGCGGCGTGACGATGGTGGTCGGGACACTGACGGTCACCGCGAGCAGAACCGCAGACGCGGTCAAGAAGTAAACCAGCACAGGGATCTCCGGCACAACATCCCTCCCAAAGACGCCTGGGATCGCATCAACAGGCGTGCCACAGAGAGAGCAGCCCACGAAAACCTGCGCCGTATCGAGTACGATGCAACCCATGGCCCCCCGGGCCTAAGACAGTTCTCCTCACACCTCCGCCAGGTCGTGTGGCCCCGCAATTTCAAGCTCGAAAAACTTAAAAAATACGATGGCAAGGAAAATCCAGAGAACTGGATCACTCTCTATGAAATCGCCGTCCGATCAGCAGTGGGAGATGAGCACGTCATGGCCAACTACTTCCCCGTAGTCCTCGACCAGGCTGGTCATCAGTGGCTTCTTGGCTTGCCCGATGACTCCTTCGACTCTTGGGAAGAGCTACGCCAGGCTTTCATCGACAACTTCATCGCCACATGCGAGCAGCCTAGAAATAAGTATGACCTCGAAAGGATAAGGGACAGGAAGAACCAACCTCTGCGCGATTACATCCGACGATTCTCGGATATGCGCCTCAAGATCCCGAAGATTTCCCACAACGAGGCCATCTCTGCCTTCATCAAGGGCCTGCGTTTCCATGAAGCGCTCAGGAACAAGCTGTTGCGTAAACGGCCAACAACGGTGGCAGAGCTCCTCGCCACAGCCAAAAATTATGCCGACGCCGACGACGCAGAAAAACTAATCCGAGACGATGCGAGAGGTCCCGACCAGCCTCCACGGCGAGATGACGGTCGCGGTCGATACGACAACAGGAACAACCGCCGCCCCGACAACCGCGATCACAGAGAAGGTTGGGATCGGCGGCGCGACAACCGCGACGATTTCAGAGGAAAGCGTCCCCGTGACTACGACCACGAAGTAAATACGGTCAAGCGTCCCAACGGCCGGCGGGACTACCAAGAAGACTACAATAAAACGCTGAAGGGACCGTGCCAACTACATCCAAAGTCTAATCATACCATGGAAGAGTGCCGCGTCCTCAAAAGCATCTATACACGGCGGGCCGCCCAAGACGACTCCGCTAAGAAAAATGGCAAGCGAGACGGGCACGACCACGAAGACGAGGATGAGGACCAAGATAGGGACCCCCGACACCAATACATCAGCCCCACTGACGTGGTCCACTCCATCTTCGAGGGCAAGGTCTCCATCGAATCTAAGCGAGAAAGAAAGCTATTAAAGAGAGCCTGCCTCAACATAGACAGCACGGACGGGCTGATCGCAGACCCAAAATTTCCCCCGTGGTCGCACAGGGAGATCTCATTCAGCAGGAAGGACCAGTGGGCCGCTATCCCAGAGCCAGGTCGTTTCCCTCTGATCCTGGACCCCTGCATCAACAGCATCAGATTCGAGCGCGTGCTCGTGGACGGGGGAAGCTCCATCTACATCCTCTTCCGCAACAGCCTGCCCGCTCTCAAGATATCTCCTGCACAACTAAAACCCTACGATGCCCAATTCTGGGGGGTTTTGCCAGGTCAGAGCTCAGTGCCCCTCGGACAGATAACATTGCCTGTCCAATTCGGCACACCCGACCATTTTCGGACATAGTTCATCAACTTCGTGGTCGTGGACTTCGACGGGACCTACCACGCTATACTGGGCCGACCATCACTAACAAAGTTCATGGCAGTCCCGCAATACTCATACCTGGTCCTTAAGATGCCTACGGAGAAGGGTGTCCTAACCGTCAGAGGCAACGTCTACACCGCGTATACCTGCGAAGAAGAAAGCTTCAAGATCACCGAAGCAATAGACCTCTCAATCCGCATGGCAGAAACAGCAACCCAAGCCGCGCAGTTGCCCCCCGACCAGCTTCGACTACCCGAACAGGAGACAGCCAGGAAGAATTCAAAATCCAAGGAGCACAAGGAAGTTCAGCTGGTCGACGGAAGCCCCGAGAAGACGGCCCTCATCGGGGCCAATCTGGATCCAAAATAGGAAGACGCGCTCGTTAGGTTTCTAAGGGACAACGTGAGCGTTTTCGCATGGAAACCCGCAGACATGCCCGGCGTCCCACGAAACCTGATCGAGCACTCCTTAAATGTCTCGAAGACCGCAAGACCAATCAAGCAAAAGCTGCGACGGTTCGCTCGTGACAAAAAGGAGGCTATTAGGACAGAAATAACACGGCTTCTAGCAGCCGGATTCATAAAAGAAGTGTATCATCCCGATTGGCTCGCCAATCCGGTTCTTGTACGCAAAAATAATAATGAATGGAGAATGTGCGTTGATTACACTGATCTCAATAAACACTGTCCTAAGGATCCTTTTGGTCTCCCTCGCATCGACGAGGTGGTCGACTCAACGGCCGGATGCGAACTCCTCTCTTTTCTAGATTGCTACTCTGGTTATCACCAGATCTCGCTAAAGGAAGACGATCAGATAAAAACATCCTTCATTACTCCCTTTGGCGCATACTGCTACACGACCATGTCCTTCGGACTCAAAAACGCCGGAGCCACTTATCAATGGGCTATCCAGCAATGCCTCCACAACGAGATTCGTGATGACCTCGTCGAGGCCTATGTAGACGACGTGGTCGTAAAAACAAGGGACGCGAGCACCCTAATCGGCAACTTAGACCGAACTTTCAAGGCGCTTAATAGGTACAAGTGGAAGCTTAACCCCAAAAAGTGCATTTTTGGTGTTCCTTCTGGTCTACTGCTCGGCAACGTTGTCAGTCGTGATGGCATACGACCAAACCCTTCAAAAGTAAAAGCAGTACTCGACATGAGGCCACCCAAGAATGTCAAGGATATTCAGAAGCTTACCGGATGTATGGCTGCCCTCAGTCGCTTCATCTCAAGACTAGGAGAAAAAGGCCTCCCTTTCTTCAAACTCCTGAAAGCGTCGGAAAAATTTTCTTGGACAGAGGAAGCTAACGCCGCATTCACCCAGCTCAAGACTTTCCTCACTTCGCCACCTGTCCTTACAGCGCCTCAGCCTGATGAAGACCTACTCCTTTACATTGCTGCAACCGACAGGGTTGTTTCCACAGCAATAGTGGTCGAGCGAGATGAACCAGGTCATGCCTATAAAGTCCAGAGACCCGTTTACTTCATAAGTGAGGTCTTAAACGAGTCCAAGGCTAGGTACCCACAGATACAGAAGCTCATATACGCTATCCTAATAACGTCAAGAAAGCTGAAGCATTATTTCGACGGCCATCGAGTCTTGGTGACCACCAGTTTCCCTCTCGGGGACATTCTGCGCAATAAAGACGCCAATGGCAGAATCGTGAAATGGGCGATGGAATTATGCCCATTTTCCCTAGAGTTCCAGAGTCGCACCACTGTCAAGTCTCAGGCCCTGGTCGATTTCATTGCTGAATGGACGGATCTTAACGAACCTCCCGTCCCTGATGTCTCCGTCCACTGGTTAATGTTCTTTGACGGGTCCTTGAACATCAACGGTGCCGACGCTGGGATACTGTTCGTGTCACCCAACAAGGACAAACTGCGTTACGTCCTTAGGATCCTATTTCCGGCGTCAAACAATGTCGCCGAATACGAAGCATGCCTGCCTGGCATAAGACTAGCCGTTGAGCTGGGAGTCAAGCGCCTCTATGTCTATGGCGACTCCGCTTTGGTTATCAACCAGCTCAACAAGGAGTGGGACGCAACCCACGAGAAGATGGATCTCTACTGCAAAGAAATTCGCAAATGGGAAACCAACTTCTACGGCATAGAGTACATCCACGTGGTCTGGGATAAGAACCAAGCAGCAGATGCGTTGTCGAAGTTAGGGTCATCTCGGGCCCAGATCCCGCGGGGTATTTTCGTCCAGGACATCCACGAACCGAGCGTAGGCTCCCCCCTGGTCGACAAGCAACCCACCGAGGCAATGCTCATAGACGACGCCACTCCGACAACCGGTGGGCGTGATTGGCGTACCCCGTTCATCAAGTATATATCGGACGGGACAGGCCTTCTGGACAAAACAGAGAATGAGCGCCTCATTCGACGGTCAAAGAACTACATCCTGGTCGACGGTAAACTCATGCGAAAAAATGCAAGCTCCGAAGTACTGCTCAAGTGCATACCCCAAGATGATGGTATCAAGCTCCTAGAAGACATACACGCTGGATCCTGCGGCAACCACGCTGCATCCAGAACGTTGGTTAGAAAAGCCTTCCGAGCAAGATTTTATTGGCCAACCGCGGTCAACGACGCAGAAAAACTGGTCCGACACTGCGAAGGATGTCAGTTTTTCGCCAAGAGGACCCACGTACCTGCTCACGAAATTCAAACCATCCCGTCATCTTGGCCTTTTGCTTGCTGGGGACTTGACATGATCGGGCCATTTAAACCAGCCCCGGGCAATTTCAAGTTCGTTTTCGTGTTAATCGACAAGTTCTCCAAGTGGATCGAATACATGCCTCTGGTCAAGGCAACCTCCGAGAAGGCTGTGGAGTTCCTCAATCAAATCATACATAGATTTGGCGTCCCGAACAGCATAATCACCGACCTGGGCACTCAGTTTACTGGCACCACTTTTTGGGACTTCTGCGATGACAGAGGCATAGTCATAAAATACGTGTCAGTGGCCCACCCACGCGCCAACGGTCAAGTTGAACGTGCTAACGGAATGATCATTGACGCCCTAAAGAAAAGGTTGTACACCGAGAACGACAGAGCACCCGGCCGATGGATGAAAGAGTTGCCGGCAGTGGTCTGGGGCCTCCGAACTCAGACCAGTCGAAACACAGGAGTGTCTCCCTACTTCATGGTGTACGGCTCCGAGGCAATCCTACCGTCGGACATAACCTTCGGATCTCCCAGGATCGACCACTTCGACCAGGCGACAGCCGATAACGCCAGAGAACTCGAAATCAATTGCATGGAGGAAAAGCGTTTGAATTCTTGTCTCTGAACAGCAAAGTACCTTGCGGCAGTCAGGCGATACCACAATAGGAACGTCAAGGACCGTTCCTTCGTGGTCGGCGATCTGGTACTTAGGTGGAAAACAAGCCAGGAGGGAATGCACAAGCTATCCACTCCCTGGGAAGGACCCTTCGTGGTCACCGAGGTCACACGACCTACGTCCTACAGATTGGCATACCCAGATGGAACACGTGTGCCTAACTCTTGGCACATAGACAAACTGCGACGATTCTATCCATAAAGTGTTAATAACTTTCCTTTGTAAGTATCTTATAATTGTCAATAATGAAATTTTCTATTTTTTGCCTATATTTTGTTGCACGAAGAACTCGGCAAAACTTCTGCAATGCAGCTCTTAGCAACTACAAAGTCGAATACGGTGACACGTCACTCAGATATTTATACAGCGCTCAAAACGACAGTCATGACAAAAAGCAAACTTTATTACAAACTTTACATACAAAGTTTACAATAAATACCCCGACGGGCAGACACTAGTCTATTCCTACAAGACTACTCTATTGGCCTAGCTGCTCGGGCTGATCACCCGCCTGGCCCTGCTGCCCGGACGAAGGGGTCGGGGCCACCGGCGCCTGGCTGGTCGAGACCGCAGGCGTCGACCGCCCATCTCCCGCAACGGACGCGCCTGACAACTCCCTGGCCGACCTATCTGAACCCAGCTGGTCTGGGGGAGTGGCCGTTCCGCACAGATTGATGTCGCCGATCACCGTCGACGACAAGTCCAGCAGACCACCCCGAAGCTCGTCCGCCTCCTGTGGGCCGACCTCCTTGGGGTACCCCTTCTCTAGCCTGCTCAAGTCGACCAAGGTGTAGTGGGCGCGCACCATGCTGAGGACATGCGCGCCGGCAAACTCCCCGGCGTCCTTCACGAACTGCTGGAGCCAGTCCCACGCCCGTTGCGCCTTCTCGACTGGGGTCAACTTCGGCGCGCAGGGCTGGCTCTCCGGGAGCTCGGGACTGATCAGGTCCAGGACCGGGGATACTCCTTTCCAGATCTTACAGCAGTTGACCTTCCAGGAGTCCCGGTCCTTGACCAGCTCATCCAGGTGCTTCTTCGCGTTCACCTTGAGCACTGCAAACGAAACAGGGCGTTATTTTCGGCATAAGGGGCGACAAGCAGCAGATAGCGAGGCGGCACCCATTACCAGATAACTCCCGGTCCTTCCGACCCAATTCCTCTCCTGCTCGGCGCCCGGACTCCAGAGCACCGGCGAGCTCTTGGCTGAGCTGCTCCTTCTCTTGTCGGAGGCGCGCCACCTCCTCCTCCAAGTCTACGAGAGTCACAACCTGGTCAATAAAGAAAACTACACAGCCATACAAAGCTGCTTGGGGCGCGTAACTAACCTTCTCGCTGCCGGTACTGGCCGGCCAAGCGACGAGTGAGCTCGAGACGATGCTCCTCCTGGGCGTTCATCTCAGCCACTTTCTCTGCGACCTCCGACCGCAGCCGGTCCACCTCCGCCAACAGGGCCTTATTCTCGGCCACGACGCCTTCTATCTGGTCAAAGCACCGTTTCTGGTACTTCGCCGTTTTCATTGCGCCCTACAAAACGAACATATGACGACCAAGCAAGACAACGCACAGAATGTACAGCAGTACAAAGAGTCGCTTACCTTGACTTCGTCGACGAGGCGTTTGGCTGCACGCTCCACCCTGGCGGCCTCCTCGGTCTCGGCGAGCTCCTCATGACCGATAAAGTGATCCCCGCGTTGGCGCCACACATACACGTGTTGGCGGCCATCACGGGGACGACCCTCAATCTCCTCCACCTCATCGTCGGAGGCCGCCTGGGTTTCCTCCTCCCGCGCTGTGTTGCCCCCGGTAGTGGTCGCAGGCATTACTGGCCCCCGGACCAGACCTGGGGAGCCTGCAGTAGAAGCGGCTCCTGCTCGGGGCGGCGTGGGGACTTCGCTCTCCCCGGCGGGAGGAGGGGTCGGGGCTCTGCCCTCCCCTTCTGTAGCGCTAGCTGGGGGAGGCGTCCCTGTAGTCTCCTCAACCCTGGTCGGGCTGCCCGTCGTAGTCGATGCCGCGGCCGGGAGCTCCTCGGTGCTCCCAGGGACGACTGCAGCCCGAGGCTGCTTTGAGGTTTGCGGGGCCGCGTCTTCAGCAGCGCAAACTGGCTCACTCGTCCCCTGGCCAGCCGCATGGCCAGGGTTGACATCCGATGCCGCGCTAAAAAAAACTGCAATAAAAAAAAACAAAATCGCTGAAGTACGTAAGTCGAGCACTTACAGGTCTGAGCGACGGTGGGTCGCGGTGAACCTCCTCCTCGTTCGGCCAGCCGGCACCTGTGCCCCCGACTCTGCAGCACGAGGCGCAGGTGGGTCGCCGGCCACACGGTCAGCAGTGGTCGCCCCGCCGTCCGGACGGCTAGGAGGCCTCCGGACCAACGATGGTACGGCCTCCTCCTCCTCATCGTCGAACGAACCGACGCCGCTTTGGCGCTCGGCTGCTCTCCGCCGGCAGCGTCGGCGCCGGCGACGGATCCGCAGGCATTGGCCTTTTCCCCGCCACCCTTTCCTCGGTGGTCGGGACGGGGTGGGTTTGTTCCTCCTCACTGCTGGTGTAATGAGTACACCGAGCAGCGTCCTCCTCTGGCGGGTCTTCTCCCGCAGGATTCTCCATCCCCGGTGCCAGTGATACATACACTGTGCACCGGTCGATATCGCCGATCTACAAAAGCAACAAAGATGAGTCAGCTACAGACGATATACGAATGCTAAAACAAAATAATCTGCAACATACCTTTGGTGCTGGTCGTCCTAACTTGAAGGCTTGCACCCGATCACTGCCACGGATGAAGCCTCCGTCCGAGAAGTTGAACAGCTCGTTCAACAGCTGTTGTACTTCCGCCTTTTCCAAGATCTCCGGTCGCATCCTGGTCGGGTCCACGCTTCCGGCATACTCGTACGCCGAGTGCACCCTCTTCTGGCAGGGCATCACCCGACGACAAATGAAGTTGCCGACCATGCCAAGCCCGTCCAGGCGCGACCAGTCGATCAGCTTCATGAGATCCGCCACTTGACCGTCGAACTCCGGGCGGTCGGTCCAGCTCACCCTCTTCTCGGGAATGTATCCCACGTCGCAGAACGTGGAGCTGCCCGGTTCCTCCCTGACGTAGAACCACTTCCTATACCATTCGGTCAAGGAAGTGTTCCATGGACAGTGCAGGTAGCGATTCTTCATTCCATCACGAAGGTTGAGGTATACTCCACCTGCAACCTTGGAGCCTCCAACTGCTCCCTTCTTCCTCAAGCAGAAAAGATAACGAAAAAGATCGAAGTGCGGCTCTATGCCAACATAGGCCTCGCACAGATGGATAAAAGTGGAGATAAGGAGAATTGAGTTCGGGTGCAGATTGCAAATCCCGATCTCATAATACAAAAGAAGACCTTGAAGAAAAGGATGAACCGGAACCCCAAAGCCCCTCTTAATGAAATCTTCGAACACGACGATCTCACCGGCACGAGGGTCGGGGAAGCTCTCTCCTTCCGGCGCTCTCCAGCCGCCGAGCTCCGAGCTGTGCAGGAGTCCCATGTCGACGAGGTCACCGAGGGACTTGGTGGTGCTGCGGGACTTCTTCCACTCCTTGGCCATCAGTTCGGCCCTCTTCTTGGAGTCGCTCTTCGCCATTGGAGGTGCGGAAGTGGACTTGGGTTACGAAGATGAAGGAGATTGAAGGAGGGAAAAGAGGAAAGTTTGATGGCAATGGCAGGGTAAGCAGCGCAGGCGGAACTGTCCAGCTCTTATGACCCGCAGCTCCACCCCTCCCACTTCCTGTATTCTCGGGAAGTGGGCGGGCCATGCGGCGGATGCGGCGTTTCGGTTTCCAATGGTTATAGACAATTAATGCGGCGGAGTTTTCGTACCAATTGATGGTTTCCTTTTCACAAACCACGCAAAGGGTGGCTGCACAGTTGCCAGGCGCAACTTTTCATGCATCCGTCTGACACATCATCAGAAGGTTTTGTCACGTCAACTTTAACTGGAAAGATTTTTTTCAAAAACAAGAAGACAAATATGCAGAGAATCAACTCGGAACTTCAAGGACTGCACCGACCGCCGAGCACTTGATGCTCGGGGACTGGTCGCCTAGTCTATCAACTCGGAACTTCAAGGACTGCACCGACCACCGAGCACTTGATGCTCGGGGACTGGTCGCCCAGTCTATCAACTCGGAACTTCAAGGACTGCACCGACCACCGAGCACTTGATGCTCGGGGACTGGTCGCCCAGTCTATCAACTCGGAACTTCAGGGACTGCACCGACCACCGAGCACTTGATGCTCGGGGACTGGTCGCCCAGTCTATCAACTTGGAACTTCAAGGACTGCACCGACCGCCGAGCACTTGATGCTCGGGGACTGGTCGCCCAGTTTATCGACTCGGACCTTCAAGGACTGCACTGACCACCAAGCACTTGATGCTCGGGGACTGGTCGCCCAGTCTATCAGCTCCGAACTTCAGTATATCGCACCAACCACTGAGCGCTCGATGCTTGGGGACTGGTCGTCATACACCCGGGGACTGGTCGATTAGTCTATTCAATTGCCGACGAACTGGTAAATTTATTTTTTAGACCTTGCTACAAGGCTCATACTTCGCCTTCCAGCAAGCTCGGGGACTACATCGGTACGATGCATCTGGCGATGCATCTCATTTACAGGAATTTTTTGAGAACTATTCTTTTGACCCTGGCACCACGTGCCTACGTCACCTACTACCAGGCTCGGGGACTAAGTGGGCACACTTCACCTTGCGGTGAATATGCCTGCTTTTCTGAGGTCTTTACTTTTCAGAAAAGTAAAGTGGGCACACTTCACCAGGAAATGGATCTTTTTTGATTTAGAGCACCATGCATTCTTCGCACAACCTGCTTCTTCGATGTCAAAATTGACCAACTGTTTTTTGAGTTGGTCAAAATACCGTTGCAGCCGTTTAGGCGACTTTCCTGCTCATTAAAGACGTCAAGCCTCACTGATCGAAGAAGCTCAAGACGGTGTGTTACATCACAATACATGGTGCTCGGGGACTAGCTGTGGGGGTATAAAACCCCTATACCCTTACGGCTAGACTTGGGCCAGGAAGCTTGGCCCATTACGAGACGAGTTTAAGGCTTGATCCGACAGCTTGGAGTCTTGCGCAAGGAAACAAGACGTGGAGATCAAGCAAGATTCTAGTCGGTTAGGATAGGAATTGATATCGAACTATCTATGGCAATTGTAACCGACTAGGATTAGTTTCCAGATCTGTAACCCTGCCCTCCGGACTATATAAGGAGAGGCAAGGGACCCCCCTAGATCATCATATTCTCTCAACACAAATCAATACAACCAGACGCAGGACGTAGGTATTACGCCAACTCGGCAGCCGAACCTGGATAAAAAGCTTGTCTGTGTCTTGCGTCACCATCGAGTTCGTAGTTTGCGCACCGTCTACCGATAAACTACTACCGTGGGTATACCCCAAGGTAGACTGCCGACCAGCTTTCGTCGACAGACATGGACTCACTCTTGCTATTTCCCCCAAATCTCAGGAGAGGTTTAGGCTTCTGATCAACCAGTCAGTTGGATCCTGTAGAGTGAAGTTAATACCCAAAGTTTGGAGTTGTTTATCCACTGTTGCTATCAAAGGTTATCTCTTTTATACTAAGTACGTTATATATTTATGCATTGTCTTTTGATATTACCCCTTATTTGTAGCTATATGTGAGATTTGACTTCTAAGACTCATTTATGGTGTATATCTGGTTTTATCCTTAAAATCGGGTATTACAAAGTGGTATCAGAGCAATACTGAATGTAGGACGCAAGCCTAGTTAGAAATTGGTCATCTTAAGGTTTTGGAATTGTCATGAAATCCTTGCTCTATAAACCTTGGTATTTTCATCCATACTATATCTCTATCCTTGCTGTTTGTCTCTTCCTTGATGCTTATTTTAAAAGTCCTTGTTCTCATCTTTACTCCTTGATTTGATAAGCTTTTAGAATCTTCTCTTACCACCTGCTTACGGATAATATCATAAGTTGAGTGAAGTGTGCTTAGTTGGTTTGTTATTATGCTTATGTTTGATTTGGATCTTTGTAATGTTTGCAATGATCTTGTGGAACTACTTCACAATTTCATTAGTTTATAGACCTAAGGCATAAGGATTAATGAAATAAGTAGTTGGGTTTGGCTATCTCTTGTTTCTATCCCTTGCTGATTTCTGGAGCAGTTTGCAATAATATTGGTGTATCTAAATGTCTGATCGTGCAAAGTTTATCAAATTTTTCTGGGAACAACTAGACTTCAAGATCCTTCCCTGACCGCAAGAATCACCCTCATAGCTATTATGGTTTAGAAGTTACAAAAATCACAATATGATACAACTGTGCTGCCAAGAATCTGGATTAGTTTTGGTTGCTTACTGTTTGAGACAAATATAACTATAGAATTTGGAAAAGTGTTCTATAGAAAAGTTGAAGACAATTTTCTAAGCTTTCCAACAGTATAAGCTGTAACTCAATTGGATAAGTAGAACCTGAGATATGACATTTACACTTGGATGTTTCTGTTCTATTTCAAAATCTGGACAGATCTGGCATTTCCTATTTTCAGCCAAGTTAAAGACAGAATCTGGGAAAGAGTTGTATACGAAAGATGTAGAGGATTTCATAATATTTTCAACAATATAAGGATCATCTCCAGATGAGTTAAGTAGCTCGAGATATAATTTCTGGAACTTACTGCACCTTTGCTGAGACATTATCAGGAAGGATATTATGTTTAGTTATTTTACCTATACTTATAGACAGAACCTAAGGAGGACTTCTACATGAAAGTTGTAGGGAATTTCATAAGTTTTCTAACAATATAATCTGCAACTCTATTGGATTAACAGAATAAGAGTTATACCTGTTTTACTACGCTGGTATTTTTCATATCGCGAGGAAATTTCAGGATACCTGTTTGCTCCACTGCACATAAGTTCTTTGGGATGTCAGAAGTTCTCAATGTTAACTTGTCTGCAAAGTATGCAAGCTACCTTTCTTGGTCCCCTAGTTGACTTTTCTTAAGGGGGGTAGCCCAATTAAAGAACTACAAGGAGAAGAAGTGGTTAATAACTGGAATATCTACAAGGACATCAAGTGCTTGGTATGTTGGTTTGTTTCAAGATATCATTCTATTTGGAGTGTGCTAATACCAATGGAGGTTTATGTCATTACTGATACTCATGGATTAAGAATTATGTATGAGGATCAGATGACACCAAAGTCTACAGAGTTGTATGTATAGTGTGAGAGTGAAGCAACTTAACTGTGATAAAGGTACCGATAATTGGAACTTAGTGATTGTCGACGAAAGCTGGTCGGCAGTCTACCTTGGGGTATACCCACGGTAGTAGTTTATCGGTAGACGGTGCGCAAACTACAAACTCGATGGTGACGCAAGACATGGACAAGCTTTTTATCCAGGTTCGGCCGCCGAGTTGGTGTAACACCTATGTCCTGCGTCTAATTGTATTGATTTGTGTTGAGAGAATAATGATGTCCTAGGGGGGTCCCTTGCCTCTCCTTATATAGTCCGGAGGGTAGGGTTACAGATCTGGAAATTAATCCTAGTCGGTTACAATTGCCATAGATAGTTCGATATCAATTTCTATTCTAACCGACTAGAATCCTGCTTGATCTCCACGCCTTGTTTCCTTGCACGAAACTCCGAGCTGTCGGATCAAGCCTCGAACTTGTCTCGTAATGGGCCAAGCCTCCTAACCCAAGTCTAGCCGTAAGGGTATAGGGGTTTATACCCCCACAGCTAGTCCTCGAGCACCATGTATTGTGAAGTAACACGCCGTCTTGAGCTTCTTCGACTAGTGAAACTTGACGTCTTCATTTAGCATGAAAGTTGCCCAAACAGTTGCAACGGTATTTTGACCAAATCTTAAAGACATTTGATCAACATCATCATCGAAGAAGCCAGTTGTTCGAAGAATGTATGGTGCTCTTGAGAAAAAATATTTCTTTTCCGATGAAGTGTGCCTACTTTACTTTTCTGTATAGCAAAGTGTGCCATAAAACAAGCAAATTCACCGCAAGGTGAAGTGTGCCCACTTAGTCCCCGAGCTTGGCAGTAGGTGACGTAGGCACGTGGTGCCAGGGTCAAAAGAAAAGTCCTCAAAGAGATTTTGAAACTGAGATGCATCGCCAGATGCATCGTACCGATGTAGTCCCCGAGCTTGCTGGAAGGCGAAGTATGAACCTTGTAGCAAGGTCTAAAAAATTAAAATTATCCAATCCCCGAGCATCTCATACCCGCTTACTATCGGATAGACTTATCAATTTGGCGGGCCGGTCGACCAGTCCCTGAGCGTTCAATGCTCGGTGATCGGTGCAGCCCCCAGATTCCTAAGCTAACAGACTGGGCGACCAGTCCCCGAGCATACAGTGCTCGGTGGTCGGTGCAGTCCCTGGATTACCGAACTAGCAGACTGGGCGACCAGTCCCCGAGCATACAGTGCTCGGTGGTCGGTGCAGTCCCTGGATATCCGAGTTGACAGACTGGGCGACCAGTCCCCGAGCATATTGTGCTCGGTGGTCGGCGCAGTCCACAGGAATGTTGTCCCTCCACCAATGTTTGTCTGTTTATTTTAAAAAAATCTTACCACGTAAATGATTGACGTGACGAGACCTCCTGACGTAATGCCAGATGGTTGCGTGAAAAGTTGCGCCTGGTAACTGTGTAGCCGCCCTTTACGCGGTTTGAGAAAAGGAAACCATCAATTATACGAAAAGGCCGCCGCATTAACTGCCGATAATTATTGAAAACCGAAGCGCCGCGTCCGCCGTTGGGCCCGCCCACTTCCCAAGAATGCGAGAAGTGGGAGGGGTGGAGTTGTGGTTTATAAAATCCTGACCGTACCCCCGCATTGCTTACCCTGCCATTGCCTTCAAGCTTTCTGCTCTTGCCTTCTACAACCACCTGCATCCTCCTAGCTCGCAATCACTCCTGCATCGCCAATGGCGAAGAGGTACTCCAAGAAGAGGGCCGAGCTGATGGCCAAGGAATGGAAGAAATCTCGAAGCACTGTGAAGTCCCTCAGTGACCTCGTCAACATGGGGCTACTGCACAGCCCAGAGCTCAGCGGCTGGAGGGCGCCAGAGGGGGAGAGCTACCCCAACCCCCGCGCCGGTGAGATTGTAGTGTTCGAAGATTTTCTCAAGAGGGGTTTTGGGGGTTCCTGTCCATCCTTTTCTTTAGAGGCTTCTCTTGTACTATGAGATCGAGATCTGTAATCTGCACCCGAACTCAATCCTTCTCATCTCCACTTTTATTCATCTGTGCGAGGCCTATGTTGGCATAGAGCCGCACTTCGATCTTTTCCGTTATCTTTTCTGTTTAAGGAAGAAGGGAGCGGTTGGAGGCTCCAAGATTGCAGGTGGAGTATACCTCAATCTTCGTGACGGGATGAAGAACCGGTATCTAAGCTGCCCATGAAACACTTCCCTCACCGAATGGTACAGGAAGTGGTTCTACGTCAGGGAAGAGCCGGGCAGCTCCACGTTCTGCGACGTGGGGTACATCCCCGAGAAGAGGGTTAGTTGGACTGACCGCCCAGAATTCACCGGCCAGGTAGCGGATCTGATGAAGCTGATCGACTGGTCGCGTTTGGACGGGCTAGGAGTGGTCGGCAACTTCGTTTGTCGTCGAGTGATGCCCTGCCAGAAGAGGGTGCACTCGGCGTACGAGTACGCTGGAAGCCAAGACCCGACCAGGATGACGCCTGAGATCTTGGAGAAGGTGGAGGTGCAGCAGCTGTTGAACGAGTTGTTCAACTATGCGGACGGGAGCTTCATCCGTGGTAGTGATCGGGTGCAGGCCTTCAAGCTGGGGCGACCAGCTCCTAAGGTAACGTTACTTACTGATTGTGCCTCCTTAGTTTTAGTTCTTTCCAGTTGCTGACTTGTCTTTGTTACTTTTGCAGATCGGAGACGTTGACCGGTGCACAGTGTACGTGTCACTGGCACCTGGGATGGAGAATCCCGCGGGGGAAGATCCGCCGGAGGATGACGCTGCTCGGTGTACTCGGTACACCAGCAGTGAGGAGGAGCAGGCCCGCCCCACCCCGACCACCGAGGACAGGGTGGCGGGGAAAAGGCCAATGGCGACAGACCCCTCCCCCGCAGAGGCGCTGCCGGCGGAGAGCAGTCAGGCGCCGAAGCACCGTCGACTCGTCCGGATCGCCGATGACGACGACGAGGAGGAGGAGGCCGCGCCTTCTCTGGTCCAGAGACCGTGCAGTCGACCGGACGTGGCGTCGGCCACCACTGATCGGGTGGCCAGCGACCCTCCTGCACCGCGCCTCGCAGAGACGGGAGCGCAGGCGCCAACCGGTAGGACCAGGAGGAGGTTCACCGCAACACACCGGCAATCTGACCTGTAAGTGTTTAACTTTCGTACTGTGCCGTTCTTTTTTTTTTGCTGTCTTTGACATTGTTTAAATGTCGTTTTCATTTTTTAGCGCGGCGTCGGACGTCAACCCCGACCAGGTCACTGAACAGGGGACGGCCGAGCCTATTGCCGCCGTTGGAGACGCCGCGCCACAGGCCACGGAGCAGCCTGCGGCGGCGGCCGCTGGTACAGGCGCCGAGCAACAATCTGCCCCGGCGAGTGCCACGGCGAGCACTCCGCCGAGGGATGAGGAGGCAGCGAGGACCCCTCCCCCGAGTAATGTTGCGGAGGAGGAAGGCAGAGTCCCGACTCCTCCAACCGGAGAAGGGAGGGTCCCAACACCGCCCCGAGCAGGGGCCTCTTCGCCCGTAGGCTCCCCTGGCCTGGACCAGGGGCCAGTGATGCCCTCGACCGCGGCCGGAGGCAGTGCGGCAAACGAGGTGCCCCAGGTGGCCTCTGACGACGACGTGGAGGAGATCCAGGGTCGTCCCCGTGACGGCAGCCAGCACGTCTACGTGTGGCGCCAACGCGGGGACCACTTTATTGGACACGAGGAGCTCGCAGAGACGGTAGAGGCCGCAAGGGTGGAACGCGCGGCCAAGCGTCTTGTGGACGAGGTTAAGGTAAGTGGTCCTGTGTGCTGCTCGACAATTATGTGCAGTGCTCCTGTGTTCGACATACATTCTTCCTTGCAGGGCGCGATGAAAACGGCGAAGTTCCGGAAATGGTGCTTCAACCAAATCGAGGGCATTGTGGCCGAGAACAAGGCCTTGTCCATGGAGGTAGACTGGCTGCGGTCAGAAGTTGGTGAGAAGGTGGCCGAGATGAGTGCTCAGGAAGAGCGCCGTCTCGAGCTTACTCGGCGTTTAGCCGATCAATATCGGCAGAGGACAGGTCAGTTGCACACTCCGAGCAGCTGCGTATAGCTGTGTGATTAGATCTGCTGACCAGGAAAGTGTTCTTGTAGACTTGGAGGAAGAGGTTGCGCGCCTCCGACAAGAGAAAGAGCAGCTCGGCCGAGAGCTTGCCGGGGCGCTGGAGGCCGGGCGCCGAGCAGGGGAGGAGCTACGCCAGAGGAACCGGGAGTTGTCTGGTAATAACCGTGCCGCCCTCCTTTATTTGGCTGCTCAACGTTCCTTTCATTGTGCTTAGACTGACCTCTTGCTTGATTTGTAGTGCTCAAGGTGCATACCAAGAAGCACTTAGACGAGCTGGTCAAGGATCGGGACTCCTGGAAGACTAACTGCATTAGGCTTTGGAAAGGAGTAGCCCCGGTCCTAGATTTGATCAGCCCCGAGCTTCCAGAAGACCAGCCTCGCGCGCCGAAGCTGACGCCAGTCGAGAAGGCGCAACGGGCGTGGGATTGGCTCCAGCAGTTCGTGAAGGACGCCGGGGAGTTCGCCGGCGCGCACGTCCTCAGCATGGTGCGCGCCCACTATCCCCTGGTCGACTTGTCCAGGCTGGAGAGGGGGTACCCAAAGGAAGTCGGCCCGCAGGAGGCGGACGACCTTCGGGCTGGTCTGCTAGACTTGTCGTCGACGGTGATCGGCGACATCAACCTATGCGGGACGGCCACTCCCCCCGACCAGCCGGGTTCAGACAGGTCGGCCAGGGAGTTGTCGGGGGCGTCTATTGCCGGAGATGGGCGGTCGACGCCTGCGGTCTCGACCAGCCACGCGCCGGTGGCCCCGACCCCTTCGTCCGGGCAGCAAGGCCAGGCGGGTGATCAGCCCGAGCAGTAGGCCAGTAGGATAGTCTGTAGGAGTAGACTAGTGACCGCCCGTCAGGGTGTTTATTGTAAACTTTGTATGTAAAGTTTGTAATAAAGTTTGATTTTGTCATGACCACTATTTTGAGCGCTGTAAAGTTATCTGAGTGATGTATCACTGTGTTTGATTGATAGTCGTTAAGAATCTCCGTCGCAGAGGACATTGTTGTTCTCGTCGAAAGCTCTGCGTGTAAACAAAGTATAGCGAAAACAGAAAACTTTTATTATTGCCAATTATTAGAAACTTACAAGCAAAAGTTACTGGAACTTATGGATAAAAACGGCGCAGTTTGTCTATGTTCCGTCTGGATACGCCAATCTGTAGGATGTGTGACGTGTGACTTCAGCGACCACGAAGGGTCCTTCCCAGGGGGTGGATAGCTTGTGCCTTCCTTCCTGGCTTGTTTTCCACCTGAGTACTAGATCGCCGACCATGAAAGAACGGTCCTTGACGTTCCGGTTGTGGTACCGTCTGATTGCTGCAAGATACTTTGCTATTCGAAGACATGAATTTAGACGCTTTTCCTCCATGCAGTTGATTTCGAGCTCCCTGGCGTTGTCGGCTGTTGATTGGTCGAAGTTTTCAATTCTTGGAGACCGGAAGGTTATATCAGATGGCAGCACTGCCTCGGTGCCGTAAACCATGAAGTAGGGTGACACCCCCGTGTTCCAACTAGCCTGTGTTCGGAGACCCCAGACCACGACCGGTAACTCTTTCATCCATCGACCAGGTGCTCTGTCGTTCTTGGTGTACAACCTTTTCTTTAGGGCATTAATGATCATTCCGTTCGCACGCTCGACTTGGCCATTTGCTTGTGGGTGAGCTACTGACACGTATTTTATGACTATGCCTCTGTCATCGCAGAAGTCCCAAAATGTAGTGCCAGTGAACTGAGTACCCAGGTCCGTGATTATACTGTTTGGGATCCCAAATCTGTGTATGATTTGATTGAGGAACTCCACAGCCTTCTCGGAGGTTGCTTTGACCAGTGGCATGTATTCGATCCACTTTGAGAACTTGTCGATTAATACGAATACGAACTTGAAGTTGCCCGGGGCCGGTTTAAATGGCCCGATCATGTCGAGCCCCCAGCAGGCGAAAGGCCAGGATGACGGGATAGTTTGAATCTCATGAGCAGGTACGTGGGTCCTTTTGGCGAAGAACTGACATCCCTCACAATGTCGGACCAGTTTTTCTGCGTCGGTGACCGCGGTTGGCCAGTAAAAACCTGCTCGGAAACCTTCCCGACCAGCGTTCTGGAGGCAGCATGGTTGCCGCAGGATCCGGCGTGTATGTCGTCTAGGAGCTTGATGCCATCATCTTGGGATATGCATTTGAGCAGCACTTCAGAACTTGCATTTTTTCGCATAAGTTTGCCGTCCACTAGTATGTAATTCTTTGATCGTCGAATGAGGCGCTCGTTCTCTGTTTTATCCTGAAAGCCTGACCCGTCCGATATATATCTGATGAACGGGGTGCGCCAATCACGGCTACTAGTTGTCGGAGTAGCGTCGTCTGTGAGCATTGCCTCAATAGGTTGCTTTTCGACCAGGTCTGTGCCCACACTTGGCTCATGGATGTCTTGGATGAAAACACCTCGCGGGATCTGGGCCCGAGATGACCCTAACTTTGACAACGCATCCGCTGCCTGGTTCTTATCCCGGACCACGTGGATGTACTCTATGCCGTAGAAGTTGGTTTCCCATTTGCGAATTTCTTTGCAGTAGAGATCCATCTTCTCGTGGGTTGCGTCCCATTCCTTGTTGAGCTGGTTGATAACTAAAGCGGAGTCGCCATAGACATAGAGGCGTTTGACCCCCCAACTCAACGGCTAGTCGTATGCCGTGCAGGCATGCTTCGTACTCGGCGACGTTGTTTGATGCCGGAAAAAGGATCCTAAGGACGTAACACAGTTTGTCCTTGTTAGGCGACACGAAAAGTATCCCAGCGCCAGCGCCGTTGATGTTCAAGGACCCGTCGAAGAACATTGATCAGTGGTCGGAGAGGTCGGAAACGGGAGGCTCGTTGAGATCCGTCCACTCTGCGACGAAATCGACCAGGGCCTGAGACTTGACTGTGGTACGGCTCTGAAAATCCAGGGAGAATGGGCATAATTCCATTGCCCATTTTACGATTCTGCCATTGGCGTCTTTGTTGCGCAGAATATCCCCAAGGGGAAAACTGGTGGTTACCAAGACCCGATGTCCGTCGAAGTAGTGCTTTAGCTTCCTCAATGTTATTAGGATGGTGTATATGAGCTTCTGTATTTGTGGGTATCTGGCCTTAGACTCGTTTAAGACTTCGCTTATGAAATAAACGGGTCTTTGGACCATGTAGAAGTGTCCTGGCTCGTCTCGCTCGACCACTATTGCCGTGGAGACCACCCTGTCGGTTGCTGCAATGTAAAGGAGTAGATCTTCATTGGGCTGAGGCGCTGTGAGGACAGGCGGGGAGGTGAGGAAAGTCTAGAGCTAGGTGAACGCAGCGTCAGCTTCCTCTGTCCAGGAGAATTTTTCCGACGCCTTCAAGAGTTTGAAGAAAGGGAGGCCTTTTTCTCCTAGTCTTGAGATGAAGCGGCTGAGAGTGGCCATACATCCGGTGAGCTTCTGAATATCCTTGACATTCTTAGGTGGTCGCATGTCGAGTACTGCTTTTACTTTTGAAGGATTCGGTCGTATGCCATCGCGGTTGACGACATTGCCGAGTAGTAGACCAGAAGGGACCCCGAAGATGCACTTTTTGGGGTTAAGCTTCCACTTATACTTGTTTAGTGCCTTAAAGGTTCGGTCTAAGTTGTCGATTAGGGTGCTTGCATCCCTTGTTTTGACGACGACGTCATCTACATAAGCCTCGACGAGGTCATCGCGAATCTCGTCGTGGAGGCATTGCTGGATGGCCCGTTGATTGGTGGCTCCGGCGTTCTTGAGTCCAAAGGACATGGTCGTGTAGCAGTATGCGCCAAAAGGAGTAATGAAAGATGTTTTGATCTGATCGTCTTCCTTTAGCGAGATCTGGTGATAACCAGAGTAGCAGTCTTGAAAAGAGAGGAGTTCGCATCCGGCCGTTGAGTCGACCACCTCGTCGATGCGAGGGAGACCGAAAGGATCTTTAGGACAGTGTTTATTGAGATCAGTGTAATCAACGCACATTCTCCATTCATTATTCTTTTTGCGTACAAGAACCGGATTGGCGAGCCAATCGGGATGATACACTTCTTTTATGAATCCGGCTGCTAGAAGCCGTGTTATTTCTGTCCTAATAGCCTCCTTTTTGTCACGAGCGAACCGTCACAGCTTTTGCTTGATGGGTCTTGCGGTCTTCGACACGTTTAAGGAGTGCTCGATCAGGTTTCGTGGGACGCCGGGCATGTCTGCGGGTTTCCATGCGAAAACGCTCACGTTGTCCCTTAGAAACCTGACGAGCGCGTTGTTGGGTATTCTTAACATCATTACCAAAAGTAGACTAAGTTCTCTAAATCTAGTAACGGTGCCAAAAATGCCAAACCTATCCCTCACACCACTTAAGCCAAGTTGTCATCCCCAGCATGATATAAGAGACGCGGTATTGAAATATGCAATTGCTCTTCTAAATAAATAATGAATGAGATCTGCAAGCGCACAAATTAATACCGATGCAGCATTTTAACCGGGAAGTATTCCAGGTATCGTTATTTATATTTTTACCACTGGGAAGGGATTAGCAATCATCAATATTGATTACAGAATAGAATATGAGATTGAGCATCTATCATTGCATGTATAATTGAGAACATTATATCTAACTCTTCATACAGAGATAAGTGTCACATAAAAGATATATGAATTAATAATAGTGACAAGGATAACTAATCTGATCTAGCCACATAATAAATATGATAAGCACCTCAATTAGATACTCTAGAAAGTCATTAGCATGGTATTAGAATGAACTACAAGAATATTCCCTAAGTTATTCTTAACTATATAGTTTATCATATCATAATTAGTGCAAGCATACTTAGCAATCATTGCGAGACAAGACTACGCCCATGCATAGTGATATTAGCAAGGAATATGAGAAACATAGCAATCACTCCCCTGTAATAATATTGCTCTTCCAGCCCAATACACGAGAGGGGGACTATATAAGAATCAATGAAGCTGTCACTATCACGAACCACCCCACGATCTGGCATATTGGGTACAATCGCAGATAAATACGGTATAAGCACCACGCCTACACAATATCTATCATTTACCCATGGATCCGATGGATAAACGCTATACGATCCTAAGCATGTATATAGATCCAATCTAACTAAGCCAAGTACATAACTATGATAAACTAAGAACAATATAATCTTGAATATAAGCAAGTAGAGCAAAGTCATAAGCAATATATTGAAGTAGAACAAAGTCATATTCATAATATTGAAGAACAAAGATAATTAGAAAGCAATTAGAAGCACAATTAGAGAATTACCAAGAATCCTCTTGACAGAACCGGAAACCAATCGAAGATTGACTCCTTCTAGTTCTAATCCTATGTAGCTATGCTAATCTAGATATCTAATTGATGTGGTGGCTCTAATCTTGATCAGAGGCTTCTTCTCCCTTGAGGAACAATGAATTAGGGTTGAGAGGCTCTCTCCTCCAGGGGCCAGGGGGTCTGGTTTTATAGTCCCTTCAAGTGAATATGGGCCATTGGATCAAACCGACATAGATTGTATGGTTTAGATTCATCCTTTGGGTCGGTGGAGATCACCCACGAAGCAGAGTCCTGATTGGACTTAGGGAGAGGGCGGGCGCCTTGCCTCTGGCCCCGTTTCGCCTCCGCTTCGGTCTCGTGGCTTCTGGAGTCTTCTAGATGTAAGATAATTGCGCGGCACGTTAATATCTCTATGTAATCCCGACGTGTGGGCCTTTCTTCCATATTTCCTGATAACCCCCTGCAGAAATAGACAAACACCAAAACTCGTGGAATTCTGTCAGATAAATCCCTAAGTCTAGATGTTGATTTTATTTGGATCCTTTTCTTTATTTATTTGATAATTAAATTTGATACTTAAGGACCGTCAACAAACTCCCCCAAGCTTACCTCTTGCTCGTCCCTGAGCAAGGATAGACTCAGCTATGGATCATAAGTTGTTGCAATATCTTTAAAAATTGACGGTACACATGCTTTTTAAATAAGATCTCATCTCTGAGTTAGAGTAAACTGTCAAGACTTAAAACTTACTTACTTTACCTTTATCATGGGACTTATAACCGTCACTTCTATCTTGAGTGGTTAAAAGATAGAACAGTCTAGACAAGTGCCATGTCTCTTATTCTTGATCAGCTATAGCTCTGGTGCTTTTGCAGATTTTCAAATAAAACTCAGAGATTCCTTGTATGACTCTCTCAGATCTCTCTTTTGTGGTATTTCTGGATCCTTACCAAGGCAGTGATGGAATATGCCTTCTCTCAAGATATGTAGTATTTGTGGTATAAAGCATAGTGACATTGTCTTCTCTCTCACCCTACTCTAATAAGGCTTTTAATATCTGGAGCTCATAGGTGGAAGATAAAATATACATACTTACAAGACATGTATTGCATAGTCAAACCATGGATCCAAAGAAACAAGTCAATAAGTTCAATCAAGATGTGCATGTGTGGCGAATGAATGGTGTATGGTGATAATGGTGATAACAATGGCAGAAACAATGGTGGTGGAAGTCTAATTCTACTTTGCTCTTTGAGGGGATACATACCTTCCTTGCTTTTTGAAACTTTATGAGGAGAATGAGATGCTCTTCTTTTTCTTTTCTCTCAGGTGGGTATCTTGTACCCCTAATTCTACTGTCGGACACTTGTCCATTTTTACCTCTCGTCTCACTTTTTCTTTTCTTTCAAGGTTCCGAGCACTTGCTCCTTTTTATTTCCTCGTATTATTATTATTATTTTTTATAGCACTCATCTCTTGAGATAATATAGCAAGTGGTAGTAACAAGATAACTTGAGCATTTATTTCACAAGGGAAAACAGAAATATTTTTGGCTATTCTCTCCCGGATTAGGAATAGAATATTTTTGGGTGATTCTGGAGATGGAATGGGTGGATATATGTGGATGGTACTTCCGGAGTAGAAGTAGCATATATGAGTGAACGTGCAAGTGAAATCTTGATTTAACCACATGACAAGCTCCTAAGGGTCTACACAGCTTGACCACACTCAATGCTCATAAGCAGTAAATAGTAAATGTGTGGCTCAAAGCCTAACAAGCATGTATATATGGCTGTGGTAGGAATTTAAACTCTCATCATACAGGAACTCATCATGCAATATTTTTAAGATTTTCAAAGATAAAATTCTCCAGAATTCTAGCATCTCTAGGAACAGATAAACAGCAGCTCAACCTTCTCATATCGTATCCGTTAACAACTTAGACTTCAGATCAAGTTTTCATCCCACAAGTTTAGGTCTAGAGCAAGCTTTAAATTATAACAGTTATGTCTAAACTTGAGAGAGAACTTAAAATGTGCAAATTAGACAGAGCAACTATTCATCATATCCATGCTTGAGTTTTATTTAGATACAGATTAGCATAGCCACTTTATTTATTTATTAAACACACTAAGTAAAAGATATATATATAAGCATAAAATATTTATTTGGTTTTTCATAATTTATGTATTTTAATATTCTAATATAATATAAGTATAAAAATAGATAGAAATACTTATCGAGATAAATGGAGGTGCTCTCCCCTAAGCTGAATTTTGACGTAATTTCTCTTGATGTAGCTAGCAGGTGGCAGAGGTGTATTTGAAAGTCAGCAGCATTCTGACAGCGATTAGAATGTCCTCCGTCTGCTAGTCTTCTTGATTCTTAAATTCTGTGGAGTTCAAATAAACAACAAAGCTTGTGGAATTGATTAAGTGTTAGCATAAATATCTATCCTTTATCATGTTGAGACTCCTTAATAATTATTACTCCCTGTTTTTATATTTTTATTTTATAAAGCAGAAAAGAAATTTTTATTTTATTTTTATGCCACCACAGTGAATGTACTTGTGGGTTTTATGTCACTCGTATACTCACATGGGACTTACTATGTTTCACATTTTTATTTTATTTTTAGGATAACATGAGTATGATTAATTAAATAAACTATTTTAAATAATTGAAAGGGAAAGGATAACTACCAAGTTTACCTCTTGGCAAGGCGTTCGGTGTTTTTAAGTCCTCCGAACGGGACTCTCCAATTTCTTAATCGTCTTGAGGTTCGTTGGGTGGCGTAGTCGGTACTTCTGGCAGCGCCTCCTCTTCTTGTATGGTTATCTTCATTTTCCATACCTGACTCGGTGCTTCAATCTCCTCTGGATAATTCTGTTTAAACTCTACGTCTTCTGACCTTATAACTTCTCCTTCATAGTCTGCCCATCCATCCTTGATGATCTGCCTCCTCTGGTTGCGCTTGCGTCTTTTCCTGACCTGCTTAGATTCTTCAACGATATAGTTAGGGTCAGTAAAATAACGGCGTACCTTCTCTGAGGGGAAGTGCATATGGACTTCTCCGGTTCCAATGTAGATAATTGCTTTAACGGTGCTGAGGAACGGTCTTCCAGGGATGATGGGTGGATCATACTCGTCTTCTCTCATGTCAATAACTTGAAAGTCTGTGTAAACAAAGTGATCGTCTATTTTGACTGGGACATCAGTTACTATTCCTTTAACTTCTCGAAACGTCTGATCTGCCATCTGGAGCTGAATGTATGTTGGTCTTAGTGGCATGGTTCCGAACAAGAGCCGATAGGTGACTGCGGCCATTATGTTGACGCCCGATCCGGTGTCACAAGTTGCCTTGTAGAAGTTGTATCCATTTATGGAGCAGTAGATGCTTGGCATTCCTAGGTCGTCCTTCTTGGTCAAAAGCGGTGACTTAAGTTGGTGATCTTGGCCTCCATGAACTACAGTGACCATCTTAGCTGACTCGGTCCACACTTGCTTGTTCCTGTTCCTCCTGTTGGTCCTCTTCCTTGATTCACGTCTGGATTGATCTGGAATTTGTGTACTCTTGTTCTTGAAGAAAAATGTCTCCTTCCTCCTTTTGACGTAGAAACTGATCTTAGCAGCACTAGCGTAGATGATAGCTCCCGTGGTGTTTAAGAATGGCCTCCCTAAGATGATAGGTGCTCTCTCATCATTTCCGGTCTCTACCACTACGAAGTCTGCTAGGGCATACAAGGTACCAACTCGGACACAAAGGTTCTTCCATATTCCCTTTGGAAAAGTTATCGTCTGATCTGCAAACTGCAAACATATGGTTGTTTCTAATAAAGGATATGTAAAGCATTTTTCATAGAGTACCCTGGGTATTGTTGATATTTGGTAACGCAATAAGGAAACGATCCGCAAGCGCACGGATATCGGTGAGCATTTCACCCGGGAGATTATCCAGAGTTATCGTATTTATATTTTTACCACTGGGAGAAAGGGTGCATCTGACTAACCAAATCTATTGCTACTATCCCTTTAGGCTACAAAGAATGTCTCTCGATGTGAGTGATAAATAGAGAAGACTGCAACCGTAGTCTCCTTCTAACCTTGGTAAGGATAATCTACTGTTCTAATGGGGAGGCTAACGGAATCTAGACACCACAAAGGATGTTCAACCCGCACCTATAAACCCTATCCTTCCTGCTAACGAGATGTGATCTGCAAAGGTAACTCGGAATTGTCACGTTCCTCACTACTACCACGGTCCAGCTAGTCAGGGAATATCTATGAGTACCCCAGCCTAAACACCACGTTTACGCCAGTAATGATTACTCTAAACTCTACGCGAAGAGATTAAAGTAAACTCATAAACCATAAGAACAATAAAACAAGAACTTACTAGAATTTAGAACTCAAAATACTGAAGAATCCTAGGATCAAGCTTCGGGTTAGGAGAACTTGATCCCGCAGGTACAAGCTTGGAGTAGACACCGACAGGCCGGGCTTCCTCCAATCTACACCTCCACTCTATCTCTCTCAATCTAGTAGAAACTAGAAGATCTATTTCTACCTTACATTGGTTGCTAAGCCTAAAAAGAAATATTAATTAGAGAAGAGGTTTTCCTTCGAGGGCACCCCACAATCTCTATGATAATTTCTTCATGTCTTCTCCAGGGGCCAGGGGGTCTCCTTATATAGTCCTCCCCTTCTATGCGTTTTTGGGTCGGTAGGCGATATGGTACTACGTTATTCTGGATCCAATAGGTCGGTGGAGATCTCCCGAGAGAAAGAGTCCTGATTGGGCTTGGCAGGTGGGCGGGCGCCGAAGGAAACTGGGCGGGCGCCCAGGTCCTGGCCCCGTTTCGCCTCCGCTTCGGTCTCGTGGCTTCTGGAGTCTTCTAGATGGTAGAAAATTGCGTGGTGCGTTGATATCTCTATGTAATCCTGACATGTGGGCCTTTCTTCCTTATTTCCTGATAACCCCCTGCAGAAATAGACAAATACCAAAACTCGTGGAATTCTGTCAGATAAAACCCTAAGTCTAGATGTTGATTTCATTTGGATCCTTTTCTTTGTTTATTTGATAATTAAATTTGATACTTAAGGACCGTCAACAGGTATAATGTTGACACTAGAGCCAAAGTCGCAGAGTGCTTCTGGGACATCCACCATGCCGATAGAGATCGGGATGACGGGGCGTCCTGGATCGCCTCTCTTGACCGGCAGAAGGTCAGTAGAGAATTCAGTGACGGGGTTACTCCAATTACCTGCATCAAACATGTCTACAAGATTTGCAGATTCTAATCCTTCCAGTTGTGATGGTATACCGGGGTTAGTAGCAGGAACAGCAGCAGCAATTTGATTTAACTGAGATTCAATCATCTTATTAAAGCTAATTTGATTCTTGATGGCAGTAGAGAAATTATCCATTCTATTATTTATATTTTCTAGCATTTTATCATTAGATGCCAATTTCTTAGATAGGTTATCCATTAGCTTTCCTTGATTAGACACTAACTCTCTCAGAGGTGGAAAATTATTATTATTGTTGTAAGAATTGTTACCTTGATAATTACCTGAGTAGTTAGGCCTCTGTTGATTCCAACCTTGATTTTGTTGAGGACGGTTGTAGTAGTTGTTGTTGTTGTTGATGTAGTTCACATCCTCAAGTATCTCAGGGTAGTGATTGCCTGAGTGTCCAGTGTCTCCACACTCCTCGCAAGTCATGTGAGAGTCGTAGATGTGCATAACTTCTTTCTTGTCTCCAGCTCTATCGTCGAGCTTCTTCATGAGCAGGTCTAGCTTTGCAGACAGCATGTCTACCTCCTTCAGCTGATGCATACCTCCACCTCTCTTGCGTGTCTGGGTCCTCTCTTCATTCCAGCTTTGATTGGACGCCATCTTCTCCACAAGAGCTGTGGCTTGTGGTATAGTAAGTGATAAGAATGCTCCTCCAGCTGCAGCATCCATGGTTTCTCGGGCACTGTTGCCGAGCCCATGATAAAATATCTGCATCAATAGCCAACTTTCCATTCCATGATGGGGACATTCTAGGATGTAGTCTTGAAAGCGCTCCCATGCTTCTGGAACAGATTCATCATTTTGTTGCTGAAAACTTGTAATCTTCCCACAGAGAGCATTGGTCTTGCCCATGGGAAAGAACTTTGCCAGGAAGTTTGTTGAGCAGAGTGCCCATGTAGTATTCTTCTCCTTTGTAGCATAGAACCACTGCTTCGCTCTTCCTAACATTGAGAATGGGAAGAGGCGAAGTAGTATAGCATCTTTGGAAACTCCTGATATGGTGAATGTGTTGCAAATCTCCAGGAAGTGTTGTAAATGAGCACTAGCATCTTCGTGTGCCTTCCCACAGAACTGGTTGGATTGCACCATGTTGATAAGTCTAGGCTTGAGCTCAAAGTTGCCATCGATCTCTGCAGCAGGTCCACTGCGGATGTTATCCGTAGTGGGAGCTGAGAACTCACGGATTGATTTGTTCGCCATGGCCTCGAACTCTGGAGACAAGTTCCGGTGATCTTCTTGATTGGATGAAGCTTCTTGCTGAAGTGTTGATGATCTCTTCTTGAGCTTGGCTCTCGTCTTCTTGAATAATGCTTCGGGATTGTCAACAAAATTTCCTAGAAGATGTCTTCTATTCATACATTCCCCTGCATAAGATAAAAATAGAAAAATATCGGGGTAAAACTGTATGAGAGAATAGATAAGCTCAATCATATTAGTGATGCGAATGATAACTCAAAATCTTTTATTCCATTCCTGATTAGTAATCAACCTTCCCCGGCAACGGCGCCAAAAATGCTTGTTGGGTATTCTTAACATCATTACCAAAAGTAGACTAAGTTCTCTAAATCTAGTAACGGTGCCAAAAATGCCAAACCTATCCCTCACACCACTTAAGCCAAGTTGTCATCCCCAGCATGATATAAGAGACGCGGTATTGAAATATGCAATTGCTCTTCTAAATAAATAATGAATGGGATCTGCAAGCGCACAGATTAATACCGATGCAGCATTTTAACCAGAAAGTATTCCAGGTATCGTTATTTATATTTTTACCATTGGGAAGGGATTAGAAATCATCACTATTGATTACAGAATAGAATATGAGATTGAGCATCTATCATTGCATGTATAATTGAGAACATTATATCTAACTCATCATACAGGGATAAGTGTCACATAAAAGATATATGAAATAATAATAGTGACAAGGATAAGTAATCTGATCTAGCCACATAATAAATATGATAAGCACCTCAATTAGATACTCTAGAAAGTCATTAGCATGGTATTAGAATGAACTACAAGAATATTCCCTAAGTTATTCTTAACTATATAGTTTAGCATTATCATAATTAGTGCAAGGATACTTAGCAATCATTGCGAGACAAGACTACGCCCATACATAGTGATATTAGCAAGGAATATGAGAAACATAACAATCACTCCCCTGTAATAATGTTGCTCTGCCAGCCCAATACACGAGAGGGGGACTATATAAGAATCAATGAAGCTGTCACTATCACGAACCACCCCACGATCTGGCATATTGGGTACAATCGCAGATAAATACGGTATAAGCACCACGCCTACACAATATCTATCATTTACCCATGGATCCGATGGATAAACGCTATACGATCCTAAGCATGTATATAGATCCAATCTAACTAAGCCAAGTACATAACTATGATAAACTAAGAACAATATAATCTTGAATATAAGCAAGTAGAGCAAAGTCATAAGCAATATATTGAAGTAGAACAAAGTCATATTCATAATATTGAAGAACAAAGATAATTAGAAAGCAATTAGAAGCACAATTAGAGAATTACCAAGAATCCTCTTGACAGATCCGGAAACCAATCGAAGATTGACTCCTTCTAGTTCTAATCCTATGTAGCTATGCTAATCTAGAGGCTTCTTCTCCCTTGAGGAACAATGAATTAGGGTTGAGAGGCTCTCTCCTCCAGGGGCCAGGGGGTCTGGTTTTATAGTCCCTTCAAGTGAATATGGGCCATTGGATCAAACCGACATAGATTGTATGGTTTAGATTCATCCTTTAGGTCGGTGGAGATCTCCCACGAAGCAGAGTCCTGATTGGACTCAGGGAGAGGGCGGGCGCCCAGGGCAGGAGGGCGAGCGCCCTGCCTCTGGCCCCGTTTCGCCTCCGCTTCGGTCTCGTGGCTTCTGGAGTCTTCTAGATGTAAGATAATTGCGCGGCACGTTAATATCTCTATGTAATCCCGACGTGTGGGCCTTTCTTCCATATTTCCTGATAACCCCCTGTAGAAATAGACAAACACCAAAACTCGTGGAATTCTGTCAGATAAATCCCTAAGTCTAGATGTTGATTTCATTTGGATCCTTTTCTTTATTTATTTGATAATTAAATTTGATACTTAAGGACCGTTAACACGCGTCTTCCTATTTGGGGTCTAGATTGGCCCCGATGAGGGCCGTCTTCTCGGGGCTGCCGTCGACCAGTTGTACCTCTTTGTACTCCTTGGACTTCGAATCCTTCCTAGCGGTCTCCTGCTCGGGTAGTCGGAGCTGGTCGGGAGGTAGCTGCGCAGCTTGGGCTGCTGTTTCTACCATGCGAATTGAAAGATCGATTGCTTCGGTGATCTTGAAGCTCTCCTCCTCGCAAGTATATGCGGTGTATACATTGCCTCTGACAGTTAGGATGCCCTTCTCCGTAGACATTTTGAGGACCAGATATGAGTAATGTGGAACTGCCATGAACTTCGTCAGCGATGGTCGGCCCAGTATGGCGTGGTAGGTTCCGTCGAAATCGGCGACCACGAAGTTGACGAACTCTGTTCGAAAGTGGACGGACGTGCCGAATTGGACAGGCAGTGTTATCTGTCCGAGGGGCACTGAACTTTGACCTGGCAAGACTCCCCACAACTTAGCATCATAGGGCTTTAGCTATGCCGGGGTTAGCTTGAGAGCAGGTAAGCTGTTGCGAAAAAGGATGTCAATGGAGCTTCCTCCGTCGAAGAGCACGCGCTCGAATCTGACGCTGTCGATTCAAGGATCCAAGATTAGAGGGAAAAGTCCTGGCTCCGGGATAGCGTCCCACTGGTCCTTCCTGCTGAAGGAGATTTCCCTATGTGACTAGGGAGGAAATTTCGGGTCTGCGATCAGGTCATCCGTGCTGTCTATGTTGAGGCAGGCTCTCTTTAAGAGCTTTCTTTCTCACTTAGATTCGATGGAAACCTTGCCCCCAAAGATGGAGTGGACCACGTCAGTAGGACTGACATACTGGTGTCGCGGGTCCCTATCCTGGACTTCGTCCTCGTCTTCTTGATCGCGCCCGTCTTGTTTCCCGTTTTTCTTGGAGGGGTCGTCTTGAGCAGCCCGCCGCGTGTAGATGCTTTTGAGGACGCGGCATTCTTCCATGGTGTGGTTGGACTTTGGATGCAGTTGGCATGGTCCCTTCAACGTATTGTTGTAGTCTTCTTGGTAGTCCCGCCGCCCGTTGGGGCGCTTGACTGTATTCACTTCGTGGTCGTGGTCGCGGGGGCGCTTTCCTATGAAATCGTCGCGGTTGTCGCGCCGCCTGTCCCAACCTTCCCTGTGACAGCGGTTGTCGGGGCGACGATGGTTCCTGTTGTCAAAGCGACCACGACTATCATCTCGCCGAGGATGCTGGTCGGGTCCTCTCGCATCATCCCGGATGAGTTTTTCTGCGTCGTCAGCATCGGCGTAGTTTTTGGCCGTGGCAAGAAGCTCGGCCATCGTTGTTGGCCTTTTGCGCAGTAGCTTGTTCCTCAGTGCTTCGTGAAAGCGCAGCCCTTTTATGAAAGCAGATATGGCCTCGTTGTGTGAAATTTTCGGGATCTTGAGGCGCATATCCGAGAATCGTCGGATGTAATCGCGCAGTGGCTCGTTTTTCCTGTCCCGTATCCTTTCGAGGTCGTATTTGTTCCCGGGCTGTTCGCAGGTAGCGATAAAATTGTCGATGAAAGCTTGGCATAATTCTTCCCAGGAGTCGAAGGAGTCCTCGGGCAGGCCCAGGAGCCACTGGTGACCAGCCTGGTCGAGGACGACCGGGAAGTAGTTGGCCATACGTGCTCATCTCCCGCTGCTGACCGGACGGCGATATCGTATAGGGTGATCCAGTTTTCTAGGTTTTCCTTGCCATCGTACTTTTTGAGTTTCTCAAGCTTGAAATTGCGGGGCCACACGACTTGGTGGAGGTGTGAGGAGAACTGCCTTAGGCCCGGGGGACCGTGCGTTGCATGATACTCAATACGACGCAGGTTCTCGTGAACTGCCCTTTCTGTGGCGCGCCTGTTGATGCGGTCCCGGGCGTCCTTGGGAGGGATGTTGTATCGAAGATCCCTGTGTTGGTGTACTTCTTGACCACGCCCGCGATTCTGCTCGCGGTGACCGCCAGTGTCCCGACCGCCGTCGTCACGCCGTGAATCTTTTCGGTGATTGTTGGGGGAACGGCTGCGGTGGTGCCTGATGGGTTGTGGTGAGGTCCGGCTGCGATGGGTCTGGTCGGAGGAGACCTCTGTATAGGAGATAGCTTGGACTCTTTTGAGCAGAGTGGCTGTCTGTCCCATAGTGGCGATCAGATGTGCTCGGACGCTGGATCGGACGCCCTGGCATTCAGGAGTGTCAGGGAGTCGATCTAAATTGGCCATGGCGACGGCCACATTGGCACTTGGCGTTTTGTAGACTGGCTGACCCCCGACCATGTCGAAAGCGTCGGTGAGATTATGCGGCGGTAGTTGGCGTTCCTCGTCCGCGCGTCGTCGGGCGCGGTCGGCATTGCGCTGCTCGCGGAGCTGCCACTGCTCGTCTGTTTCTCCATCAACAACCGGCTCGTCGGTGCTGACGTTGAAAACGATGTCTCCTCGCCGGGGTGGGAAGACCGGGAAATGAGAGAAACCCGGAGGACATGGTGGCATATCCAGGTCGTAGTCCTCGTCCTCGGAGTTTATGACTTCAGTGGGAACGGAACCAGTGCTCGAATTTGTACTGGAAGCCTGGCCGTCCCGTAGTTCTCGGATCGTCACCATGTTGACGTAGTGACGAGCTGGTCGACCGCTCCACTTTGGCAGCCAACCCGCATTGTTAAAAAGGGATTGGACATGCCGTGAGTAGAGAGAGGCCGAGTTGTTCAGACCGCAAGGGTAACCTTCCTCCGGATCAGCCTTGATCTTGACGGACCGTCCCGAGGGGGTGGATGTTATCGTCAGAGACGTTCCCAGCTGTTCGTGTGTGACGACACGAGTTGGCCGGTAGGAGTTAGAAAAATCCGTTGGTGCGGCTTGATCAGGCTGATGCGAGATCCCATCTACTAGTTGGGAATCTTCGAGTAGCTTGGAATCAGCGCGATCAAGTGCTCGGAGAAGATCTGAGCCGTCGATCTTCTTTCCCTTGTAGCGCGGGAGCGGTGGTTGGGTGCTCGGTGCCAGCATCCGTGTGGTCGGAGCCGATGCCGCCGCCATCCCAGATTGGATCTGGGTTCCTTCCGAAACCGTGGTCGTGAGACCGCCGCCGTGCGTCGTCCACGTGATCTGGCCGACGGTGAACGTGAGGCCCTCGGGCACGGTCGCGGAAGCTGGAACGATGACCATCTTGTTCGCCGGAGAAGTTGTACGCACACCCCCTACCTGGGGCACCACTGTCAACGAAAGCTGGTCGGCAGTCTACCTTGGGGTATACCCACGGTAGTAGTTTATCGGTAGACGGTGCGCAAACTACGAACTCGATTGTGACGCAAGACACGGACAAGCTGAGTTGACGTAACACCTACGTCCTGCGTCTGATTGTATTGATTTGTGTTGAGAGAAGAATGATGTCCTAGGGGGTCCCTTGCCTCTCCTTATATAGTCCGGAGGGCAGGGTTACAGATCTGGAAATTAATCCTAGTCGGTTACAATTGCCATAGATAGTTCGATATCAATTTCTATTCTAACCGACTACAATCCTGCTTGATCTCCACGCCTTGTTTCCTTGCACGAAACTCCGAGCTGTTGGATCAAGCCTCGAACTTGTCTCGTAATGGGCCAAGCCTCCTGACCCAAGTCTAGCCGTAAGGGTATAGGGGTTTATACCCCCACAGTGATGAAACTAACCTTGGATCAAGAGACTCGGTACAGCGAATTTAAAAGACTATATGATGTGTAGCGTCTAAAAAGGATAGGAGAAATAAGTTTAAAGAAGGATCGTACCTACTACACTAGGTGTCTCGTCAATATTTTAGGAATACTTGAGAGGCTACTTGGAGTAAGAGAGTGGAATCATTGCTATGAAGATATAACTACTCAAGAAAGTGAACAAGATTCAAAATCTACGTCTCTTTGATAACCGTCTTCCGAATCTCGAGAACGAGATTCATCTTAAGGGGGTAGAATTGTAACACCTTAAAATTTACTCCTTTTGAAATATAGATAAAATTATTTAATTTTGTATTTTTGTGCTCATGAAAATATAGGAAAAGTAATATTTTTCATTAAATTAAAATTTATCATAAGGCTTAGCAATATTATTATGCACACATGCTGGTGCATATGTTTTGATGTGATGCTTGTTGCTCCTTTATGTGTTGATAGTAAGAAAAATATTTAAAATACGTTTAGTAGATCTTCATTATTCGGCACGTATTTATCTTTTATCTACAACCAAATTCCTTGTTTCTAAGCTCAAATTTTTATTAGGACCTTCCTAAAATATTTTCTTTGTCACTCAAAGTAGTTCTTCTAGTTCCTCGTCCATCAAGCACTCTATACAAAAATTTCGGGAATTTTTTCAGCTTCTGTTCTCACTTTTCTATGAGCATAAATCTAATTTTTAGGTGCCCCAAATTATCTTATCATGAGGTCCAAATACGTTATTTGAGTTCCTCATATTCCATAATGTCTCTGAGATTTTTCTCCGAATTTTCAGAGCTTTTAGAATATTTTTCATAGTTTAAATAATAATTCTGAACTTTTTAGAATTATTTTATCCATAAAAATAATTAATTCCGAAAATAATAAATCTATTACTATTTTCCAACGTCAAAGCCCGTAATCATAATAAATCCCAATACTATATTTTTATTTACTAATAAGCTTTAATAATTAATTAGGTCTATTAGTAAAAATGAAGGTTGCAAATCAATTAGTACCATATCGCTAGTTGACGTGGAGGTGGGGAGTTTTTATTCCTATATATATGTACCAAACCCTTAGGCAAAGCACATCAAAGACTATCACATGGGAAGCCTCTAATTTGAGAATTCCTAAGGTAGTAAAATAAAATTTATATTTTCTTCTCTACAACGTGATCGCCATCGTCTCGCCTATACACGACATCTACGAACGGTCGGCTGCTCCGGCGTTGCTGTAGCTCCAAGAAAGCGTCACTGCCGGTGAACCTACTCCCTGTCCACCAACGTAAGCCCCAATCACTTTATCTTTCAGTTTGGAAAATACAAACAGCTCGGTTTTATATTAAAAATACGTTTTCACTATTTATAGAATTGCTACTCACTTTCTTTTGGCCATAAAATATTCATTTTAACTCCGATTTGACCCATTCAAATTACGTTAGATTCGTTTTAATGAGATCTACATGTTAGTAACATTGTTTTCTCAGTTTGAAACATTTTATTTTCGTGACCCTAATTAATTAATTACTTTTCTATATAAAAGCTTAGAAAATTCATAACTTCTCCGTTTTAGCTCCGATTTTCGTGATCTTTACGTCTATGATATCGTAGCGCTGCGTAAAATCTTTTTATGAACTCTCTATACTGTTTTTATATGATTAGTGTACTGTTCTAATTGTAGTCTTGTTTGCTTCGTGTATGTTGTCTCCGTTTGTTTGTGTGTTGATGATCGATGATCGAGTTTAGACGAAGAGCAGTTTTCAGTGATCAAGATTAGAGCCTTAGCAACTAGTAAGACCAGCAGGATCAACAAGAGCATTTGGATTAAGGCAAGTATAGCATTTGGATTTTATTTCTGTGACCATGATCCTATGACTAGATTAATGTTAAGTAATAAATAATAAAAATGACTTTTTAACAACTTGATGATTTATCTATACGTGATCACCCGAGATAACAGTGCAACCATGAGGGCTATAATGGCTCTGGCTTTAGCTCAGTATGAGGACCTTTTTCTAGCTTGTTAGCGGTTACCTTAAATGGCGTATGAATGGCTAGACACGTTGGGTATAGTGTGGCCTCTGTCCGTGTGTATAGGCTGCGGGTTATGTGTCATGGAAGGGGGGCTCTATATCTGCCTGCCGAGTGAATCTAATGGCTCTAACTTGTTAGACAAAACCTTTGAAAGGCTTTATAGTGATCCCTGCCGACCTTCCTTGGAAGTGGGTTAAGAGGCTGATCACCTCGGGCGAAAGGGTAAATCATGACTCATGGGTAAAGATGTACAACCTCTGCAGAGTGTAAAACTGGTATACTAGCCGAGCTCACGGTCAGGAGCGGCCTTGGGGACATCTACATTAAGGGTGATGAAAATCTTGTATGTTAAATATGCTCATTGTTTATTGTTTAATACTCTACATTATTTATGTCACATTGATCATGAGATTGTGGGAGCTATACAATCTAGTTGCTGTACTTGTGGAGTTCGACATGGACTCAGCTCTTGCTATTTCCCCCAAATCTCAGGAGAGGTTTAGGCTTGTGATCAACCAGTCCGTTGGATCCTGTAGAGTGAAGTTAATACCCGAAGTTTGGAGTTGTTTATCCGCTGTTGCTATCAAAGGTTATCACTTTTATACTAAGTACGTTATATATTTATGCATTGTCTTTTGATATTACTCCTTATTTGTAGCTATATGTGAGATTTGACTTCTAAGACTCACATATGGTGTATATCTGGTTTTATCCTTAAAATCGGGTATTACAAAGTGGTATCAGAGCAATACTGACTGTAGGACGCAAGCCTAGTTAGAAATTGGTCGTCTTAATGTTTTGGAATTGTCATGAAATCCTTGCTCTATAAACCTTGGTATTTTCATCCATACTATATCTCTATCCTTGCTGTTTGTCTCTACCTTGATGCTTGTTTTAAAAGTCCTTATTCTCATCTTTACTCCTTGATTTGATAAGCTTTTAGAATCTTCTCTTTCCACCTGCTTACGGAGTTGAAAGAGAATTTTAGGATCTCTACCCTTACTATGAAGAGAACGATAATATCGTAAGTTGAGTGAAGTGTGCTTAGTTGGTTTGTTATTATGCTTATGTTTGATTTGGATCTTTATAATGATTGCAATGATCTTGTGGAACTACTTCACAATTTCATTAGTTTATAGACCTAAGGCATAAGGATTAATGAAATAAGTAGTTGGGTTTGGATATCTCTTGTTTCTATCCCTTGCTAATTTCTGAAGCAGTTTGCAATAATATTGATGTATCTAAAGGTCTGGTCGTGCACAGTTTATCAAATTTTTCTGGGAACAACTAGACTTAAAGATCTTTCCCTGACCGCAAGAATCACCCTCATAGCTATTATGGTTTAGAAGTTACAAAAATCACAAGATGATACAACTGTGCTGCCAAGAATCTGGATTAGTTTTGGTTGCTTACTGTTTGAGACAAATATAACTATAGAATTTGGAAAAGTGTTCTATAGAAACGTTGAAGACAATTTTCTAAACTTTCCAACAGTATAAGCTGGAACTCAATTGGATAAGTAGAACCTGAGATATGATATTTACACTTGGATGTTTCTGTTCTGTTTCAAAATCTGGACAGATCTGGCATTTCCTATTTTCAGCCAAGTTAAAGACAGAATCTGGGAAAGAGTTGTATACGAAAGATGTAGAGGATTTCATAATATTTTCAACAATATAAGGATCATCTCCAGATGAGTTAAGTAGCTCGAGATATAATTTCTGGAATTTACTGCACTGTTGCTGAGACATTATCGAGAAGGATATTATGTTTGGTTATTTTACCTATACTTAAAGACAGAACCTAAGGAGGACTTCTACATGAAAGTTGTAGGGAATTTCATAGGTTTTCTAACGATATAATCTTTAACTCTATTGGATTAACAGAATAAGAGTTATACCTGTTTTACTACGCTGGTATTTTTCATATCGCGAGGAAATTTCAGGATACCTGTTTGCTCCACTGCACATAAGTTCTTTGGGATGTCAGAAGTTCTCAATGTTAACTTGTCCGGAAAGTATGCAAGCTACCTTTCTTGGTCCCCTAGTTGACTTTTCTTAAGGGGGGTAGCCCAATTAAAGAACTACAAGGAGAAGAAGTGGTTAATAACTGGAATATCTACAAGGACATCAAGTGCTTGGTATGTTGGTTTGTTTCAAAATATCATTCTATTTGGAGTGTGCTAATACCAATGGAGGTTTATGTCATTACTGATACTCATGGATTAAGAGTTGTGTATGAGGATCAGATGACACCAAAGTCTACAGAGTTGTATGTATAGTGTGAGAGTGAAGCAACTTAACTGTGATAAAGGTACCGATAATTGGAACTTAGTGATGAAACTAACCTTGGATCAAGAGACTCGGTACAGCGAATTTAAAAGACTATATGATGTGTAGCGTCTAAAAAGGATAGGAGAAATAAGTTTAAAGAAGGATCGTACCTACTACACTAGGTGTCTCGTCAATATTTTAGGAATACTTGAGAGGCTACTTGGAGTAAGAGAGTGGAATCATTGCTATGAAGATATAACTACTCAAGAAAGTGAACAAGATTCAAAATCTACGTCTCTTTGATAACCGTCTTCCGAAGCTCGAGGACGAGATTCATCTTAAGGGGGTAGAATTGTAACACCCTAAAATTTACTCTTTTTGAAATATAGATAAAAATATTTCATTTTGTATTTTTGTGCTCATGAAAATATAGGAAAAGTAATATTTTTCATTAAATTAAAATTTATCATAAGGCTTAGCAATATTATTATGCATACATGCTGGTGCATATGTTTTGATGTGATGCTTGTTGGTCCTTTATGTGTTGATAGTAAGAAAAATATTTAAAATACGTTTAGTAGATCGATCTTCATTATTCGGCACGTATTTATCTTTTATCTAAAACCAAATTCCTTGTTTCTAAGCTCAAATTTTTATTAGGACCTTCCTAAAATATTTTCTTTGTCACTCAAAGCACTTCTTCTAGTTCCTCGTCCATCAAGCACTCTCTACAAATTTTTCGAGAATTTTTTCAGCTTGTGTTCTCACTTTTCTATGAGCATAAATCTAATTTTTAGGTGCCCCAAATTATCTTATCATGAGGTCCAAATACGTTATTTCAGTTCCTCATATTCCATAATGTCTCAGAGAATTTTCTCCGAATTTTCAGAGCTTTTAGAATATTTTTCATAGTTTAAATAATAATTCTGAACTTTTTTAGAATTATTTTATCCATGAAAATAATTAATTCCGAAAATAATAAATCTATTACTATTTTCCAACGTCAAAGCCCAGTTACAATAATCATAATAAATCCCAATACTATATTTTTATTTACTAATGAACTTTAATAATTAATTAGGCCTATTAGTAAAAATGAAGGTTGCAAATCAATTAGTACCATATCGCTAGTTGACGTGGAGGTGGGGAGTTTTTCTCCCTATATATATGTACCAACCTCTTAGGCAAAGCACATCAAAGACTATCATATGGGAAGCCTCTAATTTGAGAATTCCTAAGGTAGTAAAATAAAATTTATATTTTCTTCTCTACAACATGATCGCCATCGTCTCGCTTATACACGACATCTACGAACGGTCGGCGCCTCCGGCGTTGCTGTAGCTCCAAGAAAGCGTCACTGCCGGTGAACCTACTCCCTGTCCACCAACGTAAGCCCCAATCACTTTATCTTTCAGTTTGGAAAATACAAACAGCTCGGTTTTAGATTAAAAATACGTTTTCACTATTTATAGAATTGCCACTGACTTTCTTTTGGCCATAAAATATTTATTTTAACTCCGATTTGACCCATTCAAATTACGTTAGATTCGTTTTAATGAGATCTACATGTTAGTAACATTGTTTTCTCAGTTTGAAACTTTTTATTTTCGTGACCCTAATTAATTAATTACTTTTCTATATAAAATCTTAGAAAATTCATAACTTCTCCGTTTTAGCTCCGATTTTCGTGATCTTTACGTCTATGATATCGTAGCGCTGCGTAAAATCTTTTTATAAACTCTCTATACTGTTTTTATATGATTAGTGTACTGTTCTAATTGTAGTCTTGTTTGCTTCGTGTATGTTGTCTCCGTTTGTTTGTGTGTTGATGATCGATGATCGAGTTTAGACGGAGAGCAGTTTTCAGTGATCAAGATCAGAGCCTTAGCAACTAGTAAGACCAGCAGCATCAACAAGAGCATTTGGATTAAGGCAAGTATAGCATTTGGATTTTATTTCTGTGACCATGATCCTGTGACTAAATTAATGTTAAGTAATAAATAATAAAAATGACTTTTTAACAACTTGATGATTTATCTGTACGTGATCACCCGAGATAACAGTGCAACCATGAGGGCTATAATGGCTCTGGCTTTAGCTCAGTATGAGGACCTTTTTCTAGCTTGTTAGCGGTTACCTTAAATGGCGTAAGAATGGCTAGACACGTTGGGTATAGTGTGGCCTCTGTCCGTGTGTATAGGCTGCGGGTTATGTGTCATGGAAGGGGGGCTCTATATCTGCCTGCCGAGTGAATCTAATGGCCCTAACTTGTTAGACGAAATCTTTGAAAGGCTTCATAGTGATCCCTGCCGACCTTCCTTGGAAGTGGGTTAAGAGGCTGATCACCTCGGGCGAAAGGGTAAATCATGACTCATGAGTAAAGATGTACAACCTCTGTAGAGTGTAAAACTGGTATACTAGCCGAGCTCACGGTCAGGAGCGGCCTTGGGGACATCTACATTAAGGGTGATGAATCTTGTGTGTTAAATATGCTCATTGTTTATTGTTTAATACTCTACATTATTTATGTCACATTGATCATGAGATTGTGGGAGCTATACAATCTAGTTGCTATACTTGTGGAGTTCGACATGGACTCACTCTTGCTATTTCCCCCAAATCTCAGGAGAGGTTTAGGCTTGTGATCAACCAGTCAGTTGGATCCTGTAGAGTAAAGTTAATACCCGAAGTTTGGAGTTGTTTTTCCGCTGTTGCTATCAAAGGTTATCTCTTTTATACTAAGTACGTTATATATTTATGCATTGTCTTTTGATATTACCCCTTATTTGTAGCTATATGTGAGATTTGACTTCTAAGATCACATATGGTGTATATCTGGTTTTATCCTTAAAATCGGGTATTACATCTTTGCCTAACTCAAAGCCCACCTTGCATCCATTTAAACTTTACCTTGTATACTAGCAACCAACATTAGTCCAAATGGTCATGTTGTTCATCAAACACCAAAATCCAAACTATAAGAAGTCCGCAACCTTCATCGTGCCCAAATTTTGCATCTCTAGACCACCTCTTGCCTAAGCCAAGCTCACAAATGCCACCAAAACTATAGAAACGCCGCCGCCATCTTGATCTTCATCAATGCTGCGTCTCCATCGCCGTGATCACATCTTCGAGCATCGCACAAGGATAAGAGACTCGTCGAGATACTTCCAAGCCATCATCTCCTCTCCTACCACAAGTACGACATCAGCCAAGTGTCTCTGGTGACTCTGAGCCGCCAAATCAAGCTTGAGCTCGTTTTTATGCCGTTGCAGTCGTCCCCGACCCCCTATCCTAGCTCACAAGCTCACCCGCTACGTCCTAGCATTTTTCCTATGTTAAACTGAGGCCAGGAACACCATTTGGTGAAGCTCCGGCAAGGTCCGACCATGGCGTCATCCTAGGGATACTATGCGCCACCGGCCAGCCACCTCCCCCTCCCTAGATTTAATCCTGGTTGTTTACTCGATATCCAATGACCGAGATTGAAGGATACCCCTTTGCCTAACAATTTTTATAAAGAGTTCCTGTGTTTCTGCATATTCCAACGCGCAGTCCATGGCACATTTAAAGAATACGTCTTACTTTTCTAAAAAACATAAATTTTGTTAATTAGATTCAAAATATGATTTCAATATTTATAGAAATGCCACTAATCTTATTTTGCTCATAAAATCTCCGTTTTAACTCAAAATTGACCCATTCAAATTATGTTAGGTTCATTTTCATGCAACCTACGCGTTTGAAAGCCCTAGTGTGGCTTTGGATAATTGATGAAACCCAAAGTACTAACCTCGATGCTAAGTGTGTGAAGATTAGATGAGGTTGGTATATGCCAAGTAATGGAGAAATAGATGATCATGGTGATGGTGGTGATGACCACAAAGTGATCAAGTGCTCAACTTGGAAAAGAAGAAAGAGAAAAACACAACCCTATGAAGATCAAGACAAAAAGTATTGCTTAGGGTTTTGATTTTGGTGATCAAGACACCATAAAGGGTGTGATCACGTTTATAATACATAGCTGTACTATGAAGAGAGGAATTCTTTGGCTAAGCGGTTATGAAGTGCCACTAGGTGTTATTAATCATGTGCATGCATTTAGAACCTAGTATGCTAACTTAACCCTTAAAAATATTTGTGAAAATATGCTAACACACGTGCACGAGGTGATACACTTGGTGGTTAGCACATTTGAGCAAGGATGGAAGAGGTGGAGAGGGGTTTGAGTTTCTCTCTCCCTATCGCTGAGCTTGCGAGGTGAGACTCGACGCTTTTTGAGAAAATGAAATGTAGATTTTTCTATTGTACTAGTGAAAAGTTTGGAGAAGTCACACTAGACACTGGTCTAGTGTCTAGTGTGTTGTGTCTAAGTGTCGCTCTTCTATGTCGAGCATCAGAGCATCAGATGGGTTCCCGTTGGACACAGGGCTAACACTATTTCAGCATCCAGTGCTTTGTGACATTAGCAGAGCAATGAGCACTCAATCTGACAATGCTCGTCAAGCACGAAGAAGCATCTGGTGGACTACCATTGGACGCAAATCCAATGCACCTCAGATAGTTTTTGGAGTCTAGTGTGTAACACCTAATGCGTCGGACACTCACTGACTAAGAACTTTAACGTTTAAGTAATCGTTGGGGAATCAATGAGTCACATTTGACTAAGGATCGAGTAGTGCTGTTAGGGCAGCGTCAGACGTTGGTGCTGTGTCCAACGCCTTTGACAGAGGCTGCTTTGGGGGCCTAACGGCTCTATTCTTCAGGGACGCTTATAAGTAGTTTTGGCTAGCTTGGGGCTCAGTCTCTTGGTACTTTGACATACTTGACATCCTTGTGAACCTAAGCAAACACCTCCCACTTATCTCCATCATTGATTCATCATCATAGTGAGATTGAGAGTGATTTCAAGTGTATTTCTATGAGTGATTGCATCTAGTTGCACTTGAGGATCATTTAGACTGCAGTTTCTCTTGTTACTCTTGGTGGTTGACACCACTGAGATGGCTTGGAGCATCGGAGGAGGATTAACACGAGTTGGTAATTGTTTGTGGCCATCTCCCGGTGATTATGAGGGGTTCTTGTGCCTTCCCCGGTGGAGCGCTGTAATTATCAATTTTAAGGACAAAACCAGATTTGCACCATATGTGAGTTTTAGAAAACAAATCTCATATATAGCTACAAATAAGGGGTAATATCAAAAGACAATGCATAAATATATAACGTACTTAGTATAAAAGAGATAACCTTTGATAACAAACAGCGGATAGACAACTCCAAACTTCGGGTATTAACTCCTCTCCACAGGATCAAACTGACTGGTTGATCACAAGCCTAAAGCAACTCCTGAAGTGTGGGGGAAATTGCAAGAGTGAGCACATATCGTACTCAACAAGTATAACCAGGGGTTCATGAGGCTCAAATAGCTGACACTGGTTTGACTGCGTTTAGCTTTTATATGTAGATAGCATATTTAATCATTGGATAGCAAATATCAAGGTAGCATAATTGATCCCATAACCACATGATCAATTGTATACAGGAATTATGAATAACACATATAAACAACATAATAAACCATCATTTATCATCATTAATCATGTTCATCAGTGTCCATCTATTCCGTCAGTTTTCTGGGCCGCCCGTATCCGTGGGCACGACTAGTATACCAGATTTAACACTCTGCAGAGGTTGTACATCTTTACCCATGAGTCGTGATTTACCCTTTCGCCTGAGGCCCGTCGACCTCTTAGCTCACTTCTAAGGAAAGCCGGCAGGGTTCACTATGAAGTCTTTCCAAGGTTCGTCTAACAAGTTAGGGCCGCAAGGTTTCCTTTGCGCGCAGATATAGATACCCCCCTTCCGAATGGCACAATGACGCGCAGCCTATACACATAAGGACAGGGGCTCGCACTATACCCAAAACGGTTCAGCCCCTCCGCCCTTTCGGGTAACCTCTAACAAGCTACTCATACTTGACTAAAGCCAGAGCCATATAGCCCTCATGGTTGTACGAGTTGTCCCAGCTTTTACCAAGGGATAAGTCCTTACGGAGGGTCAAGATCAATCCAGCAAAAGCCAGAGTTCTTTCCACCCTTTATGTTCAAGTTGCTAAAAAGCTTATTTTATTGTTTATTGTATATCCAACATTCATGTTACAAGATCATGGATTATAATCAAGCACTAGCAAGAACTACCCAAATGCATATCCAAATAGGTAACAAGGAATTCAGGATAACAATCATCTATGATTTTGCTAAGGTCATCAAGGTGGACACATGCATATGATATATGTATTAAAAGTGTGTAGGTAACAAGGATAGTCCCAAGTTATACTTGCCTTGATCAAAGCTCTCCTGAGCCTGCTGCTGGTCGTCAAAAGATTGACCTTGATCACCAACGTATCGCTCACCGTCTATACCCGATCATCAATCAACAACACGCAATCCAATATAGACAGTCATACATGAAGCAAACAAGCTATAATTAGAACAATACACCAAACAGTGGTAAAACAAATATAAAAATTTATCAAAATATTCTACGCAGCGCTACGATCACATAAATGTAAAGTTCACGAAAATCGGAATTAAACGGAGAAGTTATGCATTTTCCAAGATTTTCCTATAGAGAAATAATTAATTAAATGCTACTGCAGAAATAAAAAGTTTCAAAACAGTAAACTAATACTTCTAACATGTAGAGCTCGTGAACACAAATCTAACGAAATTTGAATGGACAAAAACGGAGTTAAAATGAGCATTTTATGACCAAAACAATTTGAATGGCAAACTTGTAAATACAGGAAAACGTAATCTGCCTAAGCCGAACGGGAATACGTTTTTAAACGGAGAAAACGTACTCTGCGCAAGCCGCCAAGGACTGCGGAGTAAAAGCTGAAAAGTTTTCGGGACTCTTTATGAAGTTTCGCAGCGAAGGGGTATCTTCTATTTTTGGCCTTTGATCTCCAATCCAACGGCTCAGATTTCTTCTAGGGGGGTCCGGCGGCGGCCGGCCGTCTTCCTGCGCTCCGGCACGGTGGCGCGCCATGAGCACCGCCGCGAAGCTTGCCGGCGCACGTGAAGGAGACGTCTCCAAGCACCAAAAACACAACCGAGGACATGGGCGCGTAGAGGAGGAAAAGGCGAGCTCACCAAGGGGATTAATTCGGCCAGAGAGAGAGCGAGGAGCTCGGTTGGTGATGGAGAACTAAGCCGGTTCGGCGTGATCCAAAACGCGACGTCTAGGGCATGCATTTGCGGCGTGGGTGGGGGAAACAAGGCGCGGGGCGTTGCTGGGATCTTTATAGGGCTCAGGTAATCAACTTGGCAAGGAAATCTCGGAAGAAACGGAATTGGATTCGGTGTTCACGGCTTCGGCTGAGTCCAGCTCGCACACGGCGAGAGGAAGACGACGGGCGCCGCCAGGTGGGGAAAGAAAAGGCCAGACTGGGCCGCGCCCTGGGCCGAGCGAGGGGAATGGAAGGGGGAGAGGAAGGTTTGGGCCTCCGGGCCAGAAACAGTGGTGAAAGTTGTTTTTCTTTTTTTCTTTTCCTTTGTTTGTTTTTTTTATTTATTTAAAAGCCTTTTCAAACTCATTTAAAAATCCTTTTTAAATCTGTTTGAAATATTTTGAACTTTTGTCAAACACACACACATCATTAAATCAAATGCAAAGGCATGAATTCTCAAACATATTGCTAAACTCCTATGATAAATTTTATTTTGATGAAGAATATTATTTCCTATGTTTCATGAGCACAAAAAAAATCATAATTAAATCATTTTAGCTCTATTTCCCAGAAAACAATTTTTAGGGTGTTACAAGCGCTAAAGACAACTCTAGTAAATTGCTCGTGTTATTGAGCTACCTCACTTGTGGTAGGTTCTTGCAATGCTCTTGGTGAGCTTGCGTGTGGATCCCCAATTAGCCGCGAATCACAAGGTGTTGGTCAACACAACAGGGACTAGCATGCTGGCAAGCACATGAACCTCAGGAGAAAAATCTTTGCGTTCATCTCTTGTGGTTGATTGGATTTCTCTCGGTGATTGGTCTACATCTTATTGATTGGTTCACTTGCCTCTACATAGTGGTATAAAGATCACATCCTCTCTATTTACATTCCCACAAAAGTAGTGTAGTTAGTCTTAATTGCTAGCTTAGACTTGTGTAGATTATAGTGACATAGCTCTTGTGTGCCTAGTGATATCAAAAACTAGAATTGTTGAATATGTGGCTTGCAACCCCTGTAGAGCTAGAGCAAAATTGCATTACGCCTTTTATTGTATAACTCTTTGCTCTAGTACTTTGTAGAGTTTTTAAACAGGCTATTCACCCCCCTCTAGCCATACTAGGACCTTGTTGACGGTCCTTAAGTATCAAATTTAATTATCAAATAAATAAAGAAAAGGATCCAAATGAAATCAACATCTAGACTTAGGGTTTTATCTGATAGAATTCCACGAGTTTTGGTGTTTGTCTATTTTTGCAGGGGGTTATCAGGAAATATGGAAGAAAGGCCCACACGTCGGGATTACATAGAGATATTAACGTGCCGCGCAATTATCTTACATCTAGAAGACTCTAGAAGCCACGAGACCGAAGCGGAGGCGAAACGGGGCCAAAGGCAGGGCGCCCGCCCTCCTGCCCTGGGCGCCCGCCCACCTCCTGAGGCCAATCAGGACTCTGCTTCGTGGGAGATCTCCACCGACCTAAAGGATGAATCTAAACCATACAATCAATGTCGGTTTGATCCAACAGCCCATATTTACTTGAAGGGACTATAAAACCAGACCCCCTGGCCCCTGGAGGAGAGAGCCTCTCAACCCTAATTCATTGTTCTTCAAGGGAGAAGAAGCCTCTGATCAAGATTAGAGCCACCACATCAATTAGATATCTAGATTAGCATAGCTACATAGGATTAGAACTAGAAGGAGTCAATCTTCGATTGGTTTCCAGATCTGTCAAGAGGATTCTTAGTAATTCTCTAATTGTGCTTCTAATTACTTTCTAATTATCTTTGTTCTTCAATATTATGAATATGACTTTGTTCTACTTCAATATATTGCTTATGACTTTGCTCTACTTGCTTATATTCAAGATTATATTATTCTTAGTTTATCATAGTTATGTAGTTGGCTTAGTTAGATTCGATCTATATACATGCTTAGGATCGTATAGCGTTTATCCATCGGATCCATTGGTAAATGATAGATATTGTGTAGGCGTGGTGCTTATACCGTATTTATCTGCGATTGTACCCAATATGCCAGATCGTGGGGTAGTTCGTGATAGTGACAGCTTCATTGATTCTTATATAGTCCCCCTCTCGTGTATTGGGCTGGCAGAGCAACATTATTACAGGGGAGTGATTGCTATGTTTCTCATATTCCTTGCTAATATCACTATGCATGGGCGTAGTCTTGTCTCACAATGATTGCTAAGTATGCTTGCAGTAACTATGATAATGCTAGACTATATAGTTGAGAATAACTTAGGGAATATTCTTGTAGTTCGTTCTAATACCATGCTAATGACTTTCTAGAGTATCTAATTGAGGTGCTTATCATATTTATTATGTGGCTAGATCAGATTAGTTATCCTTGTCACTATTATTATTATTTCATATATCTTTTATGTGACACTTATCCCTGTATGAAGAGTTAGATATAATGTTCTCAATTATACATGCAATGATATATGCTCAATCTCATATTCTATTCTGTAATCAATAGTGATGATTGTTAATCCCTTCCCAGTGGTAAAAATATAAATAACGATACCTGGAATACTTCCCGGTTAAAATGCTACATCGGTATTAATCTGTGCGCTTGCAGATCCCATTCATTATTTATTTAGAAGAGCAATTGCATATTTCAATACCGCGTCTCTTATATCATGCTGGGGATGACAACTTGGCTTAAGTGGTGTGAGGGATAGGTTTGGCATTTTTGGCACCGTTACTAGATTTAGAGAACTTAGTCTACTTTTGGTAATGATGTTAAGAATACCCAACAGACCTTTCAATGTTAGTATCACTATTTTCCTAGTTTGCAAATTTTATTTTTGAGGTACTATTTGATCAATTACTTTTCTATATGAAATCTTAGAAAATTCATCACTTCTCCATTTTAGCTCTGATTTTCATGATCTTTATGTCTGTGTGATCGTAGCAATGCATAGAATCATTTATAAACTTTTATGTTTGTTTACTACTATTGTGTACTTTTCTAATTATTTCTTTGTTTGCTTCGTGTATGTTTGGCTTTCATTTGCTTGTGTGTTGCTATTTGGTGATCAAGTATAGACAGTGAGCAATACTTTGGTTATCAAGACCAGTACCTTGAAGACCACCAGGAAAAGTTTGATCAAGGCAAGTAATTGGGTTTTATTTCTATGACCATGATCTTGTGACGATTAATGTTCAAGCAACAAACGATAAAAAATAACTTTTTACCAACTTGAGAATTTATCTGTAAGAGAATCTCTAGGATTGTCAATACAACTATGAGGGCTATATGGCACTGGCTTTAGGCAAGTATAAGGACCTTTTCTAGCTTGTTAGAGGTTACTTGTGTGGTGCAAATGGGGAAAAGTAGACTATGGATCCTAGTGGTGGTTGTATCACACAGACTGACTGATGAAACCTAACAGCCCTAACTTGTTAGACAAGGCTTTGAAAGACTTCATAGTGAACATCGGCAGCCTTCCTTGGTAGTGGGCTAAGAGGTCGATGGGCCTTGGGTGAAAGGGTAAATCATGACTCATAGTGAAAGTGTACACCTTTGCGCAGAGTTTATTAAACTGGCATACTAGCCTTGCTCAAGGACACGAGCAGCCTTGGAATTCTTACATTTAAGATGGTGACTTTGAATTGCTAACATGCTCATTGTTTACTGTTTTATGATCTACATTATTTACGTTGCATTGATCATGAGTTTGTGGGATCTATACTACCTTGTTGCTATAATTGTAGAGTTTGATATGGACTCACTCTTGCTATTTTTCCCATGCCTCAGGAGAAGTTTTAGGCTTATGATCAATCAGTCAGTATGGATCCAATGGGGTGGAGCCAATACCCAAAGTTTGGAGTTAACTCTCCATTGTTTGTTGCCTAAGGTTATATCTTTTAAACTATATGCATTATGTAATAAGCATTTTGATTTGATACTATCCCTTACTTGTAGCTATATGTGAGATTTGGCTTCTAAGACTCACATATGGTGTATAACTATTTTTTTCCTAAAAATCGGGTATTATGAGTGGTATCAAAGCAATGTTGACTGTAGGACGGAAGCCTAGTTAGAACTAGATGTTTTTTCATGCTTCTATCTTTTCTTACTTCTTTGATTTCTCTTTAACCTTGATAGTTGCTAAAAGTTATGTTTATTTCTTCCCTATTCTATTATAAAACTTTGTCTCTATTCTAAATCTTCTCTCTTTGTCTAATTAGATGGATCGTAGTGAGGAGACCATTGGCATGAAAGAACAGAAGGACCCAGCTATGCGACACTTAAACACATTTGACAAGGAGAAGCTTCTAGCCATGCAAAAACAAGTAATGGAAGGAATGACTCAAAATGGGAGCTCTTAGTAGTGCATCTCAGGACCAGTGAAGAGACAAGTAGCAAAAGCTTGGAAAAATATGAGGGCTAATGGAGGTGTTGGTAGTAATATGTTGGGATATCAGGATCAATGTCATTGCTATAAGCATTATGGTTTTCCTTGTCTTTGGAATAAAACCAAATTATGTGGCCAATGAGGATAAGAAGAGGAAGGAAAAATCACTAGAGACAATATTGGGAAGAGATCAAGATTCAAATTCTAAGTTGTCGCATTTAGCTGTGATTTCTTGTCAGAAAAATCTAAACCTTAGACATGAAGAAGCTCCTCAAGCTAAAACCACATGAGGTATACATAGATGGGTCGATAATCACCTATAAGGAGTTTCAAACTCAAAAGACCAAGCAAGGTAGGAAGAAAGTAATCAAATGAAGATAAACCTTCAGAGTCAGCGAGCTGATAACACACCGAGCAACACTTTAAGTGGAATATTACACCACAAAAGATCCAGCTAAGAGGAAGTGTTATCATTGCCAATAGGAAGGACATTATGTTAAATATTGTCCATAGAAGAATCAACAGTTGTATCATGGAAGTAGCAACACCAAGTTTAAGTTATAGGAGTTTGTGTTCCCTTGTGTAATAAAAACGCTAGCGAAAGTTGGGTCTGTGTACCTTGTGAACCCTTACTGCTTGGTTGATTTGTCTTTATGATTATGTTTGAGTTAGATTTTTGTAATGAGAGCAATAGTCTTGTGGGGTTTTTCCACAATTTTATTTAGTTTATAGGACTAAGGCATAAGGACAAATGAAAGGGTGGTTATTTGCTGTTTTCTATATCCTGTCCTTTGGAGCAACCTGTTAATATCAGCGTATATCTCTGATATTGGACAACCAAAAAGCATGGAAAAATTATAGTAAACAGTAGACTTCGACATGTTTCACTCACCACAAGAATCACCCTCATAACTGTTATGGTTTGGGAGTTACGAAAATCACAAGGTGATACAACTGTGCTGTTAGAGACATGGACCAGTTTCGGTTGTGTACTGTTTTAGACAAACGTAACTGCAGAGTTTGGAAAAGTGGTCTATAATAAAGTTGTAGGGGATTTGCTAAGCCTTCCAACTCTGTAAGCTGCAACTTTATCGGATTCATAGAACATGTGTTATGACATTTATATGTTGATGCTTCTGTGCTGCTTTAAAGTCAGGACAGTTCTAGTATTTCCTAATTTCAGCCAACTTAACTTCAGAATCTGGGAAAGGATTGTATACAAAAGTTGTGGGGGATTTCATAAGATTTTCAACCATGTAAGGCTCGTCACCATATGATTTATCTAGCTCAAGATACACTACTAGGATCTAGCCCTGTCGTGACGCCTATATTGGGTTGCAATATGGCTACTTTAGTTGCAATATGGATCAATTGCATCCATGTATGATCGTTAACAAGTGGTTGCATTTGGAACGGTGCAATAGCTTTTTGCATCCTTTTGATGTGGTGTTGCAATGTGATGGTTTTGCAACGCATAAAAAAAACTAGTGCAACCATGATATGGTTGCAAGCATGGATATTGCTACCACTAGAATGGTCGTGTGAGTTACTATTGCGTCGAAACACAAGGCTGTAATATGACACTATTGCCATGAATGAACTTGTTGCAAAATAACTTTACTACCACTCCATAGTTACGTGGGTATATGCCCACATTGCCATGCAGTGTGCTCCATTGCATCATAGAAATCTTGCAACATAAAAAAATTGGTGGCTAGAGTCACAATTGCCACGTTCATTTGCTGGTAGTAGTAGATAGGAAATGCAATGAATCATTGTTGGATGCAATAGATGGAAAATACAACAAATCATTGTCGGTGATAACAAATAGAAAATGCAACAAAGCATTGTTTGTGGTAATAGATAGAAAATACAATGACACATTGTTGGTGGTAATAGGTGGAAAATGCAATGAATCATTGTTGGTGGTAATAGGTGAAAAATGCAACGAGTCATTGTTGGTGTTAGACACATCCTATAAGAACACATAATGTTTATGGCAATAATTCATATTGCAACAACAAACAGTGGTTGCGTGATAGTTTGTTGCAACAAGTGCATTTTGGCCAGCACATTTAGTTTTGTTTCATAGCTACAATTTAATTTTGGTTACAAAATTATTGTGCCATGAGTACAGACTTCAGCATCACATATAACAATTCAAACATTCATTAACTTCAAATATATGTCTCAACCAAAGTAATAACACCACGACCAGAGTACTACTAAAATAAACTTGACCATAGTACAGTAAAAACATCATCTCCGTATACAAGTTTGAAACCATGTTTGGCATAATAGAATATAACTAAGTGTGAGTTCCCTTATTGACCGCTTCAAGCTCCATCACCCATCAACACTTCATTCTTCTAGCAGTCCATCACTAGCACATAGGCATAAAGCTTTGTCTAAATATTTTGGGTGTCCGTGCTTTTCTGCAACTCATGAACACATATAAAATTTATTATTAATTTAAATAGGAACCTTGGAAGCACATGCAAATTTAAAGATCATAGTGGCAAAACAAAGATATAAAGTAAATTAAGGTACACCCTACAAAAATATCGTATATCGTTTGGGATATGAAATATAATGATCATATATAATATTCATACCTGCAGTTGTTTCATTTGATTACGAGTCCTCAATAGTTGTTGGGAGGAAATTACATGATTCAATGACCCATTGGCACCATTCTTTTTTCTGGAAAAGAGGCCTAGTAGTACTAATCTTTGTTTTCATTGTAGTACCTTCATCAACTACCTTTTCTGTGGTCAATACGCTTGCTAGACCATTATTCTGCCAAAATGGATGCTTTGATGTAAACAAGTTGCATTTTATGTGTAAACATGTTGCATCATTTGTAAGTAATCTTGCTGCATTTTTATTACCTCTATAGTTTCTTCCTCTATGCGTGGCGGTGTGATGAAGTTGTTGTCAATACTTACGCCATTTGGAAGCTGTGTGGTGTTGATGGTTCCTGTGATAGCCTGTGCAGCCCAAAAGACAAAACATTAGCCAAAATAGAGGAGCCAAAAAAAGGAGAACCATGTTCCAAAGTGAGTACCTGCTGCAATGCCAATTGTATTTGTTGTTGTAGTGTTGACCGGAATTCTTCCCTGATTTCTTTAATTTGTTTCATACTTTCTTCCTTATCTCTTTCCCTTGCTGAAACTTCATTTGTAAGCTTTTCTTTTAATTCTTCAACCTCTTGTTGGTGCTGCATTCTTTCATGTTGGGCTAAAACTTCACTATGGGCTGCATCTTCTTCTCTTTGCTTTAGTAGAGCGCTTCGTGTTGGATATTTCGCCAAGTATCCACGTCCATGACATCTATATGATTTTGTTCCAAGAGTTTTAGAGCAGTTGAGTTGGAAAACTGTGTTTTCCTCCTCAACCGTAAGGAAGGGCCTATCCTTCCGTTTTTTTGCCGCTGTCACTTGGATGCAGGCATTTTCCTAAGTGAAACATGATAAATAAATTAGGATCATGTAATTTCAAACAGCTCGAAAATAAGTTTGAAACATGTTGTTGCTGTAATTTTAAAGCTACAATCATATACAGGCACTCACATAGACATCCCTAGAGTCATCATTTGACCATTGCCCATCCTTGGTGGTGTGAGTCGTCCTCCAAAGTTCCAAATCAGTAGGTTGTTGACCATTAGTTTGGTTTCTCTGAGATTTCAGCAATATAATGTAGTATTAGGCAATGACCATATATTTAAGTAAGTAATCAGCTTAGCTAATGTTGTCATCACCTGTTCAAAACAAATTTGAGAAAATGGTTTTGATCCCATGAGATGCTTAGTCTTCTGTTTCTGTCGGTTTCTAGAGTTCTTGGTGCTAATATTCTGCAAGAGTGGACAAGTAGAGCTCTGTTATTTATGTTGTATTTAGCAGTGGAATTACAAAAGAAACCAGAGACCAACAAACCTGGAATCTCTCACTTCCAAAATATTGGATCAAGTAGTACCACTCCACGTTGTCTAAATCTTCAGGCTTGTGCTTCATTCGTTGAGCGTCAGTGGAGTATGCCTTGTATGTCGAACTAAATGAAGCTCTCCATCCTTTGTACCTCTCTTTGGCAATTGCACACATCTTTTCACTAGCATCTTCAATATCATCTAAGTCCCAAACTTTCTATTTGAATGGAAAGACAGATAGAACAGTAAAGTGAAGGTACTAAATTCATAACATTTGGCTAAAGAAAACAATTGACTCACCAGCATCTCATCTACTATTGCCATTTTCACAACGTCCTTCACATCCTTCCATGATTGCACTCCTATAAGTGGAGCCTTTTTCCTAGTAAACACCACAATCTCATCGACGAATGTGCGGCTGTTCTCACCATAGGGGCCTCCCGTCAAGGAATCAAATTCGACCTTTAATTTCTGAGAGCCGCTCTTAATTCTCTTGATAGTTGCTTTGAAGCCTTTGAGACATCCACGTCCACGAGTTTTGGATCCACCTTATTAACATATGAAATAAATATAATATACATGATCGGCAAAATAGTCTTGAAGGTACAATGCAAAATGAAAGGACCAGCACATACCACTCCCTTGTTGTTTTGGCTTTCTTGCATGAGCTGGCCTATCTTTGTTTGTCGTGCTCCTTTCTGGATTTCCCTCCCCTTCAGCTAAATGATCTTCACCCACATGTTCTTCAAATAATGACACTGCAAAAAATAAATCAGCATGTGTCAGTTATTTTATTGAATGCACAAGAGCTGGTAGTATATTTGATGACATGATGAAAGCTATTTAATTACACATATGTCGACGACGGCCTGTATGCCTTAGCCATTCCTTGTATGTTTCAATTGTTTCATCCCTGAAGTCATCCATGTAGTCTGCGAGCCATGATTAACCAGATGCACTTGTCAAAGCAACATTATGTTATAACAATTTGAATGAGTGATGCATACCTGTCTCTGCATCTTTGGCTCGCAATTTTGCTAGCCACACCTTGTAGGCATCAAGGTGTTCATCTGTACCTAATTGATCATGTTTTCGCTTCTCCCTATGTCGCTTAATAGGTGTTATGCTGACATTTTCCTCTAGTTCTGGCTCCGTTGATAATACCAACCTGATTTCCTTATCCACGGCATTGTCCTGTAGTATTGCTTCTGCGTGGCGTAAATATTCGATGGGCTCAAGTGTAGCTACATCCCCACCGCAACGCTTCTTGTAGTATAAGAAGTCCCTGGCTCCATACCCAAGCTGTTCTTTGAAATGTACCAGGTTAAAATATGAGATTTGAGCTCTATCCATATCAGCGGAGATAATTTCGTCTTCCTCAGGTCTCCCCTTGCATTGGAAATGAATTGTCCACATGTCACCCGTCATTGGTTCACTATGTGCATGTAGAGAGCAGAAAAATATCAATGTGTGTGCATAGCTTAATCACCAAGTGTATATATTAGGAGTAAAACATCACGGTGTGGTGTAAGATATTACTCTGACTGGAATTCAACAAAATTAGCAAAATGTGTTGCAAAATAAGAGGAAATATTTTGCTCCTTATGATGAGACTTTGACTAATAATTTCTATATTAGTGTGCTCCTATATATGTACCCCCTTGCACCTATCAGATAGATTAAAGGGCATGTGTACTTAATAAATTTGCAAAAATTTGTTTGTTCAAAACATAAAATTAGCAGAAATTTAGAGGACATAAGCGCTTGGTAGATGGCATATAAAATATTTCTAATTATATACTATGCACCTTTTAGTTGGCTTTGTGTATATGAGCGCTTGTGTATATGCAGGAAATTAATTTTCCTCTACAGTACTACGTTGGCTTCTTTGAAAGTGCCTGACTACAAATTTAACCAAGTATATGTGGATCTATTTATGACTGAATTTTCTTTTAAAATCAAGATGGATGTGTGCAGTTAGATGACCCAATGATTAAATCACTATCCTATGTCATGGCATATTGTTTACAGATCATGGATGAATGGTGTTGATTGGATTTTTTATTCAATCTATAACTTCTGAACTTTCAGGTGTGCAAGTGGTGGGGACAACAAATGTGCAGATTTGGTGGTGCCTAACATCTTCCTGAACGTACTGGCTGCATTCAGATTTATACAGGCATACGTATGTATAGTTATACTCATTTGAGAAGTTAAAAACTGATTAAGTGCTATGTACAGACGACTGAAGACATGGAATCTGCACGAACCAGGAATTTCAAGATCGGCACTAACTAATCATTAATTCTAGCAATATCCTGAAAGGAAATATAAATTGCGTTGTATGTACCTGGTGTACAGAAAACGTAGTATTCTCCCAGAGCCATCAGCGTCTCTGTCATCTTGTTCTTGGACGGCTTCATTGGGAGGATGCCGCCTCTCTTGTGAAGCAGATGACGGTGAAGATGGAGGCACGGATGAAGGAGGTGGCATCACGCCGCGCTTGCGTACGGCGCCGGAGGATGCAGCCGCCGTCGTGGTCATGTCTATTGATCGATTGCTGGTCTCCTTTACCTATTGTGAAAGGGATATGCGAGTATATGACCCCCGCGGCTCCACGCTCGATTTTAGGAAACTAATAACAGGAAAAGTGTGGTGGGTTGTGCCGTGATTATTGGATCCAACTACCAGACCATGGTGTTTTGGCGGGGCTAATCAAAAATTAAAGGAGGGAATGTTGTGCATGGGTGAGGTGGGGCCGCCAAAAAATCTATATTTGTGCATGCCACGCTATATCCTTCCCATAGAGCCAGGCACACCAAAAGTAACTTGCATCCCTTAAATAACTAAAATTAACTTGCATGTCCACTAATGAGTCCTATTATGAAATGCCGGAATGGATTTGAAAATAGATTAGGGTAGCCAATGCAAAATTATTTACTAGCTTTCAATTATTTTATTAGTTTGCTTTCAAAAAAAAATTATTTTATTAGTTTATTATAAAATAATCAAATCCTAGAAGCCTAATAAAAAATAAATATACTAAATAGGCAAATAAAATAATATCAAGTTTGTGGCCTCAAATATGTGCAATTGGAACATTAATTTAATCTAGAAAAAGATGAAGCACAAGTTGTGGCCTCATTTATGTGCACGTGTGATCTAAATGACATGATAATCATGGTTTGGGGATGAATTAGTACATAAACATTGGCACTATAGCCGGTTGCGCTAGTCAACATAGCGTCTACAGGAGTAGTCGTCCCACTCGATGCAGTGGAGAGAGGTTGCAGTGCCGATTTTCCCCTTACACGAACATCAGGAAGAAGATGAGGTTTGTGGAACAATCGACACGAGATGGTCTCACACCTCCAGCACGGGTTTTAGCGGAGGTCGGGAAATAGCTCAGAGGCCGCTCGTGGCTAGGGGAGAAGTGCGACCTCTAGACGTGTGGTGGCGAAGGCCTCGAGTAGAGCAGGAAAACCAGTGCGCCTTGGCTTTATGGTCTTGTTGCAGGAGGAAGCGGCAGTGGGGAGTTCAGGAAAGACATGCGTCCTGGAACCTTCAAACTGCCGGAGGCCGAAGTCTCCAAGAGAGCCAGGCGACCACCATGACGCAGACGGATTGCTCTAGGGGGTGGCTAGGGTCTGGACAAAACTCAACACCACTAGTAGAAAAGAGTACAACGCCGACGTCCCATTTTTATACCAATAGGCGGTTTTAGTTATCACGCACCTGTGGTATAAAAAGGGCGGTGTCAGAACTACCAACCGTCTGTGAAGATGCATCTTCAAAGGCGGTTTTGTTAGAAAAAACGCCTATAGAAATTATTTATTTCTACAGGCAGTTTTCCTAAGAAACGACCACTAGAAATCGTATCTCTACAGGTGGTTGCTTAAGAAAACCATATGTAGAAATCATGTATAATTTTTCATATAAAATTTTGTAGTTGATAATTTTTTTCATTTGACATCATCTTGTCGTCGAAAACAACATTCGAATTTCTCAAATTTGAAATTCAAATTTTATAAATGACCTCGGATGGAGAAAGTACCAATATAAAAGTTGTAGATCTTGAAAAGTTATGAAACTTTGTACTTGACAACTTTTCCATTTGAATCTGTTTAGGGCCTCAAATAATCAATGTATGCTCGGTTTATGATAACATGTGGTGAGTCTAGGTGGAAAGAGACTGGGGGTACTAAAAAGGATGATCCTATTGTCTCTGCTGGTGGACAGAAGTGTTTTCCACGTAAGATCCTTCGTTATTTTCCGCTTATTCCTCGTTTGCAAAGATTGTATATGAGAGCATCGACATCTTCAATGATGCGTTGGCATAAGGAAGAACTAGTGCGTGATGGGAAAATGCGTCACCCTGCAGATTCATTGGCATGGCAGCATGTGGATGGAGAGTTTAAGAATTTTGCATTGGACCCTCGCAATGTAAGGCTCGGTCTTGCAGCTGATGGCTTCAATCCATTTGGGATGTTGAATGTTGCATACGGTACATGGCCTGTCATCCTAATCCCTTACAACTTGCCTCCTTGGTTGTGTTTGAAACAACCGTATTGGATGATGTCTATGCTAATACCAGGTCCAAAATCTCCTGGAATGAATATTGATGTCTATTTGCAGCCCTTGATTGATGAGCTTAAGGAATTGTGGGTAAAAGGTGTTAAAACATGGGATGCGAAGGAGAAGAAAAATTTTACTCTTCGTGCACTTCTACTATGGACCATAAATGATTTCCCTGCCTATGCCATGCTATCTGGCTGGAGTACTAAAGGAAAGTTTGCATGCCCATACTGCCACAAAGATACAGACTACTTATGGTTGAAATTTGGGTCAAAGCACTGCTACTTGGGTCATCGTCGGTTTCTACCTCGGAACCATAGGTGGCGTAGGAACAAAACTAGCTTCAACAACAAGACAGAGACGAGGGAGGCACCTGTACCACTGACTGGTGCACAGGTTATACAACAGTATGAAAGTTTTGATCAACCAAAATTTGGAATAGCCATAAAGAAGAGGAAGCAACGTGAAGAAGAGAGTAGGTGGCACAATTGGAGGAAGAAGAGTATAAGTTGCTTCTTAGACATAATTTGGATGTTATGCACATAGAGAAAAATATCTGTGAGAGCATAATTGGGACATTGCTTGGCATAGATGGTAAGTGTAAGGATAGTGACAAGGCACGACTTGACATGCAACATCTTGGGATAAGGCAGGACCAACATCAAGTGCTAGAGAATGGTCTGTATACTTTGCCACCATCACTATACTCCTTAGGCAAGGACGAGAAGATAATGTTATGTACATTCTTAGAGGGAGTGAAGATGCCTGATGGTTACGCATCAAATATAAAGAGATGCGTGGATGTCAATGGATGTAAGGTTTCTGGACTAAAATCACATGACTATCATGTTATTTTACAGAAACTGTTACCCTTAGTTGCACGCCACATATTGCCTGCAGATGTTGTTAAACCATTGATTGAGCTTAGCAGGTTTTTCAATATGCTATGTTCAAAGGAACTAGTGCAAAGTGACATTGAAAAACTAAGCTCTTCAATTGCAGAGACTTTATGTCAGCTTGAGATGATATTCCCTCCAGCATTTTTTGACATTATGATGCACTTGCCAGTTCATTTAGCAGAGGAGACTAAAATTGGAGGACCAGTTTGTTATCGGTGGATGTATCCGATCGAGAGGTATCTACGCACACTTAAAGGATATGTTAGGAACAAGGCACATCCAGAAGGTTCAATAGCGGAGGGATATATCTCCGAGGAGTGCATGACATTTTGCTCTCACTTCCTAGAAGACATTGACATGAACCTAGATCGCCCAGCGCGTCATGAGAGGAGCGCAGTGAATGAACCACCGGCTGGGCTTAGCATATTTGGGAGCATCGACTATAGTAAGAAAGGCTGCAAACTTGAGCCTACTTCTAGATCTGACATGCTGCGGATGCGTCACTACATATTTTCAAACTGTGATGAGGCAAGTCCATGGATTAAGTAAGTTGTTGCTACCACTTTTTTTTGTGTTTTTGTATTTTTTCATAGTAGATAAGTAAGAGCAGAATATTACACATGATTAATGGTATACTGATGCAATTTGTACCAATATATAGTGAGCATAAGTAGCTACTAAGGAGAACTAGCGCACACGGCATTGATAAGCGACACAGGGAGCATTTTGTTGGGTGGTTTGAACGTAAGGTGAGCAATATTATCATATACATTTTTAAAAAGTATAGCAATTGTCTTATTTATTTATTTATTTATTTATTTGAATGGGTGCAGATGAAGGTACTTTATACAGAACAGAAGATTAGTGAGGAGCTATATGCTCTTTCTCAGGGTCCTCATTACATGGCTCGTGTTTTCAGCAGATGCTTTATCCATGATTTTCTTTTTCGAACGGCTTCTATAGAGGTCAGCTTCAGTACACAAAATTCTGGAGTTTTAGTGAAGGGTGATGACAGTACAGGAAACATGGATTGGTATGGTGTCCTTAAAAAGATCATCACACTTGATTTTCCTCATCAAAAAGAAGTCATATTGTTTGAGTGTGATTGGTATGACGTTTCTGCCACTACTAAGAACAAAAGTAGAGGTTACAGTAAGGATCAATATGGGATTATAGATATCGATACAACTCGTCGTCGATATGTAAATGATCCTTATGTTCTGGCTCAAGTTGAGCAGGTTTTTTATGTCAAATGTGCAAATAAATCTAATTGGAGCAGTGTTGTTAGAATGAAGCCTAGGACTTTATTTTCCATGCCAGAATCTGAACAGACTGAGCAGCAAGGACATATTGATATTGACTCACTCGATGTTGGTGTGGAGACCATGACCATTTCTAGCCAACATGAAGAGTTGACAAATTGGGCAAGAAACGACCTCCAAGGAGTGACAGGAGATGCTAGCATCATTGAAAAAGCTATACCTGTGCTAGAACCAAATGATGAAGACATAGTTGATGAAGATGATGATATTGATGACACCTACATCAATGATGGATATGTTGCACCTGTCAACTCTTTAGGACAAGGACAGGATGATGAGTTTTTTACATAAATGTGATTCTATATGTATTGGTGCAATTTTTTTAGCTGAAGACTTAGTTCAAGAGTTGCACAATTTTTTGTTTGATTAAGGTGGGTTCTTAAGCTGTGAAATATTGGACTCAAATATTGTTACGGTCATATATATATGGTGTATGTTCATGGTTTTTTTTTGTGAATTGAAGGCTTGGTTCATGAGCTGTGCAAATTTCTCTTTGTTTTATTTAAGGCTTGGTTCATGAGCTGCGCAATATTGTTATGGATAGAAGCAGCGCCTCATCTATTGGCATGATTTTACATTCACTGTGCTAGCTTGCATCCACAGTCATCTACACGTGTTGCATTTACCTTACAAATTCTATTGAAAAAAATATAAAATGCTTCTCTATTTGTGTCAATCGCATCTTGCTGATTACTGCAACATAGGTTTCGTAGAAGATTAGCTTTGTAGTTTTATGCAGTAATAGTCAGTTTGGATGCTTGGACGTTAAGTTATATTAGCCCCACAGTAGTAGATCACTGACATGTTGATTTTATTTATTTACTAACTTAATCTTCCTGTTATTTGCTGGTTTCGTTCGTTTTTGTTTTCTTGTTATGATTAGTGTGTACGACCGAGGATTTGAATTGTAGCCTAGTGGGGGTGCCTTAGTGGTTTTATATGTTGGTGTGGGGGTGCCTTAGTGGTTTTATATGCTTGCCAAGAGCTGACCATGTCCTAATGCTGTTAAGCCAACCAAAATCATGTCTGGTCGACCTCCCATGGATACACGCCTGGTGCCACTAGGTGTTGCTGTTGGGTTGGCCGGATCGCCAGCTTCCACGAATGCTATAACTTTTTTCCTATTTTTTATTTACTAGTTTTTAACTTTAGGGTGGTAAGCTGGTCTAACCCCTTTGCTTGTGATCTCACGTGCATAATAAGTAATGCTCATGGACATATTTTAATGGCAATATCACTCTTCTTGCAAGGACATGTACTCCAATATAGCTACATATAAAGTTGATGGCAATAGAACCTCAATGAATGCAACGAATGATATTTTGGTTGCAATATAATAAGATCTTTTGCAACTGAGGGCAAGATTAAGGCAATAAAGTTTCATCGTGGCTATGTTCACAACTACTTGCAACTAATCATTTCTTGGATGCAATATAGATCTGATTTATCGCAACGCATGTCAAAGTTAACACAACAAAATTACTTCATTGCCATATGCACAACTACTTGCAACCAACTTTACAATGGTGGCAACAACACCTAGCTATCACAATGCAACATCAATATTATCGCAACTCAACATTAGCTATGGCAATACGCACCCATACTCGCAACCACATTTCCCGCCATGGCATTAGCGCATATGTCTTGCAACGAAGATTATAAGTAACACAACACACAATTTTGGTGGCCACAAGGCCCATATATCACTACCAATTGCGACGTTGGTTGCCATATAAACAAATAATGCAACCAAATGTGTGGTGTTGCGAAAACAAGTGGTGCTATAAGGGTCCAATCCTTGTAGTGATATGACTGATGCAAGTTGCTACATCTGCGCTGAAACCTTGTCGGGATAGATATTGTGCTTGGCTATTTTACCTAAACTTAATGTCAGAACCTAAGACAGTATTCTATAAGAATGTCATAGAGGATTTCGTCAACTTTCCAACATTATAGGCCATAACTATTTCAGATTGATTGAAATGAGTTATAGCTGTTTTACTAAGCTGTGGATTTTCATTTCGTGAAGAATTTTAGATTTCTTGTACTTGTCAGTGCACACGAGTTTCTCTTGGGTACTAGAAGATCTTATGATAGATAATTCACATGGAAGATGAAGCAAGCTAACCATTTGTGTCCCCTCATTTAATCTTCTTAAGGGAGGTTAGACAAGTTAAAGGAGTTACAAGGAGAAGGATTAGTAAAGGTTGGATCATCTGTAAGGACCTCAAGTATTCAGTAAGTTTGGTTTTTGTTTCAAGATATTGTCCCATTGGGAGTGTGCTAATATCAATAGAAGTATATGTCATTGCTGATACTCATATCTTGGGAGTTATGCTTATGAAGATTAGATTACACCAAAGTCTACAAAGTTATATGTCGAATGTGAGAGTGAAGTAACTCATCTATGATAAAGGTACTAATAGTTGGAACTTAGTGACGAAACCAACCTTGGATCAAGAGACTCGGCACAGTCAATTTGAGGGCCTATATGATGGGTAATGCTTAAAAGGTTATGAGAGGTAGTCCCTAGTGTTCCCCATTCAATCTTATCTTAAGGGAGGTAGTACCTTGATATCACGTTGAAAGGTCCTAATATGGCTAGGGGGGTGAATAGCCTATTTAAAGATTCTAAAAACTTACTAGAGCAAGAGGTTAGTAAATAACAAAGCAAAGTTTTTTGCTCTAGCTCTAATGGGTGTTTGCAAGCAACCTATCCTACAATTCTAGTTGATATGATCACTAGGCACACAAGATCTATGTCTCTACTTACACTAGAGAGCTATCTAAAGTTTCTATACAATTAAGTAAGCTACTCTAGTTTGCAGGAATGTAAAAGAGAGGGTTTGGTCTTTATACCACCGCATAAAGGGGATGAACCAATCACAATATATGAACAACCAAGCACCGAGAGAATGCCAATCAAACTCAATTAAGACACTGATTTTTCTCCCGAGGTTCACGTGCTTGCCAGCATGCTACGTCCCTGTTGTGTCGACCAACACTTCATGGTCCGACAGTTAATTAGGATTCGACACCCAAGCTCACCACGATCACCACAAGGACCTACCACAAGTGAGGTAGCTCAATGACATGCGCAATCCACTAAAGATTGCCTTTGGCTCTCCATCGGGGTAGACACAAACCCCTCACAATCACCGAGAGATGGCCACAAATAATCACCAACTCGTGCCAATTCTCCTCCACTGCTCCAAGCCGTCTAGGTGGCGGCAACCACCAAGAGTAAGAACAAAACCACAGCCAAAACAATCCCCAAGTGCCACTAGTTGCAATCACTCAAGGAAATGCACTTGGAATCACTCCCAATCTCACAAAGATGATTAATCTATGAAGGAGGTGAGTGACAAGTGTTTGCTTAGGCTCACAAGGATGTCAAGTATACTAGAATGCCAAGAGGGTGAGCCCCAAGCCAGCCAACACATATTTATAGGCCTCTCAACTAAATAGAGCCGTCGGCTCTGTCACTGAGCAAAACACGGGGTCACCAGACGCTCAAGCAGGAGCCACCAGACGCTCAACCCCTGCATCCGGTGCTTAGAACACAGCCACATGCCCACTGTTAGAATCTCACACGTCAATCTCTAACGGTCATATCCAAACCACTGGACGTGGTCAAGTGAGCACCGGACGCGTCTGGTACACACCGGACCCGTACGCAGAGAGGTTGTTAAACGTGCAGGGTCATAGGACGCAACCACCGGACACGCAATGTTAGCACTGGACCCTTACTCAGAGAACACTGCAAAGTGCAGGGGCACCGGACACGCGAACAGTGTCTGGCCCCCATCCGATGCTGTCCGGAAACCGAGAGTGCACCGGACGCGTCTCGTGCCTCCGAGGCCAGCGTTCGGTGAGTGTTTTTCTAGTAAAAAACACTCGTGCGACTTCTCCAAACTTTTGACCAGTGCAATAGAAAATATGCCTTTCATTTTCTCAAAAGCGCCGAATCCCGCCAAGCAAGCTCGGCGGGAGGGAGAGGAACCCAAACCCCTCTCTGCCCTTCAAACTCCACCTCCTTCTTAAAGTGTGCCAACGCCACCAAGTGTGTACCAACAAGTGCAAGTGTGTTAGCATTTTCACAATCATCTTCTTCGAAGGAGTTAAGTTAGCTCACTAGATTCTAAATGCATGCACATGAACAATGACACCTAGTGGCACTTGATAACCGCTGAGCCAAAGAATTCCCCTCTTTATAGTACGGCTATCTATCCTAAACATGATCACACCCTCTATGGTGTCTTGATCACCAAAACCAAAAACCTAAGCAATAGCTTTGCCTTGATCTCCATAGGGTTTTGTTTTTCTCTTTCTTCTTTTCCAACATGAGCACTTGATCATCTCGTGGTTATCACCACCATTACCATGATCATCTCTTGCCCCATCACTTGGCATGTACCAACCTCATTAAGTCTACACACACTTAGTATAAAGGTTAGTACATGGGTTTCATTAATTATCCAAAACCAAACTAGGGCTTTCAATCTCCCCCTTTAGGGTAATTGATGACAACCCTTTTACAAAGATTTTCAATAAAATTTTCTTGGATTCATGTTGCTTGCCCAAGCATTTTACCATGTGCAAAGGTTATGTACAAGTTTCATAAACCCAAAATTGGTAGCAATTGCTCCCCAACATATGTGCTAAGAGTTTGGATTTGAAAGCTTGCACATATGCTTGAATAGGAAATATAGGAGTCAATTTCTACCAAATGATGCTAAGGTGTAAAGAATGGACCTTTGAAGCGTGATAGCAATCGGAGTTGCCAATATACACCATCCTTATCACCATTAGTACTAGACATTCACAAAACTAGAACACCCCGTGAGATCAACATTTAAATAAGGTTCTAGTACCACTTGTGAAACAACTAAAAGCCTAGTTACACTACCTATACATGCTAGTTCTTTATTTTATCAATCAAACCTACAACTAGCATACACCACACAAGCAAGGTATCAGAGAGAAAGCTTCTAAAGCTAATGCATATGCAAGCAAACATATGTGATGCACATTCAAATGCAACATACAAGTTTATGAGATTGCTTCCCCTACTTGTGTGCTTCAAAAGTTTAATTGATCCCCTTATATTATCATGTTACTCCCCTATCTTTGTACTTCTTTTATAATTTCTCTCCCCCTTTTAGCAAATCTTTGGGAAATTCTCTCCCCCTTTGTCATCAATGACCACAAAAGGTGAGCTCAAATTTTAGATAGGTTAGTGTGAAACCATATGAAGTGAGATCATTTTTCCAAATTAGTCCAATCCAGATTACTTGCCTAAGATATTTAACTCGATTTGATCCAAGGACAAGCTTTTTCACACCTCCAAACAAGGGTTATCTTGTACCATGCTGAGTTAAACACTTATTGCTCATATTCTAGATCAAACACTAGGATTGCAAGCCCAAAAACATGTCATATGCTACCACTAGATCAAGTCAAGCATAAAAGCAATAGTGGTAGCATACAATCATCATATTCATTTGATTTTCATGAAGGAGCCTAAAAAATGTAAGGAATGACTAGATGCGCTAAACAAGTCCCTAGCAAAGGATGGATGACATGTCAAATAATTTTACCTTGCTTTGCTCGAAGGAGAGGCATGTCATATAATTGGGGTGCATAAACACATATTTGAGAAGTCAAGTATGTTCAATTCATTCCTTATCTTGCAAAACCTCTTTTCATCAAGTGGCTTGGTGAATATATCATCAAGTTGATCATCAGTGCCTATATTCTCAATGCAAATGTCCTCTTTTTGTTGGTGATCTCTTATGAAATGATGGCGGACATCTCTATGCTTTGTTCTTGAGTGTTGAATGTCACATAACAATGGCACTTGCTTGAAGTTGATTCCAAAATCTTTCAAGGTTGCCTTCATCCATAGGATTTGTGCACAACAACTACCGATCACAATGTACTCTGCTTTGGCGGTTGATAGTGCAACACTATTTTGTTTCTTGGATGACCATGAGACAAGTGATCTTCCCAATGGTTGACATGTGCCTGATGTGCTTCTTCTTTCAACTTTGCATCCCGCATAGTCCGAATTAGAATATCCAATAAGTTCAAATTTTGCACCTTTGGGATACCACAAACCAACATTTTGTGTATGCTTCAAGTACCTCAATATTCTCTTTGTTGCCTTCAAATGACTTTCTCTTGGTGAGGCTTGGAATCTTGCACACATGCATACACTAAACATGACATCCGGTCTTGATGCGGTCACATAGAGTACGCTTCCAATTATAGACCGTCACAGTTTTTGATCCACCATATTTCCACCTGTATCACTATCTAGGCCTCCATTTGTTCCCATTGGAGTGCTAATTGATTTTGCATCATCCATACCAAACTTCTTGAGCATATCTTTTATGTACTTGCCTTGACTCACAAAAGTTCTATTCTTCAATTGCTTGATTTGAAGACCAAGGAAGTAACAAAGCTCTCCAATCATTGACATCTCAAACTCATTAGCCATCATGCTACCAAACTCCTCACAAAATTCTTGTTTGGTTGATCCAAATATGATATCATCAACATATATTTGCAACACAAACAAGTCCTTGACAATCTTCTTGGTGAAGAGAGTGGTGTCAACCTTGCCCATCTTGAAACCTTTAGAGAGTAAGAAGTCTCTCGATCTCTCATACCATGCTCTAGGTGCTTGCTTCAAACCATACAATGTCTTTCTTAGCTTGTAATCATGGTTGGGTTTGTTGTCATCTTCAGAATCGGGAGGTTGCTCAACATAAACTTCTTCATTGATATAGCCATTGAGAAATGCACTCTTCACATCCATTTGATATAACTTGATGTTATGTGCACAAGCATAGGCCAACAAGATCCTAATTTCTTCTAATCTTGCAACTGGGGCATATGATTCACCAAAGTCAAGACCTTCAACTTGAGTATAGCCTTGTGCTACCAATCTTGCTTTGTTTCTTACAACTATTCCATCTTGATCTTGCTTGTTGCGAAAGACCCATCTAGTACCAATGACATTGTGATCACTAGGCCTCTCAACTAATTCCCATACTTGATTTCTCTTGACGTTGTTAAGCTCTTCATGGATAGCTTTGACCCATTCAACATCTCTCAAAGCTTCATCTGTCTTCTTTGGCTCAATGTGAGACACAAAGGAGAAGTGCTCACAAAATGATGCTAATCTTGATCTAGTTTGCACTCCTCTTTGAATGTCTCTAATGACATGATTTAATGGATGATCTCTTGCCACATTGCTTGGTTAGAGTATTTGCAGTTGATTGCTTGCACTTGGTTGATCACTTGATTGAGATGGTGTACTAGCTTCATGTTGTTGATCTTGCACTTGAGATGATGAACTAGCTTGATTTTGGTCATGAGAACCACTAGCTTGCACATTAGAGGTAGGAACCACTTGATCTTTGTCATCTTCAACATCAATTACCTCTCGTGGCCTAATATCACCAATTTCCATTCTCGTCATTGCATCGGCCAATTGTGTGCCTCTTACATCATCCAAGTTCTCTTCTTCATCTTGAGAGCCTTGAGTTTCATCAAATTCAACATCATGTGCTTTCTCAAGTTGACCACTTCCCAAATTCCATACTCTATATGCTTTGCTTGAAGTGGAGTAACAAGCAAGAAGCCTTCATCAACTTTCTTTTCAAACTTGCTCAATCTAGTGCCCTTTCTCAATATGTAGCATTTGCATCCAAATACTCTAAAGTATGATATGTTGGGATTTCTTCCATTTAATATCTCATAAGGTGTCTTTTCTAGGAGCGGATGACAATAGAGTCTATTGCTATAGAAGCATGCCGTGTTGATTGCTTTGGCCCAAAATGAGTGACTAACATTGTACTCACTTAGCATTGATCTTGCCATATCAATCAAAGTTCTATTTTTCCTTTCAACTAGCCCATTGGATTATGGCATATACTTGGCCGAGAATTGATGCTTGATTTCTAACTCATCACATAGCTCATCAACACTTGTATTCTTGAATTCACTTCCATTGTCACTTCTCACTTTCTTGATGGTGGTCTCATACTCATTTTGCATTCTCTTGATGAATAACTTGAAAATGTCATATGCATCACTCCTGTCATTAAGAAATGCCACCTAAGTGTATCTAGTGAAATCATTCACAAATCACAAATCCATATTTATGCCCTCAATGCTAGTGTATGTTGTTGGCCCAAACAAAACCATATGCAACAACTCAAATGGCTTACAAGTACTCATGATGCTCTTCTTTGGATGAGTGTTGCCAACTTGCTTTCTGACTTGACATGCACTACAAAGCACAACACAACTATGTCAATGGAAGACTAAGCAATGTGAATATGAATAACATTCATGGAGCTACCAAAGTGGTGGGTGGTTATATTCAAGTAAGCTCAGTACAAGTTTTTGTTCTATTTGACCCTAGTGCTTCACATTCTTTCACGCCAACATGGTAGAGACGGACAAGATTGTGAAGTGTCCATTGAGAAGGCCGTTGTTAGTTCATAGCATAGTGGGAGAAGTATAGGCAGATCGGATATGCCCAAATGCCAGTCTTATCATAAACAAGGAAAACTTCACCGTAACCCTCATTGTGTTAGTCACTTAATATTCCTATGGTTCTTGGTAATGGATAGTTGTGTGTGCACAAAAGAGTGATTCATAGTACCCAGTGCACAATGCTCTTAAAAGCACCGTTAGGGAAAATAATTGAGTATCAAGGTGGTCAAGTCCTACCTGAGAAAGCAAATGCAGATCGAGTTTCCATATCTCTTTGAGTTGAAGCCAAAAAGTTAGCAGTCAAGATGGACTTTGGTCAATTACGAATAATAGTCAGAATTGTAACACTCTAAAATTTTCTCCTTTCGAAGTAGATGTAAATTTAAGGAGTTTTATATTTTTGTGATCATAAAAATATAGGAAAAATAATATTTTTACTAAATTGAAATTTATCATAAGGTTTAGCAACATTGTTGCGCATACATGCTGGTGCATTTGATTTGATGTAATGTTTGCTTGTTGCTTCTTTATGTGTTGAGAGTGAGCAAAATGTTTAAAATGCGTTTAGTAGGTCGGTCTTCCTTCTGCAGCACGTCTTTATCTTTTTGTACAATCAAATTCTTTGTTTGTGAGCTTAGGCTTTCAGTTGGAGGTTCTCAAAAAAACTTTTCTTTACCACCTAAATCACTCATTTCATTTCCTCATCCCTCACTCAATCTCTAAAAACTTACCGAGAAATATTTCAACATTTTTTGGAACATGTTCCTACTTATCCATGAGCATAATCTAATTTTTAATTGCTCCAAATTATCTTATCATGAGGTCTAAACACTTTATTTGGCTTCCTCATCTTCTAAAGTGTCTCTATAAATTTTCCTCAAATTTTTGGAGTATTCGAAGTATTTTTGGCAGCTTAAATATCAATTCTGGATTTTCTGGAATTATTTTTATTCACAAAATTCATTAATTCCAAAAATAATAAAATATCTAATTTTTTTTCATGACGTCAAATCCTAACACTATATATATGCCGGCGTAGCCCTTGATGCGCTGATTCCAAAAGTACAGCCCGTTTCACGAGCCACCGCTCCTATCAACACAGATCGGACGCCGAAGGTTCGACGATCTTTTTCGCCCACGTTTCTCATCTGCGGCCAATTCAGGTTCCACCGTGAGATTCGTCTCAATCTCCTCTACACCGGCACGTGATCCTTTTTTTCGAATCCATCCCGTTTAATCGATTGCCTGACCTCTCTTTTTTCTCTCCGGCGAGGAGTATCTTCGCTCCAACGCCATCCGGTCTCCACCCACGTTGTCGAGGGTATCAGTAAGGGGTATCCTAACTGATGCACATAACGAGAATTGTCCGTACGTAGGTCGAGGCCCTCAACTCGACGCTCTGATCAGTCACATGCACAATCATCGACGACCTCAACCTCGAAGACGGAAGAGGCGTCGAGCGAATCGATGAGGGCTCGAGCGCCAGCTACCGACGAATATGGAAACAGGCTCGAGCGAACCAGGAGGCGTCGAGCGCAAGGACGCCGCCCGCCGCCTGACACGCGCACGGGAACCAGGGCATTTAATGCGCCTGTCGCGTTCTCACCTAACACGCCAGACACGGGAAGCGTGATAGGGAACAGGGACCCGTCCCATCATTCTTTTTACAGCCTTCCCCACCAAACAGCCCAGAGCCTGTCAGGACGCGGGAAGCGGGGATGGAACGTCTAATCAGGACCCCCTCGAGACATCCAAGGTCAACGCTTTGGACAACAAGGCGCTACACGGCGTCTGACCCTCGACCAGACGCGATCCCTTCTATGGGAAGGGTTGGGCGTCGACTAACAACATCGCAACCACTCCGCCGGATCAGCCACTATACCGTAGAGGCGTGCGACCGGTGAACCAGCCCAAGACGGCGCGCAGAGCAGGATACAGGGGCACACGTAATCATCATCAAGCTATCAAGACGGGACGGCTCGAGACCATGCCGGTACGGAGGCCTCGAGTAGGTCAGCGCGACATACCCCTATCGACCCCTACTCTGATACCTACACTTGTACCCCGGTCTTCTCCTTGGAACTATAAAAGGGGAAGCCTAGGAGCGAACTAAGAGAGAGACAACACTACACCCATACGCGGTAGAACCTCCACACTCCATACCACGCTTGTATTCACCCCTGTACAAGCACTTAGGTGCAAAATAATACAAACTCTCCCCCCCGCTGGACGTAGGGCCTTCTCTTGCCCGAACCAGGATAAATCCTTGTGTCTTTTTGCATCACCATCTCGGAAAGGGAAGCACGCATACAAATTCACTCGTTAGTGTGACCCCCCATGGGGAAAACACCGACAGTTGGCGCGCCAGGTAGGGGTCCTGCGTGTTTTTCATCGATTTCCCAATCCTTTCCAGATGGCCACTCTCGCCTCGCCGATTCCGCGCTCCACGGTGATTTGGTTTGGGAGTCTCGAGTTCATGTCTACTGGCTCTGGCTATGACATGATCTTGCTCTCGATCAAAGGACCAGGAGGAGCCCGCGTTGCGCCAGCACGGTTGAGGGCCCCGAGACGTCCTCGCCATCACGCCTCCCCGCCCAAGAAGAGGCGTGGACAGCACCACCGCCGCCCCTCTGCCTCATCACGACCAGCAGTTTGTGCAAGGCAGGAGGTGGCCCAGGAGCCGACAGCACCGCGCGCCGGAACCGCGGGCATGACGGCTCAGCGCCGCACGACGACAGGAGGGGACGCGCCCCGCGCGTTCTCCCCCACCGCCAGGTTACTTCCGCACGGACTGTTCACGTCAAGAAGGGCGCTGCCGCTCGGTCTGGACAATGCCGCGGCATCGCTCGCCAGGGCGATATGCCCGAACACCCAGACGTACGTAGAGAGACCAATGGTCCTCCCACGTGACACTGAAACACAACGGCCGACGTCCGAGCTGCCGGATTTCTCCCAGGTACGAGGCCTCCGTCGCCTAGGGCCTGGGCGGTATACGATCACCTCACTCAGGCAGCGGCTGCTGGAGGAGGGACGCGGATGCTTCTACGCCGCCGAGCCGGACTCCGGCTCGGAATCCGATAGCCACGACCCTACTAGGGAGTGCTTCCATATCGACGGTGCGGTGGAAACCACCGACGAGACACAAGACGCCGTTGCAGGCGGGCGAGCCCCTGCAGCGAGGGAAGACCCCAAGACGCCTGAGAATGACGGTCAAGTCGACCCTCCACCACAAAAAGACAGAGCCGCGCAAATTGCGCAACTACGAGAGCTCAAGGCAAAGCTTGACGAGGATTGTGAGCGCCTTGTCTTGCTTGAGTAGATCCTCGAGCAGGACCTGCCTTACCCGCCTGGCGGAAATGTCCGCAGACGAGCTCGAGAGGTACACCGGCAGATCGTCGGAGACGCAGAGACAGAGCAGCCCGTCAACCGTTTCCCTCGAGCAGGCCAGAACGTTGTGCCGACAACAATGCTGCTGCGAAACATGCTGGAGCCCTCGAACTCCCAAGCACGACGCATCTGAGATGAGGTATAGACTCTGCTCCAGGTGGCGGCAGTTCAGCAGGCCGAAAGTTCGGCTTCTCGACGACGAGGAGCAGCCACCGAAAAGCGCGACGAGCCGGCCCAAAACGTAAAGGAGGTGTCGGTCCATCAGCAGCCGCCCCCTCAAGGGAAGAAGACCACGCTCGTCCTCCCCGCTGACAACCAACGTCGGCACGACGCACGACGCGACATTGAAGAAAACCGTCGTTGTCGGTACGGGGACGCGGAGGAGCTCGGTTACAGCGCCCATCGTGGCGGGAGGTACGACAGCGATGAGGACCAGATGGTTCCAGAGCCGCCAGGCCCATGGGTGTTTAGCAGGGCGATCCGCAGCACGCCGCTGCCCTGTCCGTTTCGACCCCCAACCAGCATCGTGAAGTACAACGGCAAAACCAAACCAGAGCTGTGGTTGGCGGACTTCAGGCTGGCCTGTCAGCTAGGAGGCGCTCGAGGAGACGATCGGGCCATCATCAGACAGTTGCCACTCTTCCTCTCCAACACCGCCCGCAGGTGGCTTAGGGTTTAGGGTGTGGCTGGAGGAACTTCCAACCGATCAGATCCACGACTGGGTCGATTTGGTTAGAGTATTCGAGGGTAATTTCAAAGGGACCTACATACGACCTAGAAACTCGTGGGACCTTAGCAAGTGCAAGCAAAAGTCAGGAGAAACTCTTCGAGAGTACGCTCGACGCTTCTCAAAGCAATGCACCGAGCTGCCACATATCCCCGACCATGACATCATCCTGGCCTTTGTCTCTGGTACCACCAGTCGAGATTTGGTACGGGAATTGGGCCGGAATCGCCCTCAGACCGTCGACGAGCTGATGGACGTAGTGGCAAACTACGTTGTAGGGGAAGAAGCGGTAGGCGCCTTCTTCAGTTGTGAAGGAAGAAAGGGCAAGCAGCCCGCCGATGGTGATGAGGGCCATAGCCGAGGGCCCAAGAAGAACAAAAAGAAGAAGGAAACCCACCCATTCCAGCGGGAAGACCTCGACGACGCGTTCTCAAGAGATCTACATGAGCCATCCGTTGACTTGGGCTCGGGAGCTGGTGTCGAAGCCGCTCCTGCCCAGCAAACCGACACCGTCGAGGCGCTACTAATGGCGGCTGAGGTAATGGAAGTACGGCCCGGTCGACCGTTCGATTGGCGCACGCCGTACCTCGACTGCCTGATCCGCTGCGAGTTGCCAGAAGATCGATCCGAGGCCCGCCGTATTGCTCGACGGGCCAAGTCGTATGTGATCTATGGCGAGGACAAAGAGCTATATCGACGAAGCCCAATGGGGGTCTTGCAGCGTTGCATCACCATAGAGGAAGGCCGGAAACTTCTGGAGGATCTACACTCGGGGGCTTGTGGGCACCATGCTGCTCCACGGACCCTCGTAGGGAATGCCTTCCGACAAGGTTTCTACTGGCCAACGGTCGTAGCTGATGCCGTCGAACTCGTGCGCTCATGCCACAGGTGCTAATTCTATGCAAAACAGATGCACCTGCCTGCCCACGCTCTCCAGATGATCCCTATCACATGGCCGTTTGCGGTATGGGGGCTCGACTTAGTAGGGCCTCTACAAAAGGCAAAAGGGGGGGTACACCCACTTATTGGTGGCCATCGACAAATTCTCCAAATGGATCGAGGCTCGACCCATCACCAACATCCGCTCCGAGCAAGCCCTCCTTTTCTTCACCGACATCATCCACCGGTTTGGGATTCCCAACGTCATCATCACCGACAACGACACTCAGTTTACCAGCCAGAGGTTCTTGGACTTCTGCGATCAGCATCACATCCGTGTGAACTAGTCTGCAGTGGCCCACCCTCGAACTAACGGCCAGGTCGAGCGTGCCAATGGCATGATTTTGCAAGGGCTCAAACTAAGGATCTACAATCGCTTGAAGAAATTCGGCAAGAAATGGGTCGACGAACTTTCCTCGGTCCTATGGAGCCTAAGGACAACACCAAGCAGGGCCACAAAATACACCCATTCTTCATGGCCTATGGCTCAAAGGCTGTGCTCCCAACGGACCTCGAGTATGGATCCCCTCGGCTCAAAGCATACAACGAGCAATCAAATAAGGAGACTCAAGAAAACGCGGTCGACCAACTCGAAGAGGCTCGAGACATGGCCCTCCTCAACTCTGCCAGATACCAGCAGAAACTTCGACGCTACCACGACAAACACGTGCGCAAGAGGGACTTAAACGTGGGCGACCTCGTCCTACGACGGCGGCAAAGCAATCAAGGACGCCACAAGCTGACTCCACCTTGGGAGGGCCCATACGGGGTGGCTGAGGTCTTGAAGCCAGGGACATACAAGCTCACGGACGAAAAGGGGGCGATCTTCACCAACGCATGGAACATCGAACAGCTACGTCGATTCTACCCCTAGAATTTCAAAGCTTTATGTTCCTGCGTACATTCTGTACCAAGGCCTTGTAAATGAATGCATGAATAAATAAAGTCTTTCCCTCGAGCGACTTACCTTTTCACAAGTCTCAACGTTAGAAGGGAGTATCGACTATGACCCATCATAGTCGATACCCCCTCGGGGGCTAGCAAGGGGGGCGACCCCCCCACAAGTGTCGAAAAAATCAAGTAATCCTTTCGTTCCTATCGGTAATCTCGTACGGTTGAGTAGTAAAGGTACCTCGAGCCCCTTAAGGGCCGAGAAATGACAAGCCAGAGAACTCCTACGCCCCCGGGCTACGGAAACTCTACTCGCCTCCTCACCCTTGAGGCAATCGAGACCGCCTTAAACAAAAGACCAAGCGAGAAAAACAAACATAGGCGCAAAGGGAAATAAAGGAGCCTCGAGAGGAAAGACAGATAAACATTTAACAACCACTTAAAAGATATTACTTAAATACAAGTTAACATAGTACTATACAGAGGGCCCAAGCACCCAGAGCAGGCTCGCAGGCCTTAGTCCACATCACGGTCCTCACCACCCTCGCCCGCGCCTGAGCTAGTCTCAGGGGGAAGCACCTCAGGCTCGAACAGCTTAGCCAACCTCTCTCCAGGAACCTCCGCGTCGTCGATCAAGGCGTGGAGCCTTTTTTCGTTCTCCGTGTCGGTCTTGGAAATGTCGGTGACAAAGTCGTGGGACACCACCTCCATGTCGTAGGAAAAGCCTGAGCAGACAACCGCCATTGCCCGCTTTACCCCGATGTGGAGGGCATCCCGCACCCGATCCCTCAGCGTCACGCCTAAGTAGCACAGCTGGTCGACCAGCGCGTCGCCTCGAGCTTTCTCCTTCGACTCGTCCATGGGCTCGACCTCCCAAGAGGTCGAGAGATCGCTTATCGCCGTCCGCACCCGACGGTTCAAAGCAACCTCCACCTCGAGCTGGGCCTTGGAACTGCGAGCCTTGACTTGGGCGGCCAAGAGCTCATCCTAAAGCCCTGTGAATGCCAATGCAAAAACTTTAGAAAAAACCGAGCACACCTCAAAAATAAAAATCCGACAATAGAAACGTACCGCGAATGCTTTCCTCCAGAGCCGTGTTTCCGCCAACTAAATTAGTGTTGGCCCTCTCAACCTCCTTGTTGGAGTGCGCTAGCTCGGTATTGGCGATGCGCAGATCCTCGATCGCCTTGCCAGCCTGCGCATTGGCTCCGTCCTTCTTCAGCAGCGCCCTCTTTAGACGATCGACGTCGTTAGAGAGGCTGCGGGATCGAGCCCGCTCCGCCTCGAGGTCTTCGAGGGCCTTCTTCTTTGCTTCCTCCATGGCCCCCCTAGCGACCTCGCTGTTCATGTACTCCTTCATCCTTTGGAAGGATTCTCGGAGGGAGTCCAGGTCAGTCTTGAGGAGGCCCTTCTCCTTGTCCAGGTCAGCAACGACGTTCTTGTAGGACAGGGCCTCCTCCCGGGCTTTGGACGCAGCCTCCTCGACCGTCAGAGCCCGCTCTCTCAGCAGCGTCGTTTCTTCCACCACCTTCCTTGATGCCTCTCGAGCCTTAGCCAGGGCAGCCTCCCTCTCCTTCTCCTCCTCAAGCGCCACGAGCTCCTTATAAGCCTTGAGGAGCTTCTCCTGCGACTCTAGGAGTTGGTCCTTGAGGACGGGGAGCTGCTCCCAGCCACCTCTTGTGGCATGAATGAAGCTCGACTTGATACGGGAGGTCTCTTTCAGGTCCTGCGAGCCGGTAGTCGAACAGTTAGCACACAAAACCAAATGCTCTATAAGGATTAAGGGCTAAAAGACTCTTACGAAGTAAGCCGGCGTGAGCCCGTTGTTAACCACATCAGACAGGAGCCCCACCACGTGCTTCATCCACAGGCAGAGCTCCTCGATGTGCTCCCATTTCTCCGCCTCTTTCCGGTCGTCCAAAAAGATGTTGGGCTCGGATGGGTCGGTGGAGGCCCGGATACGGATCCGGTCGGGACACCAGTTCTCCATCTCCTAGTCGGTGCGCGCCTTGACGCCTCGGATTAGCTCCTCGACGGTTTCGAGAGAACCCCCGTGGCGTAGGAACAGGTCGACGAGAGAAGGGAACCGCCCGTCGTCGTCCACCGTCTTCCACGTCCCAGTCTTGCTCCCACCACCGCCTTCCGATGTCCCAATCTCATCTTCCTCGGAGGGGACGCGCTCCTCCCATGGTCGACGCCCCCGGAGGAACCCCGGCGCGATCCCATCCAAACCATAGATCGTCCTCCTTATTTCAGAATCAGGGTCGGCGGGGGTGCGCATCATGCAGGCGAGCGCCACTACGCCGTCCGCCCGCCCTGACTCTGCAGGAATCGCGGCCGGCGCCCCCGGACGGAGCCACGTCGGGGTCGGAGGTCCAAAAGCCGGTAGGTCCTCCTCCTGGTTTCCAGACTCCTGCGGCGCTTCCAGCTCCGATTGGGGCGGATCAAGCGGCTCAGCCAGCTGCTGGCCCCCATGCTGCTGCTGCTCTTGGAGCTCTTGCGGCTCCGGTCGATGTTCCTGCTCCTGCAGTTGCCGCCGCGTCTCTTGCTCCCACTCCTCCTCCTCCTTCTTCCTCTGCTCCTTGATGGAGCGAAGACTGGCAGGCCAGGGCGTCCGTCCCGCGACAAGAGAGGTCGAGGCCTCCTCGTCCATAGGACGGGCATCCCTCGAGGTCCCGTCGCCGCCGGACCCATCACTTATGGTAATAGGATCCCCATCGACCCCTGATCGGGGAGGCTCGGGGGCTCCCTCTTGCCCTTGGGACTGAGGCGCCTCGGCCTGTTTTGGCGACGACGGGGCAGACTCAGGCCGGGGTGGGGCGCTCTCAGCACCAGTCAGAGGTTGAGGGTCGGAGGAGCCTGTAAAGCACAAAAGCAAAAGTCAGCTACTATGGAGGTCGATGTTGACGGTCCTTAAGTATCAAATTTAATTATCAAATAAATAAAGAAAAGGATCCAAATGAAATCAACATCTAGACTTAGGGTTTTATCTCACAGAATTCCACGAGTTTTGGTGTTTGTCTATTTCTACAGGGGGTTATCAGGAAATACGGAAGAAAGGCCCACACGTCGGGATTACATAGAGATATTAACGTGCCGCGCAATTATCTTACATCTAGAAGACTCCAGAAGCCACGAGACCGAAGCGGAGGCGAAACGGGGCCAGAGGCAGGGCGCCTGCCCTCCTGCCCTGGGCGCCCGCCCCCTCTGGGAGTCCAATCAGGACTCTGCTTCGCGGGAGATCTCCACCGACCTAAAGGATGAATCTAAACCATACAATCTATGTCGGTTTGATCCAATGGCCCATATTCACTTGAAGGGACTATAAAACCAGACCCCCTGGCCCCTGGAGGAGAGAGCCTCTCAACCCTAATTCATTGTTCCATCAAGGGAGAAGAAGCCTCTAATCAAGATTAGAGCCACCACATCAATTAGATATCTAGATTAGCATAGCTACATAGGATTAGAACTAGAAGGAGTCAATCTTCGATTGGTTTCCGGATCTATCAAGAGGATTCTTAGTAATTCTCTAATTGTGCTTCTAATTGCTTTCTAATTATCTTCGTTCTTCAATATTATGAATATGACTTTGTTCTACTTCAATATATTGCTTATGACTTTGCTCTACTTGCTTATATTCAAGATTATATTGTTCTTAGTTTATCATAGTTATGTACTTGGCTTAGTTAGATTAGATCTATATACATGCTTAGGATCGTATAGCGTTTATCCATCGGATCCATGGGTAAATGATAGATATTGTGTAGGCGTGGTGCTTATACCGTATTTATCTGCGATTGTACCCAATATGCCAGATCGTGGGGTGGTTCGTGATAGTGACAGCTTCATTGATTCTTATATAGTCCCCGTCTCGTGTATTGGGCTGGCAGAGCAACATTATTACAGGGGAGTGATTGCTATGTTTCTCATATTCCTTGCTAATATCACTATACATGGGTGTAGTCTTGTCTCACAATGATTGCTAAGTATGCTTGCACTAACTATGATAATGCTAGACTATATAGTTAAGAATAACTTAGAGAATATTCTTGTAGTTCGTTCTAATACCATGCTAATGACTTTCTAGAGTATCTAATTGAGGTGCTTATCATATTTATTATGTGGCTAGATCAGATTAGTTATCCTTGTCACTATTATTATTTCATATATCTTTTATGTGACACTTATCCCTGTATGAAGAGTTAGATATAATGTTCTCAATTATACATGCAATGATAGATGGTCAATCTCATATTTTATTCTGTAATCAATAGTGATGATTTCTAATCCCTTCCCAGTGGTAAAAATATAAATAACGATACCTGGAATACTTCCCGGTTAAAATGCTACATCGGTATTAATCTGTGCGCTTGCAGATCCAATTCATTATTTATTTAGAAGAGCAATTGCATATTTCAATACCGCGTCTCTTATATCATGCTGGGGATGACAACTTGGCTTAAGTGGTGTAAGGGATAGGTTTGGCATTTTTGGCACCGTTACTAGATTTAGAGAACTTAGTCTACTTTTGGTGATGATGTTAAGAATACCCAACAAGCATTTTTGGCGCCGTTGCCGGGGAAGGTTGATTACTAATCAGGAATGGAATAAAGGATTTTGAGTTATCATTCGCATCACTAATATGATTGAGCTTATCTATTCTCTCATACAGTTTTACCCCGATATTTTTCTATTTTATCTTATGCAGGGGAATGTATGAATAGAAGACATATTCCAGGAAATTTTGTTGACAATCCCGAAGCGTTATTCAGAAGAACTAGAGCCAAGCTCAAGAAGAGATCATCAACACTTCAGCAAGAAGCTTCATCCAATCAAGAAGATCACCGGAACTTGTCTTCAGAGTTCGAAGCCATGGCGAACAAATCAATCCGCGAGTTCTCAGCTGCCACTACGGACAACATCCGCACTGGACCTGCTGCAGAGATCGATGGCAACTTTGAGCTCAAGCCTGGACTTATCAACATGGTGCAATCCAACCAGTTCTGTGGGAAGGCACACGAAGATGCTAGTGCTCATTTACAACACTTCCTGGAGATTTGCAACACATTCACCATAGCAGGAGTTTCCAAAGACGCTATACTACTTCGCCTCTTCCCATTCTCACTGTTAGGAAGAGCGAAGCAGTGGTTCTACGCTACAAAGGAGAAGAATACTACGTGGGCACTCTGCTCAACAAACTTCCTGGCAAAGTTCTTTCCCATGGGCAAGACCAATGCTCTCCGTGGGAAGATTACAAGTTTTCAGCAACAAAATGATGAATCTATTCCAGAAGCATGGGAGCGCTTTCAAGACTACATCCTAGAATGTCCCCATCATGGAATGGAGAGTTGGCTATTGATGCAGACGTTTTATCATGGGCTCAGCAACAGTGCCCGAGAGACCATGGATGCTGCAGCTGGAGGAGCATTCTTATCACTTACTATACCACAAGCCACAGCTCTTGTGGAGAAGATGGCATCCAATCAAAGCTGGAATGAAGAGAGGACCCAAACACGCAAGAGAGGTGGAGGTATGCATCAGCTGAAGGAGGTAGACATGCTGTCTGCAAAGCTAGACCTGCTCATGAAGAAGCTCGACGATAGAGCTGGAGACAAGAAAGAAGTTATGCACATCTACGACTCTCACATGACTTGTGAGGAGTGTGGAGACACTGGACACTCAGGCAACCACTGCCCTGAGATACTTGAGGATGTGAACTACATCATCAACAACAACTACAACCGTCCTCAACAAAATCAAGGTTGGAATCAAGAGAGGCCTAACTACTCAGGTAATTATCAAGGTAACAATTCTTACAACAATAATAATAATTTTCCACCTTTGAGAGAGTTAGTGTCTAATCAAGGAAAGCTAATGGATAACCTATCTAAGAAATTGGCATCTAATGATAAAATGCTAGAAATTATAAATAATAGAATGGATAATTTCTCTACTGCCATCAAGAATCAAATTAGCTTTAATAAAATGATTGAATCCCAGTTAAATCAAATAGCTGCTGCTGTTTCTACTACTAACCCCGGTATACCATCACAACCGAAAGGATTAGAATCTGCAAATCTTGTAGACGTGTTCGATGCAGGTAATTGGAGTAACCCCGTCAATGAATTCTCTACTGACCTTCTGCCAGTCAAGAGAGGCGATCCAGGACGCCCTGTCATCCCGATCTCCATCGGCATGGTGGACGTTCTAGAAGCACTCTGCGACTTTGGCTCCAGTGTCAACATTATACCCAGGGTACTCTATGAAAAATTCTTTACATATCCTTTATTAGAGACAACCATGTGTTTGCAGTTTGCAGATCAGACGATAACTTTTCCAAAAGGAATAGTGAGGAACCTTTGTGTCCGAGTTGGTACCTTATATGCCCCAGCAGACTTCGTAGTGGTAGAGACCGGAAATGATGAGAGAGCACCCATCATCTTAGGGAGGCCATTCTTGAACACCACGGGAGCTATCATCTACGCCAGTGCTGCCACGATCAGTTTCTACGTCAAAGGGAAGAAGGAGACATTTTTCTTCAAGAACAAGACAACAGAAATTCAAGATCAATCCAGACGTGAGTCAAGGAAGAGGACCAACAGGAGAAATAGGAATAAGCAAGTGTGGACCGAATCAGCTAAGATGGTCACTGTAGTCCATGGAGGCCAAGATCATCAACTTAAGTCACCGTTTTTGACCAAGAAGGACGACCCAGGAATGCCAAGCATCTACTGCTCCATAAATGGATACAACTTCTACAAGACATTTTGCGACACCGGATCAGGCGTCAACATAATGGCCGCAGTCACCTATCGGCTCTTGTTCGGAACCATGCCACTAAAACCAACATACATTCAGCTCCAGATGGCAGATCAGACATTTCGAGAAGTCAAAGGAACAGTAACTGATGTCCCAGTCAAAATAGGCGATCACTTTGTCTACACAGACTTTCAAGTTATTGACATGGGAGAAGATGAATATGATCCACCCATCATCCTTGGAAGACCGTTCCTCAGCACCGTTAAAGCAATTATCTACATTGGAACTGGAGAAGTCCATATGCACTTCCCCTTAGAGAAGGTACGCCGTTATTTTACTGACCCTAACTATATCGTTGAAGAATCTAAGCAGGTAAGGAAAAGACGCAACCGCAACCAGAGGAGGCAGATCATCAAGGACGGATGGGCAGACTATGAAGGAGAAGTTGTAAGATCAGAAGACGTTGAGTTTAAACAGAATTATCCAGAGGAGATTGAAGCACCGAGTCAGGTATAGAAAATGAAGATAACTATACATGAAGAGGAGGCGCTGCCGGAAGTACCGACTACGCCACCCAACGAACCTCAGGACGATTAAGAAAATGGAGAGTCCCGTTCGGAGGACTTAAAAACACCGAACGCCTTGCCAAGAGGTAAACTTGGTAGTTATCCTTTCCCTTCCAATTATTTCAAATAGTCTACTTAGTTAATCATGTTCATACTATCTTAAAAAGAAAATAAAAATGTGAAAAACAGTAAGCCCCATGTGAGTAGACGAGTGGCATAAAACCCATAAGTACATTCACTGTGGTGGCATAAAAATAAAATAAATATTTTTCTGCTTTATAAAATAAAAATATAAAAAACAGGGAGTAATATTTATTAAGGAGTCTCAACATGATAAAGGCTAGATATTTATGCTAACACTTAATCAGTTCCACAAGCTTTGTTGTCTATTTGAGCTCCACAGAATTTAAGAATCAAGAAGACTGGCAGACGGAGGACATTCTAATCGCTGTCAGAATGCTGCTGACTTTCAAATACACCTCTGCCACCTGTTAGCTACATCAAGAGAAATTACGTCAAAATTCAGCTTGGGGGAGAGCACCCCCATTTATCTCGATAAGTATTTCTTTCTATCTATCTATCTTTATACTTATATTATTTTAGAATATTAAAATACATATAAACTATGGAAAACCAAATAAAGATTTCATGCTTCTATATATATTTGTCTTTTGATTAGTGTGTTTAATAAATAAATAAAGTGGCTATGCTAATCTGTATCTTAAAAATAAAACTTAAGCATGGATATAATGAATAGTTGCTCTGCCTAATTTGCAAATTTTAAGTTCTCTCTCAAGTTTAGATATAACTGTTATAATTTAAAGCTTGCTCTAGACCTAAACTTGTGGGATGAAAATTTGATCTGAAGTCTAAGTTGTTAACGGATACGATATGGGAAGGTTGAGCTGCTGTTTATCTGTTCCTAGAGATGCTAGAATCCTGGAGAATTTTATCTTTAAAAATCTTTAAAATGTTGCATGATGAATTCCTGTATGATGAGAGTTTAAATTCCTACCACAGCCATATATACATGCTTGCTAGACTTTGAGCCACACATTTACTATTTACTGCTTATGAGCATTGAGTGTGGTCAAGCTGTGTTGACCCTTAGGAGCTTGTCATGTGGTTAAATCAAGATTCACTTGCACGTTCACTCATATATGCTACTTCTACTCCGGAAGTACCATCCACATATATCCACCCATTCCATCTCCAGAATCACCCAAAAATATTCTACTCCTAATCCGGGAGAGAATAACCAAAAATATTTCTGTTTTCCCCTTGTGAAATAAATGCTCAAGTTATCTTGTTACTACCACTTGCTATATTATCTCAAGAGATGAATGCTCTGAAAAAAAAGATACGAGGAAATAAAAAGGAGCAAGTGCTCGGAACCTCGAAAGAAAAGAAAAAGTGAGACGAGAGGTAAAAATGGACATGTGTCCGACAGTAGAATTAGGGGTACAAGATACCCACCTGAGAAAAAAAAAATATATAGAGCATCTCGTTCTCCTCATAAAGTTTCAAAAGCAAGAAAGGTATGTATCCCCTCAAAGAGCAAAGTAGAATTAGACTTCCACCACCATTGTTTTCACCATTGTTATCACCATCATCACCATACATCATTCATTCGCCACACATGCACATCTTGATTAAACTCATTGGCTTGTTTCTTTGGATCCATGGTTTGACTATGCAATACATGTCTTGTAAGTATGTATACTTATCTCCCACCTATGAGCTCCAGATATTAAAGCCTTATTAGAGTAGGGTGAGGGAGAAGGCAATGTCACTATGCCTTATACCACAAATACTACATATCTTGAGAGAAGGCATATACCATCACTGCCTTGGTAAGGATCCAAAAATACCACAAAAGAGAGACCTGAGAGAATCATACAAGGAATCTCTGAGTTTTATTTGAAAATCTGCAAAAAACCCCAGAGCTATAGCTGATCAAGAATAAGAGACATGGCACTTGGCTAGACTGTTCTATCTTTTAACCACTCAAGACAGAAGTGACAGTTACAAGTCCCATGGTGAAGGTAAAGTAAGTAAGTTTTAAGTCTTGACAATTTACTCTAACTCAGAGATGAGATCTTATTAAAAAGCATGTGTACCGTCAATTTTTAAATATATTGCAATAACTTATGATCCATATCTGAGTCTATCCTTGCTCAGGGACGAGCAAGAGGTAAGCTTGGGGGAGTTTGTTGACGGTCCTTAAGTATCAAATTTAATTATCAAATAAATAAAGAAAAGGATCCAAATGAAATCAACATCTAGACTTAGGGTTTTATCTCACAGAATTCCACGAGTTTTGGTGTTTGTCTATTTCTACAGGGGGTTATCAGGAAATACGGAACAAAGGCCCACACGTCGGGATTACATAGAGATATTAACGTGCCGCGCAATTATCTTACATCTAGAAGACTCCAAAAGCCACGAGACCGAAGCGGAGGCGAAACGGGGCCAGAGGCAGGGCACCCGCCCTCCTGCCCTGGGCGCCCGCCCCCTCTGGGAGTCCAATCAGGACTCTGCTTCGCGGGAGATCTCCACCGACCTAAAGGATGAATCTAAACCATACAATCTATGTCGGTTTGATCCAATGGCCCATATTCACTTGAAGGGACTATAAAACCAGACCCCCTGGCCCCTGGAGGAGAGAGCCTCTCAACCCTAATTCATTGTTCCATCAAGGGAGAAGAAGCCTCTGATCAAGATTAGAGCCACCACATCAATTAGATATCTAGATTAGCATAGCTACATAGGATTAGAACTAGAAGGAGTCAATCTTCGATTGGTTTCCAGATCTGTCAAGAGGATTCTTGGTAATTCTCTAATTGTGCTTCTAATTGCTTTCTAATTATCTTCGTTCTTCAATATTATGAATATGACTTTGTTCTACTTCAATATATTGCTTATGACTTTGCTCTACTTGCTTATATTCAAGATTATATTGTTCTTAGTTTATCATAGTTATGTACTTGGCTTAGTTAGATTAGATCTATATACATGCTTAGGATCGTATAGCGTTAATCCATCGGATCCATGGGTAAATGATAGATATTGTGTAGGCGTGGTGCTTATACCGTATTTATCTGCGATTGTACCCAATATGCCAGATCGTGGGGTGGTTCGTGATAGTGACAGCTTCATTGATTCTTATATAGTCCCCCTCTCGTGTATTGGGCTGGCAGAGCAACATTATTACAGGGGAGTGATTGCTATGTTTCTCATATTCCTTGCTAATATCACTATGCATGGGCGTAGTCTTGTCTCACAATGATTGCTAAGTATGCTTGCACTAACTATGATAATGCTAGACTATATAGTTAAGAATAACTTAGGGAATATTCTTGTAGTTCGTTCTAATACCATGCTAATGACTTTCTAGAGTATCTAATTGAGGTGCTTATCATATTTATTATCTGGCTAGATCAGATTAGTTATCCTTGTCACTATTATTATTTCATATATCTTTTATGTGACACTTATCCCTGTATGAAGAGTTAGATATAATGTTCTCAATTATACATGCAATGATAGATGCTCAATCTCATATTTTATTCTGTAATCAATAGTGATGATTTCTAATCCCTTCCCAGTGGTAAAAATATAAATAACGATACCTGGAATACTTCCCGGTTAAAATGCTACATCGGTATTAATCTGTGCGCTTGCAGATCCAATTCATTATTTATTTAGAAGAGCAATTGCATATTTCAATACCGCGTCTCTTATATCATGCTGGGGATGACAACTTGGCTTAAGTGGTGTAAGGGATAGGTTTGGCATTTTTGGCACCGTTACTAGATTTAGAGAACTTAGTCTACTTTTGGTGATGATGTTAAGAATACCCAACAGTCGACGTAAGTGCAACGAGAATAAGCAACTAACCCGAATCCTTGGAGGTCGCTCCCACCTTAAGCCTTTTTTCCATTGAAGGCTAGGCCTGCTCAAGCGTCCGCTTCAACCTGAGGGAAGAGGAACGGGCATAAAGAATACCGTAATACGAGAAAACACGAAGAATCAGGAGAATAAGAATCACAGCATCGAAGAACTTACCCCACAGGGAGAACGGCTCGCCTGCCGGTACCTCCACCGGTGGGCCTCGAGCCACCCCGCGTCAAGGCCCCAGGCCCCTCGAGGGCAGGCGCTGGCCTTGGCCCAGTGACTCCCGCCTGGCGGGCGCCGGGACTGGTGCTCCTGCGGCCGGTGTCTCCCTTCTCAGAGGCCACGGCACGACCACGGGTCAGCGGCCCAGTCGCCTGGGGCTTAGCTTGCCCACCCGCCTTCGGTGCAGGGGGAGGATGGGGGCGCGGGGCGGCCCGACTGGTCGCGGGCGCAGGAGGGGTGTCAGCGCGGGGGCGGTGAGCTCCACCTGGCCCCTCCTTTGGCGCTCCCATCCGCGGGGCGTCGACGTCGCCTCGAGGCGGACCTTCGAGGATCCGGTCAAGGCGAGACGCCATCCCCTCGGAATCGTCGCTGTCGTCGTCACCGTCCCCACCATCATCCTCACTAGGGGATTCTTCTTCAGGCTCGCCCCTCTGCCTGGATTTAGCTCGACGCGCCTCTAGCGCTTGGCGGTCGAGATTCTTCTTCTTTTTCCCTTTTTTCTCAGAGTCCTTGGCGGACTTCAGTTTCTCGGCGGACTGGCGCCATTTGTCATGGTCGACCTCGTCCTCCTTCACAGGGGGCCTCGAGGACCGGACATCAATGCGCCCCTGCCAGAACAAAGGTAGGCTTAAAAAGGATCGAAAGAAATCCAGAAACGGAGCTATGTGCGAGAGAATAGCATACCAGGTCGATCGAGCCCTCGTCGGGCCTCATGGGGAAGCCATTGACGTGCTCCGACTTAAAGTCGTCGGCAATGGCCACCCTAACCCGGGCTGCGGTTTCGTCGTCCGCCAGAGCCTCGTTAGACATCCGGCATGCCTCGAGGTCTCGGGACGAAACACCGGGCCCCATCTCATCCATCCTCAGCGGCCGAGACATCAGCGGGAGAACCCTTCGACGATGGACGGCCGAGAGGACGAGAGCAGCGGACAGGACATCCTGGCGCAGCTTCTTCAGGGCGTCGAGGAGGGGTTCGAGCCGCGACTGGTGGTCTTGAACGACGCCGTATGTCCAGTTGTCCGGACGCTCTGTAATCAGGCGGCCAGTGTAAGCAGGGAGAAGCCCGTCGTCGTTCCTCAGGTAAAACCACTGGGAATCCCATCCAGTGTGGTTCGATGACAACCCCACCGGGATGTACTCGCATGGCCTCTCCGTCTTCTTCGTCTTCAGCACCAGATTGAGGCACCCGGCCCGCACGGGTTTCCTCACGCCGGTAGTCCTGGTGGGGGCGTTGAAGAGCTTGCCCCTGTAGAGGTGGAGCCACAGCTCCCAGTGGGGCATCATCCCCAAAAAAGCCCTCACACACCGCGGCGAAGACCGCCGCGACGGTGATGGTGTTTGGGGAGAAGTGCTGCAGCTCCACCCCGCAATGGAGGCAGAGCGCCCGCATGAAGCGGCTCGGAGGAGCGCCCAGGCCATGACGGTGGAACTTGGCGAACGATACCACGTAGCCCTTGGGCGGCTCGGGCTCCCGGTGGTCCACTGGTGGCGCGATCCACTCCGGCGACGACAGCGAGGTGCGGTGGCGCAGGAGTCCCTCCCTCTCAAGCTCTAGCAACTGGCACTCCGTCATCGATGACGGGCGCCAGTCGTCAGCGGCGACGAGTCTCACAGGCATCTTGGACGGAAGGAGGGCGGATTCGCTACTGCTCGAGGGGGTGCACGCGCGCGTGAGATGGCAAGAGAGCTAAGACGGCAAGGAGGCTAAGGCAAGGATGGCAACGGGAGGCAGAAGGGAGAACGGCGGCGATGCCACAGGATACTTATAGGCAGCGACCCACCAACGGACAGATCCGATAAATGAGGTAACTCCCCCCATAAATGCGCCGCCTAACGGTCCTTTTCCTACTCACAGACGGGACGCTCCGAATTCTGCGCCAACACAATGCCGCAACGACTCCCGCCTGAAAAGACGCGCCCAATGGGCAGAAAGGCGAACCGCCACAGCCTGTTCCTTCCCTTGTAAGCCAAGGGACGCGCCACGAAAGCCTCGAGAGGTCGCAGGCTGACTCGCCGGAAGGGTTCGACAGCCGATCTCGAGCACCGGAGTCAGGGATGCCCAGCGAGCGGTCGAAAATCGAGGCCCGCCTCGAGAACTCGCTGGGGATGTCCAAGGTAGGGTCGAGACAGTCGAGAGGAATCCCCCCGACGGGAGGCATCGAGCCACTGGACTCTATCAAACGAGACCAGCATCCCCGACCACGTCGACCCCGCTTTATGAGAACGCCTCCGGGCTACAGCTGACCCCCTCGAAAGGGGCACAGGCTCTCACTTGGACCAACCCGTTAGGAGCTCAATCCGGGGTGGATGACGCTCGCTCTATCGAGAGTACGTCGAAACCCCGTACGAAAAACGAGCCAACCAGAACCTTGCACCACTGGTGTCGACAGCGTTTCTGAAAATTAGGCAATATAACCCTTGAAGGAGTCAAAAACTCCTCCAAGGGCTCGGGGGCTACCCCCGCGGGGTCGCTCGCGCGCCCCCACGGAAATTCGACCGCAAAATAAAAGCCTCCACTCGAGCGCCAGCGCTCAAATGGAGACTCGGGGGCTACTGTCGAGGGTATCAGTAAGGGGTATCCTAACTGATGCACATAAATGATGCCCTCAACTCGACGCTCTGATCAGTCACATGCACAATCATCGACGACCTCAGCCTCGAAGACGGAAGAGGCGTCGATCGAATCGATCAGGGCTCGAGCGCCAGCTACCGTCGAATACGGAAACAGACTCGAGCGAACCAGGAGGCGTCGAGCGCAAGGACGCCGCCCGCCGCCTGACACGTGCACGGGAACCAGGGCATTTAATGCGCCTGTCGCGTTCTCACCTAACACGCCAGTCACGGGAAGCGTCATAGGGAACAGGGACCCGTCCCATCATTCTTTTTGCAGCCTTCCCCACCAAACAGCCCAGAGCCTGTCAGGACGCGGGAAGCGGGGATGGAACGTCTAATCAGGACCCCCTCGAGACATCCAAGGTCAACGCTTTGGACAACAAGGCGCTGCACGACGTCTGACCCTCGACCAGACGCGATCCCTTCCAGGGGAAGGGTTGGGCGTCGACTGACAACATCGCAACCACTCCGCCGGATCTGCCGCTATACCGTACAGGCGTGCGACCGGTGAACCATCTCAAGACGGCGCGTAGAGCAGGACACAGGGCCACGCGTAATCATCATCAAGCTATCAAGACGGGACGGCTCGAGACCACGCCGGTACGGAGGCCTCGAGTAGGTCAGCGCGACATACCCCTATCGACCCCTACTCTGATACCTACACTTGTACCCCGGTCTTCTCCTTGGAACTATAAAAGGGGAAGCCTGGGAGCGAACTAAGAGAGAGACAACACTACACCCATACGCGGTAGAACCTCCACACTCCATACCACGCTTGTATTCACCCCTGTACAAGCACTTAGGTGCAAAATAATACAAACTCTCCCCCCCCCCCGCTAGACGTAGGGCCTTCTCTTGCCCGAACCAGGATAAATCCTTGTGTCTTTTTGCATCACCATCTGGGAAAGGGAAGCACACATACAAATTCACTCGTTGGTGTGACCCCTGTGGGGAAAACACCGACACACGTCTTACCTGTCTCCTTCACCATCCCACGCGACCCCCACGGCCCCTGCGGGTCACGCCTCGGACTCCTGAACTCAACGCGCGAGCGGCTGGCATGGCCGCCGCCGCCACCGGCGCCCCTGCAGGTGGCGCTAGGGCCTATCCCGTGCGTTGCTGCGGGCCCAGATGGCCCCACCGTGGCCCACGCACGGCCAGGTGCTGCTGCTGGCTGGCCAGGCCGAGCAGGCCCTCCCTCTTCATATGCGTGCAGCAGCAGAGGAAGCCATAGAGGCACGATGTCCAAACAGACATCCAAGGTAGGAGATGATCATATTTACGATATTGCCACTCAATCGTATATTCTTCACTAATTAATTGTTTTAGCACTGTTTCGAGTCGTTAAGTTGCATTACAACAGTATTGACATGCTGTATACAGTAGTCCAAAAGTTTATCGTAGAACTTAATTATAAATTTATTAGTTTAAATATTAATTAGATTAATATTTATTTAATAGCTTTCTAAATAAAAGCAATATAAGGTTAACTCTATTTTTGTTGCGTTACGATCGTACCGACCCTAAGCTATATGTTTGTAGGAACGTTTAACATGTCTCACATTATCAAATTTTATAAGTTAATTGTTAATTTAATTTATGCTTATGCAATTAAGCCTCAAATTAGAAGCAACACGGGTTTGTACTTTGGTCTTGTATAAATTAACGTTAAACTAATTAATATCAACATTAATGCCTTTTAAATTATATTATGCTTAGTTCAACCTTGAAACATAAGTGCTTTAAATTAGTTATCACATGTTTTTTTACATATAATTAAATATTAAATTAATTAATATACTTGCATTTAGTTTCATGACTAAAAATCAATATAGACTTTATGCTTATATATTTTATATATAAATGTTAACATAATTAATTGCTAACATAATGTACCTAAACTATAATTTGAATAGTCTAAATACACATGTTAAATTCGATTAAATGCTCTTATATATCAATTTGTATTTACATGTTAATGTTGAATTGGCATAAAGGAAATCTACATATTTATAAATAAAATATGATTAGCTTTAACTTGAATTTTGAAAATAAATATGTTTACCTTAATTTTAATTAATAATTTTTATATTATTTTGCTTGCTTAAATAAATCAAATATATAGGCTTCTCTTTTATAATATAAAACTACCGTTAATCATTTCTTTTAACGATAGGCTCGGTACCGGTGCTTCTTGCGATCTTGTAGCGTTGATTATCTTTTAGTACGCTCCTTTTGTTGATTGGTGTATTGTTCTAAATTTACTATGTTTGCTATGCATGTTTGTTAGGATGCTTGTGTGGTATGATCCTGTCTAGTTGGCGAGTTTTATGTGGTGATCAAGAAGGACCGGAGTTGGTAATAGTGAGCAAGCAATTTAAGTTTTGCACGAGCAGAATCAGCATGGGCAGTAGGAAAGCTTTTATCAAGGCAAGTATAGCATTGGGTTTTATTTTTATGACCATGATCTTGTGACTGGATTAATGTGTAAGCAACGAATGATAAAAATGACTTTTTAGCAACTTGATGATTTATCTGTAAGTGATAACCGGGACAACTGTGCAACTATGAGGGCTATAATGGCTCCGGCTTTAGCCCAGTATGAAGACCTTTTCTAGCTTGTTAGAGGTTACCAGAAAAGACGCTAGAGGGGCTTGCCATTTTGGGTATAGTGCGGCCTCTGTCTTTATGTGTATAGGCTGCGCGTCATTGTGCCATTGGAAGGGGGCTCTATATCTGCGCGCCCAGAAAACCTTGAGGCCCAAACATGTTAGACGAACTTTTAAAAGGCTTCATAGTGATCCCTGCCGACCTTCCTTGGTAGTGGGTTAAGAGGTCGACGGGCTTCGGGCGAAAGGGTAAATCATGACTCATGGGTAAACATGTAAAACCTCTGTAGAGTGTTAAAAATTGGTATACTAGCCGTGCTCACGGTCAAGGGCGGCCTTGGGGATTCTTGCATTAAAGATGATGATTCTTGTTATGCTATCATACTCATTATTTATTGTTTAATGCTTTAACATTATTTATGTCACATTGATCATGAGAATGTGGGATCTATACAATCTAGTTGCTATACTTGTGGAGTTCGATATGGACTCACTTTTGCTATTTCCCCCATACTTCAGGAGGAGTGTTAGGCTTGTCATCAACCAGTCAGTTGGATCCTGTAGAGTGAAGTTAATACCTAAAGTTGGAGATATCTTTCGTTGTTTGCTGCTTAAGGTTATCTCTGATTTATTATGAACGTTATATAATTTATGCATTGTCTATTGATATTGCCCCTATTTGTAGCTATAAGTGAGATTTGACCTATAAGACTCACATATGGTGTATATCTAGTTTTGTCCTTAAAATCGGGTATTACAGTCATTTAATAGAAACTTTGTTCACAAGTCGTGACCATGAGGCATAAGTGTTTAAGTTGGGTATGCAAGTTGTGAAGTTGAAAGAGTTATCAAGATCTTTTTCCTATTTCATTAGGAAAATTTGAGGCTCTTTTGAATCTCGAGGATGAGATTCATCTTAAGGGGGTAGAATTTTGTAACACCCTAAAAATTTCTATTTTTAAAATAGAATTAAAATGATTTAATTTTATATTTTTGGTGCTCATAAAGATCTAGGAAA